>NC_074687.1:50267763-50625698 GCF_029448725.1 Salvelinus fontinalis
AACATCACAGCTACAGTGGGGAGAACAAGTATTTGATACAGTGCCGATTTTGCAGGTTTTCCTACTTGCAAAGCATGTAGAGGTCTGTAATTTGTATCATAGGTACACTTCAACTGTGAGAGACGGAATCTAAAACAAAAATCTAGAAAATCACATTGTATAATTTTTAAGTAATTAATTTGCATTTTATTGCATGACATAAGTATTTGATACATCAGAAAAGCTGAACTTAATAGTTGGTACAGAAACCTTTGTTTGCAATTACAGAGATCATACGTTTCCTGTAGTTCTTGAGCAGGTTTGCACACATTGCAGCAGGGATTTTGGCCCACTCCTCCATACAGACCTTCTCCAGATCCTTCAGGTTTCGGGGCTGTCGCTGGGCAATACGGACTTTCAGCTCCCTCCAAAGATTCTCTATTGGGTTCAGGTCTGGAGACTGGCTAGGCCACTCCAGGACCTTGAGATGCTTCTTACGGAGCCACTCCTTAGTTACCCTGGCTGTGTGTTTCGGGTCGTTGTCATGCTGGAAGACCCAGCCACAACCCATCTTCAATGCTCTTACTGAGGGAAGGAGGTTGTTGGCCAAGATCTCGGGATACATAGCCCCATCCATCCTCCCCTCAATACGGTGCAGTCGTCCTGCCCCCTTTGCAGAAAAGCATCCCCAAAGAATGATGTTTCCACCTCCCTGTTTCATAGTTAGGATGGTGTTCTTGGGGTAGTACTCATCCTTCTTCGTCCTCCAAACACGGCGAGTGGAGTTTAGACCAAAAAGCTCTATTTTTGTCTCACCTTCTCCCATTCCTCCTCTGGATCATCCAACTGTCTCTCACAGTTGAAGTGTACCTATGATACAAATTACAGACCTCTACATGCTTTGTAAGTAGGAAAACCTGCAAAACCGGCAGTGTATCAAATACTTGTTCTCCCCACTGTATAAGGCTTCTCTTCTGTGTGTGTTCTCTGGTGTAATACCAGGTTACATGACTGAGTAAAACTCTTCCCACATACATCACAGCTATAAGGCTTCTCTCCTGTGTGTGTTCTCTGGTGCTCTTTAAGGTGTTCTCTCCGAGAAAAGTTTTTCCCACATTGCTCACAGCTATATGGCTGCTCTCCTGTGTGTGTTCTTTGGTGTGATACCAGGTTGCTTGACTGAGTAAAACTCTTGCCACACTGATCACAGCTGTAAGGCTGCTCTCCTGTGTGTGTTCTCTGGTGTGATACCAGGTTACATGACTGAGTAAAACTCTTCCCACATACATCACAGCTATAAGGCTTCTCTCCTGTGTGTGTTCTCTGGTGCTCTTTAAGGTGTCCTCTCCGAGAAAAGTTTTTCCCACATTGCTCACAGCTATATGGCTGCTCTCCTGTGTGTGTTCTTTGGTGTGATACCAGGTAGCTTGACTGAGTAAAACTCTTGCCACACTGATCACAGCTATAAGAATTCTCTCCTGTGTGTGTTCTCTGGTGCTCTTTAAGGCGTTCTCCCAGAGAAAAGTTTTTCCCACATTGCTCACAGCTATATGGCTGCTCTCCTGTGTGTGTTCTTTGGTGTGATACCAGGTTGCTTGACTGAGTAAAATTCTTGCCACACTGATCACAGCTATATGGCTGCTCTCCTGTGTGTGTTCTCTGGTGTGTTACCAGGTTACTTGACTGAGTAAAACTCTTGCCACACTGATCACAGCTATAAGGCTTCTCTCTTGTGTGTGTTCTCTGGTGTGTTTTCAGATTACTTGAATTAGTAAAACTCTTCCCACATTGATTACAGCTATAAGGTTTCTCTCCTGTGTGTACTCGCTGGTGTATTTTTAGTTTTGATGAAGATTTGCAATGTTTCCCACAGTCAGAGCAGCAGTGAGGTTTCTTCCCTGTGGGTCTCTGATGGTGTTTCTTGAGGTGTCCTGATGTGGAGAGACTCTTCTCTGCCTCGTCAGCTTCATGATGTTGTTGAGGCCCCCCAGAGGATCCACGATAGTCCCGTCTCTCTCCTGTGTGAACAACAAAGTCAGACAGATGGTTAAAGGCCCACAACAGCGGAAATCCATTGTACAAGGTGATGCCAACAGCGTAGCCATGATGTTACATTTACATTTTTACATTTTAGTCATTTAGCATACGCTCTTATCCAGAGCGACTTACAGTAGAGTGCATACATTTTATGACATTTTTTTTAATACATATTACATATTACATTTTACATACTGAGACAAGGATATCCCTACCGGCCAAACCCTCCCTAACCCGGACGACGCTATGCCAATTGTGCGTCGCCCCACGGATCTCCCGGTTGCGGCAGGCTGCGACAGAGCCTGGGCGCGAACCCAGAGACTCTGGTGGCGCAGCTAGCAGTGCCCTAGACCACTGCGCCACCCGGGAGATGTTGTACAACAATTGTCGTCTGTAATGAATGTAATGATTATTTGACATTTGTCTTCAAATTAGCAAGAAGAGTCATATTTTGTCTTGTTTTCACATTAGTAGTAACATCTAAGATTGTAGACTAAATGTCTTCTAAGTCTTGTTTTAGATTGATTTTGGTCCACCAGCCAGTGTGGCAGGCAGAGGAAAGAATATACCAGCCACTGATTTTTTACCAGGCCAAAATTTTTTTTGACATGACTGATTACACCAAAAATCACAACAGCAAGAAAACGAATGAGCATGCTTGGCAACGTTTGTAAAACAAGAAATGTAAGTATGAAGTAATGTGGTATATTGCTCCATGTAATTGCATTTGTGACCTGAGTCTTTTAACCAATGTGTTAAAATAATACATTTAGATACAATAGTAATGATGAACAGTTGTACAAGTGAACATCAAGAATCAACAAAGTGCCTGTCCTGCCAGATAAAATGCTTACTAATTATTATAGTTCAGGGCTCTGCGCTGACAAGTTTATGTACTGAACATAAATATAAACGCAACATGGAAAGTGTTGGTCCCATGTTTCATGCGGGATCGTCTGAGGAGAGGGTGCAGAGGAGTATTTCTGTCTGTAATAATGCCCTTTTGTGGGGAAAAACTCAGTCCGATTGGCTGGGCCTGGCTCCCCAACACACCTGCCCAGTCTTGAAATCCATAGATTAGTGCCTAATGAATTTATTTAAATTGACCTCTATAAACTGTAACTCGGTAAAATGTTTGAAATTGTTGCATGTTGCATAATATTGTTCAGTATAGTTAGGAGCTGGGCAATTCCACAGTAACGGAATTACACCATACTGTTTTTTTACTTTAACATGTATGCACAAAAACCATTGCTGCTTTAAAACCACGTTTGTGTACATCAGTTCAACAACTCTGCAGTTGGTGCCCCCGTTGTTAAATATTAGTATTTACTGGTGTTAATCTGACCTTCCGTCTCCTCCTCCTCTCCTTCCTCCTTCACTTCAAAAACTGCATTCTCCTCTTTCTCTTTCTCTTTCTCTTCTTTTACTGAAACATCCTCCTCTTTCACTCTGAACGCGTCTTCCTCTTCTTTCACTGTAACGTCTTTCTCTTCTTCTTTCACTGTAACAGCCTCACCCTCTAATTCTATTTTTACGGTGACATCATCTTCCTTCTCCTCTTTCACGACAACCTTCAGACCCAGAGCTTCTTTCTCCGTCCAGCAGACCACCTCTTCTTCAGCAGGAGGGGTGAAGTGTAGGGAGCTCATGTTCGGGGATATTAGCTCGCTAGCTACCTATCATTAGCGACTAGATTAGTGCTAATTTAACCAGCCAGCTACTATAGCTGACTAATAAAAACAACGTAAATATGAAATAGGTTAAAAAGTAGATACGACAGACGTGTGTCTAAAACACAGCAGCTAATATAGACCGAAAGCGTATAAATAGCTGGAATCTTTCTGCTATGTTGGCTAGCAAGCTACCGAGGTGGTCGACTAGCTGTTTATGAAGAACCGTCCACTAGATTATACGTCACGCTAGCAGCATCGCCTGAAAGAAGCACATCGCCGTCTGCCGTCTGGAGTGGGAAACGCAGTTGAGGATCATATTTTATTTTCAGATCAAGTTAATTTTAAATGTATTTAATGAACTTTTTTTTTTACTTTAGTTTACAGCGCATTCGGAAAGTATTCAGACACCTTGACTTATTCCACATTTTGTTACGTTACAGCCTTATTCTTAAATGGATTAAATAGAAAATGTTCCTCATCAATCTACACACAATACCCCATAATGACAAATTGAAAGCAGGTTTTTCGAAATTGTCGGAAAATTATTACAAATAAAAAACAGAAATACCTTATTTACATAAGTATTCAGACCCTTTGCTATGAGACATATTACGGACATATTCAATCTCTCCCTATCCCAGTCTACTGTCCCCACATGCTTCAAGATGTCCACCATTGTTCCTGTACACAAGATTTATTTTTATTTAACCTTTATTTAACTAGGCAAGTCAGTTAAGTACAAATTCTTATTTACAATGACGGCCTACCCCGACCAAACCAGGAGATGCAGTGCCTTAGATCGTTGCGCCACTCAGGAGCCCGTAAAGCAAAGGTAACTGAACTAAATGACGATCGCCCCGCAGCACTCACTTCGTCATCATGAAGTGCTTTGAGAGACTAGTCAAGGATCATATCATCTCCACCTTACCTGTCACCCTAGACCCACTTCAATTTGATTAACGCCCCAATAGATCCACAGAAGATGCAAGCGCCATCACACTGCACTATCCCATCTGGACAAGAGGAATACCTATGTAAGAATGAAGTTAATTGACTATAACTCAGCATTCAACACCATAGTACCCTCCAAGTTCATCATTAAACTTGAGGCCCTGGGTCTGAACCTACCCCTGTGTAACTGGGTCCTGGACTTCCTGACGGGCCATCCCCAGGTGGTGAAGGTAGAAAAAAACACTTCCACTTCGCAGAAACTCACAAGGAAGGGTGCTCAGCCCCCTCCTGTACTTTCTGTTCACGCAAGCCTCAATTATCAAGTTTGCAGACGACACAACAGTAGTAGGCATGATTACCAGCAATGATGAGAGCCTACAGGGCGGAAGTGAGGGCCCTGGGAGTGTGGTGCCAAGAAAATAACCTCTCACTAAACATCAACAAAACAAAGGAGATGATCGTGGACTTCAGGAAACAGCAGAGGGAGCACCCCCCCATCCACATCGATGGGCCCGCAGTGGAGAAGGTGGAAAACTTCAGGTTCCTTGGTGTACACCACATCACTGACAAACTGAAATGGTCCACCAAACACAGACAGTGTGGTGTAGAAGGCGCAACAGCGACTCTTCAACCTCAGGAGGCTGAAGAAATTTGGCTATGCACCTAAATCCCTCACAAACTTTTACAAGTGTACAATTGAGAGCATCCTGTCAGGCTGTATCACTGCCTAGTACGGCAACTGCACCGCCCGCAACTGTACCCCCCCCCCCCCCCCAGAGAGACTGAAAAACAGCTTCTATACCAATGCCATCAGACTGTTAAAAACTGTTAAATAGCCATCACTAGCACATTAGAGGCTAATGTGGACTTTTGGATGAATAGCATGCCCAGAGTGAACTGCCTCCTACTCAGTCCCAGATGCTAATATATGCATATTATTATTAGTATTGGATAGAAAACACTCTGAAGTTTCTATAACTGTTTGAATGATGTCTGTGAGTATAACAGAACTCATATGGCAGGCAAAAACCTGAGAAAAAATCTAAACACGAAGTGGGAAATCTGAGGTTTGTAGTTTTTGAACTCACCCCTATCGAATACACAGTGGGATATGGGTTATTTTTCACTTCCTACGGCTTCCACTAGATGTCAACCATCTTTAGAACGTGATTTCAGGCTGCTCATGTGAAGGGGGGCCGGATGGGAGCTGTTTTACTAAGGGGTCTGCCTACAGCCTCGTTCTCAGTCATGCGCCTTCACTTGAGAGGTTGCTCTCGTTCCAGTGCAATTCTACAGACAATGGAATTCTCCGGTTGGAACAGTATTGAACTTTTATGATAAAAACATCCTAATGATTGATTCTATACTTAGTTTGACAAGTTTCTTCGACCTGTAATATAGCTTTTTGAACGTTTCGTCCGAATGGACCAGATCGCGCTTTTGGATTGTTTACCAAACGCCCTAACAAAAGAAGCTATTGGACATAAATGATGGGCATTATCGAACAAAACAAGCATTTATTGTGGAACTGCGATTCCTGGGAGTGCATTCTGATGAAGATCGTCAAAGGTAGGTGAATATTTATATATGAATAATGTTGACTACCCAACATGGCATATTTTTCTCTGGCTGGTTTGGGCTCTGAGCGCCGTTCTCAGATTATGCTTTTTCTGTAAAGTTTTTTTGAAATCTGACACAGCGGTTGCATTAAGGAGAAGTGTATCTAAAGTTTCATGTATAATAGCTGTATTTTCATCAACATTTATTATGAGTATTTCTGTGAATTCATGTGGCTCTCACTGCATGTTTTGGAACTACTGAATCTAACAAGCCAATGTAAAATAAGATTTTTTGGATATAAATATGAACTTTACCGAACAAAACATACATGTATTGTGTAACATGAAGTCCTATGAGTGTCATCTGATGAAGATTATCAAAGGTTAGTAATTCATTTTATCTCTATTTGTGCTTTTTGTGACTCCTCTCTTTGGCGGGAAAAATGGCTGGGTTTGTCTGTGACTTGGTGGTGACCTAACATAATCGTTTGTTGAGCTTTTGCTGTTAAGCATTTTTTAAATCAGACACTGTGGCTGGATTAACGAGGATTTTATCTTTAAATGGTGCCTAATACTTGTATGTTTGAGTAATTTGATTTATGAGATTTCTGTTGTTTTGTATTTGGCGCCCTGCAATTTTATTGGCTGTTGGCGAGGGGTTCCGCCAGTCCTAGACAGGTTTAATAACCACTTAAAACTCTTTCCACACTGGGAACAGTGGTGTTGTCTCACTGGTTTGGGCGTCTCTGGGTCTGGTTCCCCTGAAGGAGTCTCCCCGCTGTCAGAGTGTGTCACGCCCTGACCTTAGTTCATTTTTTATGTCTATATTTTGGTTTGGTCATGTTGTGAGTTGGGGTGGGCATTCTATGTTTTGTGTTCTATGTTTTCTATTTCTGTGTGTTTGGCCAGGTGTGGTTCTCAATCAGAGGTAGCTGTCTATCGTTGTCTCTGATTGAGAACCATACTCAGGTAGCCTTTTCCCACTTGTGTTTTGTGGGTAGTTGTTTTCTGTCTTTGTGTCTGTACCAGGCAGGACTGTTTCGTTTCGTTTCATTCTCTTTGTTATTTTGTTTAGTGTTCTGTTTTAAATAATTAACATGAACACTTACCACGCTGCACTTTGGTCCGATGATTCTTCATCTTCAGACGACGATCGTTACAGAGTGAGAGTCTGGTCCCTCTCCTACCAAAGACAAACAGACTATTTAGTTAAATATTAAACAGAGAACTGAATTAAACCTGAATTAAATAAAACTGTCTTCCTGTGAGGCTAGATTCCTCAAAAACCTGAAGTCAGTTTTCAGAACATTCCATCATTTAATAGAAACTTGGTGGCCGCCCTAATAATAATAATGTAGAACATAAAATCTAATCTTGCTCTCATGTTTATAGCAGAGCTCTATAATGTGGAAATGGAAAGGGGGATATCTAGTGAACTGAAAGGATTCAACGGAAATGTGTGGCCCGCATTTAACCCAAACCCTCTGAATCAGAGAGGTGTGGGGGGGGGGGGGGGGGGGGGGGGGGCTGCCTTAATCGACACCCACGTCATCGGCGCCCGGGGAACAGTGGGTTAACTTCCTTGCTCAGGTGCAGAATGACAGCTTTTTACCTTGTCAGCTCGGGGATTTGATCCAGCAACCTTTCGGTTACTGGCCCAACGCTCCTACCTGTCAGGCTACATAATGTCGTATTTTAGGCTGAGCAGAGCTCTATAATAATAGATAATGTTATGTTTTAGGCTGATCAGAGCTCTATAATAGTAGATAATGTCATGTTTATAGGCTGAGCAGAGCTCTATAATAATAGATAATGTCATGTTTATAGGCTGAGCAGAGCTCTATAATAATAGATAATGTCATGTTTATAGGCTGAGCAGAGCTCTATAATAATAGATAATGTCATGTTTAGGCTGATCAGAGCTCTATAATAATAGATAATGTCATGTTTATAGGCTTATCAGAGCTCTATAATAATAATGTCATGTTTATAGGCTGAGCAGAGCTCTATAATAATAGATAATGTCATGTTTATAGGCTGAGCAGAGTGCTGTAATAATAGATAATATCATGTTTATAGGCTGAACAGAGCTCTATAATATATAATGTTTATAGGCTGAGGCCTTAAGTGTCCCAGGACCAGTGGAAGCCCAAAGATCCAGCACCATATTTGACAGTTGGTACGGGGTTCTGTTCTGCATTCTAATTTAGAATCTAAACCCACTGGTGTTACCAAGGAGCTCTATGTTCATGTCATCCAACACATGTAAATGACTGGAGACAATAAAAGGCTAAACAACATTGGTAATTGGATTGAAAGCAGTGCTGTAGTCAGATTACTGGGAAATAGAGGTGTTTAGAAATGCCCACCAGTGGTGGGTTTGGTGTCAGAATGAGAACACAGGGCCATCTCAGGCCCCACACTTTAACCCCATTTGGAAACCTGTGGTTTTGTGTCAGAATGAGAACACAGGGCCATCTCAGGCCCCACACTTTTACCCCATTTGGAAACCTGTGGTTTGGTGTCAGAATGAGAACGCAGGGCCATCTCAGGCCCCACACTTTAACCCCATTTGGAAAGCTGTGGTTTGGTGTCAGAATGAGAACGCAGGGCCATCTCAGGCCCCACACTTTAACCCCATTTGGAAACCTGTGGTTTGGTGTCAGAACGAGAACGCAGGGCCATCTCAGGCCCCACACTTTAACCCCATTTGGAAACCTGTGGTTTGGTGTCAGAACGAGAACGCAGGGCCATCTCAGGCCCCACACTTTAACCCCATTTGGAAAGCTGTGGTTTGGTGTCAGAATGAGAACGCAGGGCCATCTCAGGCCCCACACTTTAACCCCATTTGGAAACCTGTGGTTTGGTGTCAGAACGAGAACGCAGGGCCATCTCAGGCCCCACACTTTAAGCCCATTTGGAAAGCTGTGGTTTGAATTGAAGAGGGCGGTCCATAAGGACCTGGAAGGACTCTGTATGGAGGATGGTCTAAGATCCCTCCCAATGTGTTCTCCAAATCAATTAAAGTTAGGACATCTACTCATTCAAGGGTTTTTCTTTATTTTGAATATTTTCTACATTGTTGAATAAAAGTGAATAGATCAACACTATGAAACAGCACATATGGAATCATGTAGTAACCAAAAAAGTGATAAACAAATCAAAATATATTTTATATTTGAGATTCTTCAAAGTAGCCGACCTTTGCCTTGATGACAGCTTTGCATGCTCTCTTACTACATATGTGTTATTTCATAGTTTTTATGTCTTCACTATTACTCTACAATGTAGAAAATTGTAAAAATAAAGAAAAACCCTTGAATGAGTCCAACCTTTTGACTGGTACTATTTATTTTTACATATTTTATTTAAAATAAGATAATCCATGATAACTAACAATCACCAAAATAAATAAAAAATGGCATGGCATGGCATGGAGCCTCCATTTTGTCACTCAAATAAGATAAGAACACAACATAAGTCATGGCTACATGTGTAGTTGTAGAAAATTAGCTTTAAAACAGGAACATTTTGTCCCTGCGGCCAAGAGGTCGGCATTTTTTATTTTTTACAATTCCAGTGTGAGACCCCCTCCCATCTTACTTAAGGGTGACAACCATTTCAGACTCCCCTGAATTTCTGTCAATGTTATTGGTCTCAATGTAGACTTTGATCTGAAGCCATTCTTGTGATTATTGTTATTTTGCTTTTCATTGTAAATGTTTGTAGGACTATGTATCCAAATTGTATCTATTATGGGATGTTATCCATTCACGTATGTTCTTATATCTGAGAATTAACCAATGATATCAGGCCACACCCGGGTCATGATTACACACTTTATAAACTAGTGACCCGCAGTGTTTGTCATTATACCCTGATGAAGACAGCTTGTCTGTCGAAATGTTGGTTATTAGGTTATTAAATTATTGCATCTGAGCTCCTAGAGTGTGAGCCTCTACTTTTCTTTTCCAAGTGTTCTACTCTGCCGGCCAGCACCTCTCCTAAACAGGTGTTCTACTCCGCCGGCCAGCAGCTCTCCTAAACAGATGTTCTACTCCGCCGGCCAGCAGCTCTCCTAAACAGGTGTTCTACTCCGCCGGCCAGCACTTCTCCTAAACAGGTGTTCTACTCCGCCGGCCAGCACCTCTCCTAAACAGGTGTTCTACTCCGCCGGCCAGCACCTCTCCTAAACAGGTGTTCTACTCCGCCGGCCAGCACCTCTCCTAAACAGGTGTTACACTCTGCTAGCCAGCACCTCTCCTAAACAGGTGTTACACTCTGCTAGCCAGTACCTCTCCTAAACAGGCGTTCTACTCTGCTAGCCAGCACCTCTCCTAAACATGTGTTCTACTCTGCTAGCCAACATCTCTCCTAAACAGGTGTTCTACTCCGCTAGCCAGCACCTCTCCTATACAGGCGTTCTACTCCGCTAGCCAGCACCTCTCCTAAACAGGTGTTCTACTCTGCTAGCCAGCAACTCTCCTAAACAGGTGTTCTACTCTGCTAGCCAGCACCTCTCCTAAACAGGTGTTCTACTCTGCTAGCCAGCACCTCTCCTAAACAGGTGTTCTATGTTAGCTAGCTAGTTAGCATTAGCTCTGGGCTAGGCTAATTTAGCTGACTAACAACGTAAATATTATATTAAATTGGGTAACAATTAGATACGACAGAAGTGTGTTCAAAACACAGTGGCAAATATACACTGAAATGGTCTGATGGGCTTCAATGTTCCTGCTAGCACGCTAACCAGGTGTCTGACGAACTGCTGTTGTTCTCGAAGAACAGGTCCCGTCCACTAGATTATACGTCACACTGGCAGCATCGACTGGGCTGCGTTCAGTACATACAAGCATAATACAACGTTCAATCGAACAAAAACGGTACTGTACTGAACCACCTGTTGGAAAAACGGGGAGGGGTTGGGTTGTTTGTTAAAAATGCACAGCTCCTTTTAAATACATCATCATTGATTAAAGTCACACCCTGGCACACCCACCGAACGGAAAGTCTGTTCAAGAACGTACAATAACGTTTTGGCAAAAAATGAATGGCGTCTTTTTGTAGGCACTAACTCCGCCATCGTTCGTTGGACAAAGCCTATGGGGAAATTAAGAGTTTTTTTGTAGGGTTTTTGGATAAACGCGGAAAATAAGGTCTGTGGTGAACACAGGTTTAGGAGATCGGATACGTTGTGTTCTATGAGACTCTATAACGTCACTTTTTGTGAATTCTGAAGCATTTATGTAACGAAAACAAGCACATCAATCAAATCAAATGGTCTTTGTCATGTACACATATTTAGCGGATGATATCGCAGGTGCAGCGAAATGAAATGCTTACGTTCATAGATCCAACAGTCAGTGCAGTAAAACGTAACAAAACAAAACACAGTAATCCAAACTATAACATTTAAATATATATATATATATATATATATATATATATATATATATATATATATATATATATATATATATATATATATATATATATCAGATTGAGCAATGTCAGAGTTTGGAATATATATATATATATATATATATATATATTACACACACTGAACAAAATGTAACGCAGCATGCAACAATTTCACATATTTTACTGAGTTACAGTTCATAGAAAGAAATCAGTCAATTGAAATACATTAATTGGGCCCTAATCTATGGATTTCACATGACTGGGCAGGGGCGCAGCAATAGGTGGGCCTGGGAGGGCATAGGCCCACCCACTGGGGAGCCAGGTCTAGCCAATGAGAATTAGTTTTCCCCCACAAAAGGGCTTTATTACAGACAGAAATACTCCTCCGTTTCAACAGCTGTATGGGACGCTGGTCTCAGACGATCCCGGAGATGAAGAAGCCGGATGTGGAGGTCCTTGGCTGGCGTGGTTACACATGGTCTGCGGTTGTGAGGCCGGTTGGATTTACTGCCAAATTCTCTGAAACAATGTTGGAGGAAGCTTATGGTAGAGACATTAACATTCAATCTCTGGCAACAGCTCTAGTGGACATTCTTGCAGTCAGCATGCCAATTGCACGCACCCTCAAAATTTCTGTGGCATTGTGTTGTATGACAAAACTGCACATTTTAGAGTGGTCTTTTATTGTCCCCAGCACAAGGTGCACCTGTGTAGGGATCATGCTGTTTAATTAGCTTCTTGATATGCCACACCTGTCAGGTGGATGGATTTTATTGGCAAAGGATAAATGCTCACTAACAGGGATATAAACAAATGTGTTCACAACATTTGAGATAATTAAGCTTTTTGTCTGTATGGAAATATTCTGGGATCTTTTATATCAGCAGTTAACTCTTAAGGGGCCGCCCATTTTTTTCTATTTTTGCCTAAATTAATAAAAGATAACGCAAAGAAAGAAAAAAAAATTGTTTTGTATTTTTTTGTCCCATCATCTTTGAAATGCAAGAGAAAGGCCATAATGTATTATTCCAGCCCAGGCGCAATTTAGATTTTAGCCACTAGATGGCAGACATGTATGTGCAAAGTTTTAGACTGATCCAATGAACCATTGCATTTCTGTTCAAAATGTTGTATCAAGACTGCCCAAATGGGCCTAATTGGAATATTAATAACTTTTCAAGTACATAACTGTGAATATCTCAAACAATAGCATGGTATTCTTTCACTGTAAAGCTACTGTAAATTGGACAGTGCAGTTCGATTAACAAAGAATTTCAGCTTTCTGCCAATATCATATATGTCTATGTCCTGGGAAAATGTCTTGTTAATTACAACCTCATGCTAATCACATTAGCGCACATTAGCTCAAACGTTCCGTGGGTGGGACATCGATCTGTAGAGATCCTTAAGAGGTTTTAATTAATGGAATGGCCATTTGACACGTTACCCAGCTTGGCTTGGGGATGGCCATTTGACACGTTACCCAGCTTCGCTTAGGGATGGCCATTTGACACGTTACCCTGCTTGGCTTGGGGATGGCCATTAGACACGTTACCCTGCTTGGCTTGGGGATGGCCATTAGACCTGTTAAGTATTCAGACCCCTTGACTTACTCCACATTTATCTACAGAGCCTTCAGAAAGTATTCAGACCCCTAGGGCCCGATGGAACTAGCGAATGCAGCCAGTAAATCCCCTGGGAAGTCCTAGAGCCCGATGGAACTAGCAAATGCAGCCAGTAAATCCCCTGGGTAGTCCTAGGGCCCGATGGAACCTCCCACACTGTTCTAGGACTGATCCCATATAGTAGACTATACTGGGACTGACCCCATTTAGTGGACTATACTGTACAAGGACTGACCCCATTTAGTAGACTGTACAAGGCCTGACCCCATTTAGTAGACTGTACAAGGACTGACCCCATTTAGTGGACTACACTGTTCTAGGACTGACCTCATTTAGTGGACTACACTGTACTAGGACTGACCCCATTTAGTAGACTGTACTAGGACTGACCCCATTTAGTAGACTACACTGTACTAGGACTGACCCCATTTAGTAGACTACACTGTACTAGCACTGACCCCATTGAGTAGACTGTACTAGGACTGACCCCATTTAATAGACTGTACTAGGACTGACCCCATTGAGTAGACTGTACTAGGACTGACCCCATTTAGTGGACTGTACTAGGACTGACCCCATTTAGTAGACTGTACCAAGACTGACCCCATTTAGTGGACTGCACTGTACTAGGACTGACCCCATTTAGTAGGCTACACTGTACTAGGACTGACCCCATTTAGTAGGCTACACTGTACTAGGACTGACCCCATTTAGTGGACTACACTGTACTAGGACTGACCCCATTTAGTGGACAACACTGCACTAGGACTGACCCCATGTAGTAGACTGTTCTAGGACTGACCCCATTTAGTGGACTACACTGTACTAGGACTGACCCCATTTATTAGACTACACTGTACTAAGACTGACCCCATTTAGTGGACTACACTGTACAAGGACTGACCCCATGTAGTAGACTACACTGTACAAGGAGTGACCCCATTTAGTAGACTGTACAAGGACTGACCCCATTTAGTGGACTACACTATTCTAGGACTGACCTCATTTAGTGGACTACACTGTACTAGGACTGACCCCATTTAGTAGACTGCACTGTACTAGGACAGACCCCATATAGTAGACTGGTCGTGTGTTTGGTGTATAGGCTGTTGGTCGACTGAGATTTTCAAATGTATAAAAAAACAAAGGAGCACAAGACAACCATCTATGCAGAACTCCACCAAATCAGGCCTTTATGGTAGAGTGGTGGCAGCATCATGCTGTGGGGATGTTTTTCAGCGACAGGGACTGGGAGACTAAGATGAATGGAGCAAAGAACAGAGAGATCCTTGAGTAAAACCTACTCCAGAGCACTCAGTACCTCTGGGGTGAAGGTTTACCTTCCAACTGGACAACAACCTTAAGCACACAGCCAGGACAACACAGGAGTGGCTTCGGGACAGGTCTCTGAATGTCCTTGAGTGGCCCAACCAGAGCCCGGACTTGAACCCGATCGAACATCTCTGCAGAGACCTGAAAATAGCTGTGCCGCAATGCTCCCCCATCCAATCTGACAGAGATTGAGAGGATCTGCAGAAGAGAATAAGTGCCAAGCTTGTAGCGTCATACCCAAGAAGAATGAAGGCTGTAATAGCTGCCCAAGGTGCTACAACAAAGTACTGAGCAAAGGGTCAGAATACTTATGAAAATCTGATATTTCCGTTTTTTATTTTCACTGTGGCGATCAACCTCCTCCTTCACATCTGACTCCGGATGATCAACCTCCTCATTCACATCTGACTCCGGATGATCAACCTCCTCCTTCACATCTGACTCCTGATGATCAACCTCCTCCTTCACATCTGACTCCTGATGATCAACCTCCTCCTTCACATCTGACTCCTAGTAATCAACCTCCTCCCTCACATCTGACTCCAGTGATCAATCCAGAGAGTCTTCTATTTTGGGGAATCCCGATGGACGACGTCATCCAATAGGCCGTCATCAGCACCACCGCCCACAAGATAATTGTCATTCAGGTTATCAATGGGAAGAGCATTAGCAATATGTCCTGTCTGGTAACTTGTCTCGTTCAATGGATTTACATTGGCAGGTGCACAGGGAGAAACCCCATTAATAAAAACTCAGTTGATCTTAAACTGCAGAAAAACTTTTGTAAGTCTTTAATTGTATCAAAGTCTGTGGCCTGTGATGTTGGGACAAATGATAGTCCCTTATTATACAAGAGACAAAATTCACAAATTCTACAGCACAACGGCAGAGTCATGTTTTAAGATTTTGGCTGCAATCCCGTTAACGGGATTGATATGACAACAGTCAGTGAAAGTGCAGGGCGCCAAATTCAAACAACAGAAATCTCATAATTAAAATTCCTCAAGCATACAAGTATTTCACACCATTTTAAAGATACACTTCTTGTTAATCCCACCACAGTGTCCGATTTCAAAAAGGCTTTACAGCGAAAGCACCACATACGATTATGTTAGGTCACCGCAAAATCACAGAAAAACACAGCCATTTTTCCAGCCAAAGACAGGAGTCACAAAAAGCAGAAGAGATAAAATGAATCACTAAACTTTGATGATCTTCATCAGATGACACTCATTGAACTTCATGTTACACAATATGTAACGCCCGGGGTGTAGTGGGGAAGAAGTCAGGCGCAGGAAGCAGAGAGTTGAGGGTAGCGTACTTTTATTTCACCACAACAGTGAACAGACGCCGACCAAAACAAATGCCCCAAAAACACGGGGGACTTAAACAGTCCAGCAAAACCCAAACACACGGACAACCGTGACATACAGCCGTGTACAAACATGTACATCGAAAATAATCCCGCACAACCAGCAGGCGGGCTGGCTGGTAAATAAAGCCCAACCAATCAGCCTAAACTACACACAGGTGAAACCAAATAAACATAAAAGGGGGAAAAGGGATCAGTGGCAGCTAGTAGGCCGGTGACGACGACCGCCGAGCGCCACCCGAACAGGAAGGGGAGACACCTTCGGCAGGAGTCGTGACACAATACATATATGTTTTGTTCGATAAAGTTAATATTTATATCTGAAAACCTCAGTTTACATTGGCGCCATGTTCAGAAATGCCTCCAAAATATCCGGAGAAATTGCAGAGCCACATCAAATAACAGAAATACTCATCATAAACTTTGATGAAAGATACATGTTTTACATAGAATTAAAGATACACTTGTTCTTAATGCAACCGCTGTGTCAGATTTCAAAAAGCTTTACGGCAAAAGCACAATATTCAATCATCTGTGAACAGCGTTCAGCCACAAAAGGAAGCCATACAGTTACCCGCCAAATTGTGCAGTCAACAAAACTCAGAAATAGCATTATAAATCTTCACTTACCTTTGCTGATCTTCGTCGAAATGCACTCCCAGGACTCCCACTTCCACAAGAAATGTTTGTTTTGTTTGGTAATGGCCATCATTTATGTGCAAATAGCTATTTTTGTTAGTCAGGAAGCGAGTTCACTAAAAGCAGACGCAATGTCAAAAAGTTCCGTAACAGTCAGTGACACATGTCAAACGATGTATTGAATCAATTTCTAAGATGTTTTTAACATAAATCTTCAATAACGTTCCAACCGGAGAATTCCATTGTCTTCAGAAGTGCGATGGAACAGAGCTCCCTCTCATGTGAACGCACATGGTCAGAGCATGGTCAGCTCATGATAGACCTTACTCATTCCTGTCTCCTTCGGCACCACTTCACAGTAGAAGCATCAGACAAGGTTCTACAGACTGTTGACATCTAGTGAAAGCCATAGGAAGTGCAAACTGACCCATATCCCACTGTGTATTCGATAGGGGATGAGTTGAAAACCTACAAACCTCAGATTTCCCACTTCCTGGTTGGATTTTTTTCTCAGGATTTTGCCTGCCATATGAGTTCTGTTATACTCAGACATCATTCAAACAGTTTTAGAGACTTCAGAGTGTTTTCTATCCACTACTAATAATAATATGCATATATTAGCAACTGGGACTGAGGAGCAGGCAGTTTACTGTGGGCACCTCTGGGCACCTTTTCATCCAAGCTACTCGATACTGCCCCTGCAGCCATAAGAAGTTTTAACACATTCCGTCAACCTTGATGTCCTTGCCGCGTCTGAATCCTGGCTTTGGAAGGCCTGGCTTTGGAAGGCAACTACAACATTTTCCGTCAAGATAGAACTGCCAAATGGGGAGGAGTTGTAATCTATTGCAGAGATGGCTTGCAAAGTTCTGTCATACTTTCCAGGTCCATGCCCAAACAATTCGAGCTTCTAATTTTTCTCTCCAGAAATAAGTCTCTCACTGTTGCCGCCTGTTATAGACCCCCCTCAGCTCCCAGCTGTGCCCTGGACACCATATGTGAATCGATTGCCCCCCATCTATCTTGAGAGTTCATTCTGTTATGCGACCTAAACTGGGATATGCTTAACACCCCGGCCATCCTACAATCCAAGCTAGATGCCCTCAATCTCACACAAATGATCAAGGAACCCACCAGGTACAACCCTAAATCCGTAAACATGGGCACCCGGCTCGGGTATCCTGGAAGGATATTGACCTCATCCCATCAGTAGAGGATGCTTGGTTGTTCTTTAAAAGTAATTTCCTCACCATCTTAAATAAGCATGCCCCTTTCAAAAATTTTATAACTAAGAACAGATTGGTTCACTCCAGACCTGACTGCCCTTGACCAGCACAAAAACATCCTGTGGCGTACTGCACTAGCATCGAATAGTCCCCGTGATATGCAATTTTTCAGAGAAGTCGGAAACCAATACACGCAGTCAGTTAGGAAAGCAAAGGCTAGCTTTTTCAAGCAGAACTTTGTATCCTGTAGCTCTAACTCCAAAACATTTTGGGACACTGTAAAGTCCATGGAGAATAAGAGCACCTCCTCCCAGCTGCCCACTGCACTGAGGCTAGGAAACACTGTCACCACCAATAAATCCACGATAATCGAGAATTTCAATAAGCTTTTCTCTATGGCTGGCCATGCTTTCCTTCTGGCTACCCCAACCCTGGCCAACAGCTCCGCACCCCCCGCACTTGCCCAAGCCTCCCCAGCTTCTCTTTCACCCAAATCCAGATAGCTGATGTTCTGAAAGAGCTGCAAAACCTGGACCCGTACAAATCAGCTGGGCTAGACAATCTGGACCCTCTCTTTCTAAAATTATCCGCGGCCATTGTTGCAACCCCTATTACTAGTCTGTTCAACATCTCTTTCGTATCATCCGGGATTCCTAAAGATTGGAAAGCTTCCGCGGTCATCCCCCTCTTCAAAGAGGGTGACACTCTAGACCCAAACTGTTACAGACCTATATCCATCCTGTCCTACCTTTCTGAAGTCTTCGAAAGCCAAGTTAATAGTTAGATCACTGACCATTTCGAATCCCACCGTACCTTCTCCGCTGTGCAATCCGGTTTCCGAGCTGGTCACAGGTGCACCGCAGCCACGCTCAAGATATTAAACTATATCATAACCGGCATCGATAAAAGACAGTACTGTGCAGCCGTCTTCATCGACCTGTCCTGTTGTCCGGACCTCTGGCAGTCTCTATGGGGGTACCACAGGGTTCAATTCTCGGGCCGACTCTTTTCTCTATATATATCAGCGATGTCGCTCTTGCTGTGGGTGATTCCTTGATCCACCTCTATGCAGACGACACCATTCTGTATACATCTGGCCCTTCTTTGGACACTGTGTTAACAAACCTCCAAACGAGCTTCAGTGCCATACAACATTCCTTCTGTGGCCTCCAACTGCTCTTAAGCGCTAGTAAAACGAAATGCATGCTCTTCAACCGATCGCTGCCTGCACCCGCCCGACTAGCATCACTACTCTGGACCGTTCTGACATAGAATATCAAATCAAGTTTATTTTATATAGCCCTTCGTACATCAGCTAATATCTCGAAGTGCTGTACAGAAACCCAGCCTAACACCCCAAACAGCAAGCAATGCAGGTGTAGAAGCACGGTGGCTAGGAAAAACTCCCTAGAAAGGCCAAAACCTAGGAAGAAACCTAGAGAGGAACCAGGCTATGAGGGGTGGCCAGTCCTCTTCTGGCTGTGCCGGGTGGAGATTATAACAGAACATGGCCAAGATGTTCAAATGTTCATAAATGACCAGCATGGTCAAATAATAATCAGTAGTAAATGTCAGTTGGCTTTTCATAGCCGATCATTAAGAGTATCTCTACCGCTCCTGCGGTCTCTAGAGAGTTGAAAACAGCAGGTCTGGGACAGGTAGCACGTCCGGTGGACAGGTCAGGGTTCCATAGCCGCAGGCAGAACAGTTGAAACTGGACCAGCAGCAAGGCCAGGTGGACTGGGGACAGCAAGGAGTCATCATGCCCGGTAGTCCTGACGCATGGTTCTAGGGCTCAGGTCCTCCGAGAGAGAGAAAGAAAGAGAGAAGGAGAGAATTAGAGAGAGCATATTTAAATTCACACAGGACACCGGATAAGACAGGAGAAGTACTACAAATATAACCAACTGACCCCAGCCCCCCGACACATAAACTACTGCAGCATAAATACTGGAGGCTGAGACAGGAGGGGTCAGGAGACACTGTGGCCCCATCCGATGATACCCCCGGACAGGGCCAAACAGGAAGGATATAACCCCACCCACTTTGCCAAAGCACAGCCCCCGCACCACTAGAGGGATATCTTCAACCACCAACTTACAATCCTGAGACAAGGCCGAGTATAGCCCACAAAGATCTCCACCACAGCACAAACCAAGGGGGGGCGCCAACCCAGACAGGAAGATCACGTCAGTAACTCAACCCACTCAAGTGACGCACCCCTCCTAGGGACGGCATGAAAGAGCACCAGTAAGCCAGTGACTCAGCCCCTGTAATAGGTGGACATGTGTGGACAACTTCAAATAACTAGGTGTCTGGTTAGACTGTAAACTCTCCTTCCAGACTCATATTAAGCATCTCCAATCCAAAATTAAATCTAGAATCTGCTTCCTATTTTGCAACAAAGCCTCCTTCACTCACGCTGCCAAACATACCCTCGTAAAACTGACTATCCTACAGATTCTTGACTTCGGTGATGTCATTTACAAAATAGCCTCCAACACTCTACTCAGCAAACTGGATGCAGTCTATCACAGTGCCATCCATTTTTTTCTCCAAAGCCCCATATACCACCCACCACTGTGACCTGTATGCTCTCGTCGGCTGGCCCTCGCTACATATTCATTGCCAAACCCACTGGCTCCAGGTCATCTATAAGTCTTTGCTGAGTAAAGCTCCGCCTTAACTCAGCTCTCTGGTCAGCATAGCAACACCCACCCGTAGCACGAGCTCCAGCAGGTATATCTCATTGGTCATCCCCAAAGCCAACACCTGCTTTGGCCGCCTTTCCTTCCAGTTCTCTGCTGCCAATGACTGGAACGAACTGCAAAAATCGCTGAAGTTGGAGACTTGCAGTGGGGCAAAAAAAGTATTTAGTCAGCCACCAATTGTGCAAGTTCTCCCACTTAAAAAGATGAGAGAGGCCTGTAATTTTCATCATAGGTACACTTCAACTATGACAGACAAAATGAGAAAAAAAATCCAGAAAATCACATTGTAGGATTTTTAATGAATTTATTTGCAAATTATGGTGGAAAATAAGTATTTGGTCACCTACAAACAAGCAAGATTTCTGGCTCTCACAGACCTGTAACTTCTTCTTTAAGAGGCTCCTCTGTCCTGCACTCGTTACCTGTATTAATGGCACCTGTTTGAACTTGTAATCAGTATAAAAGACACCTGTCCACTACCTCAAACAGTCACACTCCAAACTCCACTATGGCCAAGACCAAAGAGCTGTCAAAGGACACCAGAAACAAAATTGTAGACCTGCACCAGGCTGGGAAGACTGAATCTGCAATAGGTAAGCAGCTTGGTTTGAAGAAATCAACTGTGGGAGCAATTATTAGGAAATGGAAGGCATACAAGACCACTGATAATCTCCCTCGATCTGGGGCTCCACGCAAGATCTCACCCCGTGGGGTCAAAATGATCACAAGAACGGTGAGCAAAAATCCCAGAACCACACGGGGGGACCTAGTGAATGACCTGCAGAGAGCTGGGACCAAAGTAACAAAGCCTACAATCAGTAACACACTATGCCGCCAGGGACTCAAATCCTGCAGTGCCAGACGTGTCCCCCTGCTTAAGCCAGTACATGTCCAGGCCCGTCTGAAGTTTGCTAGAGAGCATTTGGATGATCCAGAAGAAGATTGGGAGAATGTCATATGGTCAGATGAAACCAAAATAGAACCTTTTGGTAAAAACTCAACTCGTCGTGTTTGGAGGACAAAGAATGCTGAGTTGCATCCAAAGAACACCATACCTACTGTGAAGCATGGGGGTGGAAACATCATGCTTTGGGGCTGTTTTTCTGCAAAGGGACCAGGACAACTGATCCGTGTAAAGGAAAGAATGAATGGGGCCATGTATCGTGAGATTGAGTGAAAACCTCCTTCCATCAGCAAGGGCATTGAAGATGAAACGTGGCTGGGTCTTTCAGCATGACAATAATTCCAAACACACCGCCCGGGCAACAAAGGAGTGGCTTCGTAAGAAGCATTTCAAGGTCCTGGTGTAAGGGCTGTCGTTCTCCTCTTCCTCGGACGAGGAGAGGAGAGAAGGATCAGTGGACCAATACGCAGCATTAGGGAAATAAGCCATCTCTTTATTTGCAACGATGGCAACACGAAAACAAACACTTACAAATTTACAAAACAAGAAAACGACGTAGACGAAACCTGAACATGAACTTAACTAACTAAACGTAGAACTCACGGACAGGAAACAGACTACATCAAAACGAACGAACAGCCAAACAGTCCCGTATGGTGCATACATCGACGACACAGGAGACAATCACCCACAAACAAACAGTGAGAACACCCTACCTAAATATGACTCTTAATTAGAGGAAAACGCAAAACACCTGCCTCTAATTAAGAGCCATACCAGGCAACCAAAACCAACATAGAAACAGAAAACATAGACTGCCCACCCAAAACACACGCCCTGACCATAAACACATACAAAAACAACAGAAAACAGGTCAGGAACGTTACAGAACCCCCCCCTCAAGGTGCGAACGCCGGGCGCACCAGCACCAAGTCCAGAGGAGGGTCTGGGTGGGCAGTTGACCACGGTGGTGGCTCAGGCTCTGGACGCTGTCCCCACACCACCATAGTCACTCCCCGCTTCTGTCTTCCCCTCCCAATGACCACCCTCAAACTAACATCCCCTAAATGAACAGCCAACACCGGGATAAGGGGCAGCACCGGGACAAGGGGCAGCACCGGGACAAGGGGTAGCACCAGGACAAGGGGCAGCACCGGGATAAGGGGCAGCACCGGGATAAGGGGCAGCACCGGGATAAGGGGCAGCACCGGGACAAGGGGCAGCACCGGGACAAGGGGCAGCACCGGGACAAGGGGCAGCACCGGGACAAGGGGCAGCACCGGGATTAGGGGCAGCACCGGGACAAGGGGCAGGTCCCGGCTGGACGGCTCTCGACGCTCATGGCTGGCTGACGGCTCTCGACGCTCATGGCTGGCTGACGGCTCTCGACGCTCATGGCTGGCTGACGGCTCTCGACGCTCATGGCTGGCTGACGGCTCTCGACGCTCATGGCAGGCTGACGGCTCTCGACGCTCATGGCAGGCTGACGGCTCTCGACGCTCATGGCAGGCTGACGGCTCTCGACGCTCATGGCAGGCTGACGGCTCTCGACGCTCATGGCTGGCTGACGGCTCTCGACGCTCATGGCAGGCTGACGGCTCTCGACGCTCATGGCAGGCTGACGGCTCTCGACGCTCATGGCAGGCAGACGGCTCTCGACGCTCATGGCAGGCAGACGGCTCTCGACGCTCATGGCTCTCTGACGGCTCTGGCTGCTCATGGCTCGCTGGCGGCTCTGGCAGATCCTGTCTGGTTGGCGGCTCTGGCAGATCCTGTCTGGTTGGCGGCTCTGGCAGATCCTGTCTGGTTGGCGGCTCTGGCAGATCCTGTCTGGCGGGCGGCTCTAGCGGCTCCTGTCTGGCGGGCGGCTCTAGCGGCTCCTGTCTGGCGGGCGGCTCTAGCGGCTCCTGTCTGGCGGGTGGCTCTGTAGGCTCATGGCAGACGGGCGGCTTTGCAGGCTCATGGCAGACGGGCGGCTTTGCAGGCTCATGGCAGACGGATGGCTCAGACGACGCTGGGGAGACGGATGGCTCAGATGGCGCTGGGGAGACGGATGGCTCTGGCCGGATAAGGTGCACTGTAGACCTGGTGCGTGGTGCCGGAACTGGAGGCACCGGGCTAAGGATAAGCACCTTCCTACTAGTGCGGGGAGCAGGGACAGGGCACACTGTACTCTCAAAGCCCACTCTATACCTGATGCGAGGTACCGGCACTGGTGACACCGGGCTGAGGACAAGCACATCAGGATTAGTAGGGGGAGAAGATACAGTGTGTACAGGGCTCTGGAGACGCACAGGAGGCTTAGTGCGTGGTGCCGGAACTGGAGGCACCGGGCTAGATACACGCACTACAGGGAGAGTGCGTGGAGGAGGAACAGGGCTCAGGAGACGCACTGGTAGCCTAGTGCGTAGTGTAGGCACTGTAGGTACTAGGCTGGGGCGGGGAGGTGGCGCCGGAAATACCGGACCGTGGAGGCGTACTGGCACTCTTGAGCATTGAGCCTGCCCAACCTTACCTGGTTGAATGCTCCCGGTCACCCGACCAGTGCGGGGAGGTGGAATAACCTGCACCGGCCTATGTAGGCGAACCGGGGAAACCATGCGTAAGGCAGGTGCCATGTATGCCGGCCCGAGGAGACGCACTGGAGACCAGACGCGTTGAGCCGGCCTCATGACACCTGGCTCAATACCCAATCTAGCCCTGCCAGTGCGGGGAGGTGGAATAACCCGCACTGGGCTATGCACTCCTACAGGAGACACCGTGCGCTCTACTGCGTAACACGGCGCCTGCCCGTACTCCCGCTCTCCACGGTAAGCCTGGGAAGTGGGCGCAGGTCTCCTACCTGCCCTTGGCCCACTACCTCTTAGCCACCCCCCCCCCCCCCAAGAAATTTTTGGGTGTTACTCACGGGCTTTTTGGGCTTCCGTGCCAGACGCGTTCCCTCATAACTCCGGTTCCTCTCTCCGGTAGCCTCTGCTCTCCTCAGTGCCTCCAGCTGTTCCCATGGGAGGCGATCCCTACCAGCCAGGATCTCCTCCCATGTGTAGCAACCTTTTCCGTCCAATATATCGTCCCAAGTCCAGGAGTCCTTGTTGCCCTGTTGAGCTTTCCCTTGCCGCTTGGTCCTAGTTTGGTGGGTGATTCTGTAAGGGCTGTCGTTCTCCTCTTCCTCGGACGAGGAGAGGAGAGAAGGATCAGTGGACCAATACGCAGCATTAGGGAAATAAGCCATCTCTTTATTTGCAACGATGGCAACACGAAAACAAACACTTACAAATTTACAAAACAAGAAAACGACGTAGACGAAACCTGAACATGAACTTAACTAACTAAACGTAGAACTCACGGACAGAAAACAGACTACATCAAAACGAACGAACAGCCAAACAGTCCCGTATGGTGCATACATCGACGACACAGGAGACAATCACCCACAAACAAACAGTGAGAACACCCTACCTAAATATGACTCTTAATTAGAGGAAAACGCAAAACACCTGCCTCTAATTAAGAGCCATACCAGGCAACCAAAACCAACATAGAAACAGAAAACATAGACTGCCCACCCAAAACACACGCCCTGACCATAAACACATACAAAAACAACAGAAAACAGGTCAGGAACGTTACACCTGGAGTGGCCTAGCCAGTCTCCAGATCTCAACCCCATAGAAAATCTTTGGAGGGAGTTGAAAGTCCGTGTTGCCCAGCAACAGCCCCAAAACATCACTGCTCTAGAGGAGATCTGCATGGAGGAATGGGCCAAAATACCAGCAACAGTGTGTGAAAACCTTGTGAGGACTTACAGAAAACGTTTGACCTCTGTCATTGCCAACAAAGGGTATATAACAAAGTATTGAGATAAACTTTTGTTATTGACCAAATACTTATTTTCCACCATAATTTGCAAATAAATTCATAAAAAATCCTACAATGTGATTTTCTGGATTTTTCCCCCTCATTTTGTCTGTCATAGTTGAAGTGTACCTATGATGAAAACTACAGGCCTCTCTCATCTTTTTAAGTGGGAGACCTTGCACAATTGGTGGCTGACTAAATACTTTTTTGCCCCACTGTATATCTCCCTCACTAACTTTAAGCATCAGCTATCTGAGCAGCTTACCAATCGCTGCAGCTGTACACAGCCCATCTGTAAATAGCCCATCCAACTACCTACCTTATCCCCATGTTTTTATTTACTTTTTTTGCTCTTTTGCACACCAGTATTTCTACTTGCACATCATCATCTGCACATCTATCACTCCAGTGTTAATTTGCTAAATTGTAATTATTTCGCTACTATGGCCTGTTTATTGCCTTACCTCATTCCATTTGCACACACTGTATATAGATTTTTCTATTGTGTTATTGACTGTACTTTTGTTTATCCCACGTGTAACTCTGTTGTTTTTTTAACGCGGTTTTCAAAAAATTACACATAATTCTTAATACTGTAGCAAACATTATATTAAACAGGACATTCAAATGAGCCTTACAATTATAATCCAAAGTAGTGTGAAATGTACTCATAAGCACCCTGGAAATGGAGGTTACTCCCCTGAGTTTTCCCCCATTCACATTCAGAATACATTGTGAAAAACTAAAATCTTTGCTCACCATTTTTGCTCCAGGCAGATTATAGTACATCCATAACTATCGGTTTCCTCGTTAGCAGGGAGGAGTTTCTGCAATCAAATTGCATGTGCATCGCCCTCGTGCCGCAATTTTAGCAAACACAGAAAGGGGCCTATATTGGAGTCTGGCACACTGCTTAGAGTTTCAACAACCTGAATAGCTTATTTCGAGCATACAATCATCAATGTCACTACTAATGTGAAAACAAGATAGAATATGACTATTCTTGCTCATTTTAAGACAATTGTCAAATAATTTCAACATTCATTACAGATGTCAATTGTGGTACAACATCATGGCTACGCTGTTGGCATCACATTTTACTGTGGATTTCCGCTGTTGTGGGCTGTTAACCATCTGTCTGACTTTGTTGTTCACACAGGAGAGAGAAGTGACTATCGTGGATCCTCTGGGGAGCCTCAACAACATCATGATGCTGACGAGGCAGAGAAGAGTCTCTCCACATTAGGACACCTCAAAAACCTGCAGAGATCCACAGGGAAGAAATCTATTTGCTGCTCTGACTGTGGGAAAGGTTGCAAATCTTCATCAGAACTTAAAATACACAGAGAATACACACAGGAGAGAAACCATACTGCTGCTCTGACTGCGGGAAACGTTTCTCAAAATCAAATACACTAAAAGTACACCTGAGAATTCACACTGGAGAGAAATCTTTCAGTTGTAATCAATGTGGGAAGAGTTTTACTTAGTCAGGCAGCCTTGTATCACACCAGAGAACACACACAAGAGAGAAATCTCATAGCTGTGATCAATGTGGGAAGTTTTACTACATGGAGCTATCTGAATATACACCAGAGAACACACACAGGAGAGAAATCTTATAGCTGTAATCAATTTGTGAAGAGTTTTACTCACTTAGGCAGCCTGGTATCACACCAGAGAACCCACACAGGAGAGAAACCTTATAGCTGTGATCAATGTGACAAGAGCTACTCTGATAAAAGATCGCTGGTCAAACATCAGAAAATACATACATGAAGGAGTTGTTTCATGATATCAATGAATTAATGTCATAATGTAGAATGTTTTAACATTGTAGTAGGAGTATTTTAATGATGTCACAATGTGGAACCCTAATTGTTTGACCCCTTTTGGATTGATTTCAGCGTGATATGAATATGAGCTTCATCAGTAGAAACAACTTTGTACTTTGCTCCGTTAATCTTTCCCTCAATCTTGACTGGTCTGCCTGTCCCTGCCACTGAAAAACATCCCCACAGCATGATGCTGCCACCACCGTGCTTCACCGTAGGGATGGTGCCTGGTTTCCTCCAGATGTGATGCTTGGCATTCAAACCAATGAGTTCAATCTTGGTTTCATCAGACCAGAGAATCTTGTTTCTCATGGTCTGAGAGTCCTTTAGGTGCCTTTTGGCAAACTCCAAGTGGGGTGTCCTGTTCCTTTTCCTGAGGAGTGACTTCCGTCTGGCCACTCTATCATAAAGGCCTGATTGGTGGAGTGCTGTATAGATGGTTGTCCTTCTGGAAGGTTCTCCCATCTCCACAGAGGAACTCTGGAGCTCTGTCATCGTGACCAGCAGGTTCTTGGTCACATCCTTGAACAAGGCCCTTCTCCCCTGATTGCTATGTTTGAAGACTCTTGGTGGTT
Source organism: Salvelinus fontinalis (assembly GCF_029448725.1). Taxonomy (NCBI): domain Eukaryota; kingdom Metazoa; phylum Chordata; class Actinopteri; order Salmoniformes; family Salmonidae; genus Salvelinus; species Salvelinus fontinalis. The sequence continues at coordinate 50,295,464 of NC_074687.1, forward strand.
CCAAACGTCTTCCATTTAAGAATGATGGAGGCCACTGTGTTCTTGGGGATCTTCAATACTGCAGACTTTTTTTGGTACCCTTCCCCAGATCTATGCCTCGACACAATCCTGTCTCGGAGCTCTACGGACAATTCCTTCGACCTCATGGCTTGGTTTTTGTTCTGACATGCACTGTCAACTGTGGGACCTTATCATGTCCAATCAATTGAATTTACCGCAGGGGACTCCAATGAAGTTGTAGAAACATCTCAAGGATGATCAATGGAAACAGGATACACCTGAGCTCCATTTTGAGTCTCATAGCAAATGGTCTGAATACTTATGTAAATAAGGTATTTCTGTATTTCGCTTTGTCATTATGGGGTATTGTGTGTAAATTGATGAGGAAAATATTATTTAATACATTTTAGAATAAGGCTGTAACATATCAAAATGTGGAAAAAGTCAAGGGGTCTGAATACTTTCTAAATGCTCTGAATATGCTATTGGTTTACTGTTAGAATAAGTTGTATGACTACACCAATACTGTTAAAGCAACGATGCAGAGAAATAGAAAATGCATGGCCAACCTTGCTGCTAGAGATCTAGCTACTGGGTGTGCATGTTTCTGTTCCAGCCCTGCACTAACACCTGACATTGTGCTGATTATTTGGATTAGACACTATTAAACTTTTCAATCATGTCTTGTTTTGGAGTCAGAGGGATGTCTAAATCCACTGCCCATTTCCACAGGTGTTCTTTATGATAGGAAATAAAGGGCTGATTCACAGAATGAACTCGTGTCTTTTTGGGTCATTGAACATTCCCTGTTTGTCTGTTTTATTTGGTTGTTACTTTAATTTAGTCTGATGATATTGATGCACAATCACTGTCTGGCTGACAGTCAGTGAACTGAGTCATTCTAATACCCACAGAATGAATGTTGTGGGTATTCAATTCTGCTACATTTAAAAAATATTTGATTAATTTAAGCTTTATTTAACTAGGCAAGACAGTTAAGAACAAATTCTTATTTACAATGATGGCCTACTGGGGGAACAGTGGGTTAACTGCCTTGTTCAGGGGCAGAATGACAGATTTTTACCTTGTCAGCCTGGGATTCGATCTACCAATCTTTTGGTTTCTGGCCCAATGCTCTAACCACTAGGCTACCTGCCGGCCCATAGGCATGTCCAATGCAGACATGATGGATTAGTATTGGCTTATATTATAGACTCATAATGAGGCTAACCATGTCGAAGGAGACCAGATAAGACTCATAATGAGGCAAACCATGTTGAAGGAGACCAGATTAGACTCATAATGAGGCTAACCATGTCAAAGTAGGCCAGATTAGACTCATAATGAGGCTAGCCATGTTAAAGGAGACCAGATTAGACTCATGATCAGTGGGGAAAAAGTACCCAATTGTCATACTTGAGTAAAAGTATAGATACCTTAATAGAAAGCTACCCAGTACAATACTACTTGAGTAAAAGTCAAAAGGTATTTGGCTTTGAATACACTTAAGTATTAAAAGTAAAAGTATGAATAATTTCAAATTCCTTATATTAAGCAAACCAGACGGCACCATATTCTTGTTTTTTAATTTACGGATAGCCAGGCGCACACTCCAACACTCAGACATCATTTACAAACAAAGCATTTGTGTTTAGTGAGTCCGTCAGATCAGAGGCAGTAGGGACGACCAGGGATGTTCTTTGTTTAGTGAGTCCTCCAGATCAGAGGCAGTAGGGACGACCAGGGATGTTCTCTGTTTAGTTAGTCCATCAGGTCAGAGGTAGTAGGGAAGACCAGGGATGTTCTCTGTTTAGTTAGTCCGTCAGGTCAGAGGCAGTAGGGACGACCAGGGATGTTCTCTGTTTAGTTAGTCCGTCAGGTCAGAGGCAGTAGGGACGACCAGGGATGTTCTCTGTTTAGTTAGTCCGTCAGGTCAGAGGCAGTAGGGACGACCAGGGATGTTCTCTGTTTAGTTAGTCCGTCAGGTCAGAGGCAGTAGGGACGACCAGGGGTCTTCTCTGTTTAGTGAGTCCATCAGATCAGAGGCAGTAGGGATTACCGGGGATGTTCTCTGTTTAGTTAGTCCATCAGGTCAGAGGCAGTAGGGACGACCAGGGATGTTCTCTGTTTAGTGAGTCCATCAGATCAGAGGCAGTAGGGATTACCAGGGATGTTCTCTGTTTAGTTAGTCCATCAGGTCAGAGGCAGTAGGGACGACCAGGGGTCTTCTCTGTTTAGTTAGTCCATCAGGTCAGAGGCAGTAGGGACGACCAGGGATGTTCTCTGTTTAGTGAGTCCATCAGATCAGAGGCAGTAGGGACGACCAGGGATGTTCTCTGTTTAGTGAGTCCATCAGATCAGAGGCAGTAGGGATGACCAGGGATGTTCTCTGTTTAGTGAGTCCATCAGATCAGAGGCAGTAGGGATGACCAGGGATGTTCTCTGTTTAGTGAGTCTGCCAGATCAGAGGCAGTAGGGATGACCAGGGATGTTCTCTGTTTAGTGAGTCTGTCAGATCAGAGGCAGTAGGGATGACCAGGGATGTTCTCTGTTTAGTGAGTCTGTCAGATCAGAGGCAGTAGGGACGACCAGGGATGTTCTCTGTTTAGTGAGTCTGTCAGATCAGAGGCAGTAGGGACGACCAGGGATGTTCTCTGTTTAGTGAGTCCTCCAGATCAGAGGCAGTAGGGATGACCAGGGATGTTCTCTGTTTAGTGAGTCCTCCAGATCAGAGGCATTAGGGATGACCAGGGATGTTCTCTGTTTAGTGAGTCTGTCAGGTCAGAGGCAGTAGGGAAGACCAGGGATGTTCTCTGTTTAGTGAGTCTGTCAGATCAGAGGCAGTAGGGATGACCAGGGATGTTCTCTGTTTAGTGAGTCTGTCAGATCAGAGGCAGTAGGGATGACCAGGGATGTTCTCTGTTTAGTGAGTCCTCCAGATCAGAGGCAGTAGGGACGACCAGGGATGTTCTCTTGATAAGTTGTCACGCCCTGGCCTTAGTATTCTTTGTTTTCTTTATTATTTTAGTTAGGTCAGGGTGTGACATGGGGAATGTTTGTGTTTTGTTGGTATTGGGTGATTCTATGGTAAAGGGGTTGTTGGTGTAGTATATGGGTTTGGTGTTGAGTGTATGTGTCTAGCTGTGTCTATGTTGGGTGTAGTTCTAGGAAAGTCTATGGTGGCCGGAATGGGTTCTCAATTAGAGACAGCTGATTTCGGTTGTCTCTAATTGGGAGCCATATTTAAGGCTGCCATGGGCTTTAGCTGTTTGTGGGTCATTGTTTGTGTATATGTATAGTTCAACGTAAGTAGTTTGTGTGTGCACTTACGTTTGAAGTTTTCACGATCGTTTGTTGTTTTTTCGTTATTGTTGTAATAGTGTGTCGTGTTCATCTTCGTCGTTATTAAAAAGAAGATGTATCCAAATCATGTTGCGCCTTGGTCCGTCAATCCTCCACACGATCGTGACATAAGTGCTGAATTGGACCATTTCCCTGTCCTTCTAAGCATTCAGAATGTAACGATACTTTTGGGTGTCAGGGGAAATGTATTGATTAAAAAGTATATTATTTTCTATTAGGAATGTAGTGAAGTAAAAGTTGTCAAAAAAGTAAAGTAAAGTACAGATACCCCAAAACAACTACTTTAGTAGTACTTTAAAGTACTTTTACTCATGTACTTTACACCACTGTGTTACAGCTGCTCTCTCCTAATCAATGTCATGTACTAGACCAGGTACTGTGTTACAGCTGCTCTCTCCTCCTCAATGCCATGTACTAGACCAGGTACTGTATTACAGCTGCTCTCTCCTCAATGTCAGGAACTAGACCAGGTACTGTGTTTCGGCTGCTCTGTCCTCCTCAATGTCATGAACTAGACCAGGTACTGTTACAGCTGCTCTCTCCTCCTCAATGTCATGTACTAGACCAGGTACTGTGTTACAGCTGCTTTCTCCTCAATGTCATGTACTAGACCAGGTACTGTGTTACAGCTGCTCTCTCCTCAATGTCATGTACTAGACCAGGTACTGTGTTACAGCTGCTCTCTCCTCCTCAATGTAATGTACTAGACCAGGTACTGTGTTATAGCTGCTCTCTCCTCAATGTCATGAACTAGACCAGGTACTGTGTTACAGCTGCTTTCTCCTCAATGTCATGTACTAGACCAGGTACTGTGTTACAGCTGCTCTCTCCTCAATGTCATGTACTAGACCAGGTACTGTGTTACAGCTGCTCTCTCCTCCTCAATGTAATGTACTAAACCAGGTACTGTGTTACAGCTGCTCTCTCCTCAATGTCATGAACTAGACCAGGTACTGTGTTACAGCTGCTTTCTCCTCAATGTCATGAACTAGACCAGGTACTGTGTTACAGCTGCTCTGTCCTCCTCAATGTCATGTACTAGACCAGGTACTGTTACAGCTGCTCTCTCCTCCTCAATGCCATGTACTAGACCAGGTACTGTATTACAGCTGCTCTGTCATCCTCAATGTCATGTACTAGACCAGGTACTGTGTTACAGCTGCTCTCTCCTCCTCAATGTCATGAACTAGACCAGGTACTGTTACAGCTGCTCTCTCCTCCTCAATGTCATGTACTAGACCAGGTACTGTGTTACAGCTGCTCTCTCCTCCTCAATGTCATGAACTAGGTCCAAAGCCCTCTCCTCCACAGTTTCCCCAACCTAAACTCACTGAGATGAGGTCCAAAGCCCTCTCCTCCACGGTTTCCCCAATCTAAACTCACTGAGATGAGGTCTAAAGCCCTCTCCTCCGTGGTTTCCCCAACCTAAACTCATGATAAGGTGAGGTCCAAAGAGGTGACGTCTAATAGAGGTGGTTTGGTTAACCACATGAGTAAACCTTGCCTGAAGACTTGTTTGGTACCCAAGCACTTTAATTTGGCGTCCATGTTTAATGGAAAGAGACAGCAAAGTTTAGCCCAGAGTGTACCAGTTGGACATTGGGTTTGATTCTGTCCCTGTCAGTGTACCAGTTGGACATTGGGTTTGATTCAGACCCTGCCAGTGTGCCAGGTGGACATTGGGTTTGATTCAGACCCTGTCAGTGTGCCAGGTGGACATTGGGTTTGATTCAGACCCTGCCAGTGTGCCAGGTGGACATTGGGTTTGATTCAGACCCTGCCAGTGTGCCAGGTGTACATTGGGTTTGATTCAGACCCTGTCAGTGTGCCAGGTGGACATTGGGTTTGATTCAGACCCTGTCAGTGTGCCATGTGGACATGGGGTTTGTTTCAGACCCTGCCAGTGTGCCAGGTGGTCATTGGGTTTGTTTCAGACCCTGTCAGTGTTTCAGGTGAACATTATGTTTGATTCAGACCCTGCCAGCATGGCCAGAAATGTATTCCAAGGTCAGTAACTTATAACCACAGCACCACAGACCTTTCATGAGTGACTAAAAACACCTAATACTTATATTTACTGCCATGGTCTAGTATGTCACCGCCTCAGACACTATTCACAATGTTGGCTGAGGTACGAGTAAAACATGACATATTATTTCCTAATCATTCACAATGCTGGCTGAGGTACGAGTAAACCATGACATATTATTTCCTAACCATTCACAATGCTGGCTGAGGTACGAGTAAAACATGACATATTATTTCCTAACCATTGACAATGCTGGCTGAGGTACGAGTAAAACATGACATATTTTTTCCTAACCATTCACAATGCTGGCTGAGGTACGAGTAAAACATTACATATTATTTCCTCAAATTAAAAAAATCTCCACTCCTTAATCAACTAGTCTCTCACTGTTTAACCAGAATAACATGAGTTGTGCCCTTCAAACTGTTAGACTGTTAGTCCATAATCATATTCAGCTACTTAGATGTAATGTATTGTCATGTAGTCCTCTCCCCTGTAACTATTCCCCAGGTCGTTGCTGCAAATGAGAACGTGTTCTCAGTCAACTTACCTGGTAAAATAACGGTAAATAAAATAAATAAATAAATAAATGTTATGCTCACTATAAGAAATCCTGAATGTATTGAAATGCCTGGAGGGGATGTGTTAATTCATGACCCATCATTTATACTGGTTAGTTCATAACCCATCATTTATACCTGTTAATTCATAACCCATCATTTATACCTTTTGCTTGAAAGGGGCGGTTCAGGCAGGCTGGCATGCTCCCTGACCTTACTTCTTACTTAGCAGGAACTGATGGGGATCCATAATAAACCCCAGGAAGAGTTGCTGCTGCCTTGGCAAGAACTAATGGGGATCCAAAATAAACACCAGGAAGAATAGCTGCTGCCTTGACAGGAACTAATGGAGATCCATAATAATCCCCAGGAAGAGTAGCTGCTGCCTGGACAGGAACTAATGGGGATCCTTAATAAACCCCAGGAAGAATAGTTGCTGCCTTGGCAGGAACACAGTCATGTGATACGTGGTATGGAAAAGTCCAATCTTAGGAGAGTACATGAGAGGCACTATACTGTGTATCTGCAGGTGTCTATCTGGTCAAAACGACTGATACAGGAGCCCCTCCACCCTCCGGTGGGATGGATCATTTCTACAGAGAAACCTAGATTCAAATCCTTAGATTTGTGTGTATTGGGTACATGTTGTGAAATTGTTAGATATTACTTGTTAGATATTACTGCACCGTCGGAGCTAGAAACACAAGCATTTCACTACACCCGCAATAACATCTGCTAAACACGTCTATGTGACAAATAAAATGTCATTTTGATTTGAAATAAACATCCTATTTATCAAAGATGCTTTTGGCTGGGGTCAAAATTACTCCAAAGGATTTAAATTTGTTAAATGTCCATATTCATACAGAAACACTAAACCATGATTTAGATTTATTAATAACAAGTTGATTGACAAAGTCATGAAAAATTGAAAGAATTGAATAAACCACATTTTGTCTATGATAAAAGATATGCCTCTGGGGTCAAAATGATCCACGTTAGAAGTTCAATGCACATATGTTGTGGGTGTAAAGTTTCAACACATGTTTCTCTTTGAACGACTTAATATAATATTAAACTTTTATGAAATAAATGAAAAATAAACGTTTTGTTCCTCAACTGCGTTGCCTACTCCAGTCAGCAGATGTGGATGTGCGTCTTTTTTGTTCAGGCGATGCTGCCAGTGTGACGTATAATCTAGTGGACGGGACGCTCCTTCAACAACAACAGCTAGTCAGACACCTCGGTAGCTTTCTAGCAAACATAGCTACAACATTCACGCTCTTTACACTGTTTTTGCGTATATTAGTCGCCGTGTATTAAACACACTTCTGTCGTATGTACTTGATAATTATATATTTACGTTGTTTGTCAGCTAGCTGGTTTGCTAAATTAGTTTAGAACTAGGCTAGTCGCTAATGCTAGCTAGCTAACATCCCCGACCATGAGTTCACTAAGCTACTCTCCTCCTGCTAACGAGGAGGTCTGCTGGACGGAGAAAAAAACTCTCATGAAAGAGGAGGAGGAGGAAGAGGAGGCTGTTACAATACAAAAACAAGTAGAGGGTGAGGCTGTTACCGTGAAAGAAGAAGAGAAATACTTTACAGAGAAAGAAGAGGAAGACTCGTTCAGAGTGAAAGAGGAGGAGGTTGTTACAGTAAAAGAAGAGAAGAAAGAGAAAGACGAGGATCCAGTTTTTGGAGTGAAAGAGGAGGAGGAGGAAATGACTGTCACATTGGAGGAAGAAGAGGAGGTTGGAGATCTGTTTAACACCAGTAAGTACCGTCTCTGCAGTCGTTGAACCAATATGCAGTAAAGGGGTTCTACACTTTAATGTTGTTCTGTAGGAATGGCTGAAACTACACTGTAACGTGTAAGAGTGGACCATCAACAAAAAGTTACAAATTGATCAAATGCATCCAATGACAATGCATGAAATACTGTAGTCTTCAATATCTCCTGTTAGCTTAGCCCAATATGTAGTCTTAAAGGGGCAATCAGCAGTTGTTACATCCATTTTGGGACTTATACATTAATGATATGTACCCATCTGTTTTTTGAAGAAATCTCTTATAAATGCCTCATGAGCTTAGTTAAACTGTTGTACCCTATCAGAACCCAAAATATAAGCTTTTTTTTACTCCAATGTTTGTCAGTAAATATAAACAAACACTGTATATCCTCAAAACATGGTTAAAACTATAATGTTGATATCATGGATGGTTACATTTCTCCAGCCCCATCCCTCAGCTTTTTACCGAAATGGGCAGGGAGTACGCTTTGTTATTGTTTCTACTGCTGATTGCTGCCCCTGTTACTCCTCAAGGTCCAAGGACTGTATGTTATTTTCAGAGGTAGACTGGCTCTGGCAGCTTAAATAGTCAAATATTCCATCTAAATGTGAATCGATTCTCAATTGCGATACGTTTCTAGAAACATAAATCGCTGTACTTTCATATCACATCAACATAATTTCACACAATACTTTCATATCACATCAAAATAATTTCACACAGTACTTAAATATCACATCAAAATAATTTCACGTAATACTTTCATATCACATAAGTGATTTCTAATACTTTCACATCAAAATTATTTCACACAATACTTTCATATCACATCAAAATAGGTAACCAGTCGCGACGCCCCAAACGGTAAACCAAATTAGTTTCTCGTCATTTCTCCTTTCTTCTGGATTCTTTTTCTTCTTTGGACTTTTTATGGCGGTTGGCAACCAACTTTAAGGTGCATTACCACCATCAACTGGACTGGAGTGTGGACCTCAGTTCATCTTTTAATCACCCACGTGGGTATATACCAAGACAGTCATGAAGAGGGCACAACAAAACCTTTTCCCCCTCAGGAGACTGAAAAGATTTGGCATGGGTCCCCAGATCCTCAAAAGGTAATACAGCTGCACCATCGAGAGCATCCTGACCGGTTGCATCACCGCCTGGTATGGCAACTGCTCGGCATCTGACCGTAAGGCGCTACAGAGTGTCGTGCGAACGGCCCAGTACATCACTGTGGTCAAGCTTCCTGCCATCCAGGACCTATATAATAGGCGTTGTCAGAGGAAAGCCCACAAAATTGTCAGTGACTCGTCACCCAAGTTTTAAACTGTTTTCTCGGCAAGCGGTACCGGAGCGCCAAGTATAGGACCAAAAGCCTCCTCAACAGCTTCTAACCCCAAGCCATACAACTGCTGAATAATTCATAAAATCGCCACTAGACAATTTACATTGACCCCCCCACCCCCCTCCCTTTTGTGCACTGCTGCTACTCGCTGAAAGGGACTGACTGAAAGGGAGTGTAACTTTGACTATAATTACTGTTCCCTGAAGGAGGGAAACGAGGTACAACACCTGTTTGGCCCCGCCCTTTCCTGGTTCGGTGAAGAGCGATATTAAATTGAAGGAATAAATCCGAGCCTCACGCTTATCACCTGTGGAAGACGCGGCTTCCAGCGAGGCGTGGATTTAATCGTATGTTTTACCTCGTTTCCCTCCTTCAGGGAACAGTAGGTATAGTCATAATGTTAAGCTTGTCATATGATGAACTTCAACTTAAATACTGGATCTTGCTGTCGGACAGTTTTTTAAATTCAGATCTCTGAAATGCACTCTAACTACGTAACATTTAGTGTTTCCTTATGTTATGCTGGGAAAACAGTTTATGGGCACAGAGATCCTAAATCATTTCAGAGTTTGCTAAGTCCAATGGTTTTAACCGAGAGTCACCTTAACTTTATGGACAACACGCAAATGGATACTGTCATTAACGCGGTTCTTCAATAATTACACATCATACTTAATTCTGTAGCTGTTTAGTTACAGTCACATGTTCAACTATCATCAGCTGATCCAGGAAATCATTTTCTGAGTGACAGTCACATGACAAACATCACGACATGCAACAACAACCAAAGTGCTTCTTCATTCATTACTCTGGTAAAGACAGTTATGCTGTGCTCCACGTTGGATCCAACATTCCTAACAAATTGATGTTTATAATGTGTTATTGTCTGGTTGATTCACAGTAGGGTCTCGTTAGTCTGTTTGGACACAGAGATACTTACCTCATAATGTGTAGAGAAATGTTCCTTGTTGGATAGGCTATTGTACAACACACAGAGCTATTTTCTTTTATTCAGGACATTTAGAATGACAACACATTACAGAGTAGCCTAGTGGGATTATTGACAAAATTATCTGGTGATCAGGTTATGAAATGTCATGACAAAGACATTTTAGATTCCATGTTTCACCTGAAATATTAAATGATTTATAGTCCTAGGTCTGTTGTTAGGTGAAGTCATGGGTCCTACAGTAGGTCTATCTTATTGTTAGGTGAAGTCATGGGTCCTACAGTAGGTCTATGTTATTGTTAGGTGAAGTTATGGGTCCTACAGTAGGTCTATGTTATTGTTAGGTGAAGTTATGGGTCCTACAGTAGGTCTATGTTGTTGTTAGGGGAAGTTATGGGTCCTACACTAGGTCTATGTTATTGTTAGGTGAAGTTATGGGTCCTACAGTAGGTTAATGTTGTTGTTAGGTGGCGTTATGGTCCTACAGTAGGTCTATGTTGTTGTTAGGTGAAGTTATGGGCCAATTTGTTAAACACTTAATGTACAAACCCTCAGTTTCAGGCTAATGGCAAAGCTAGCTAAAGAGCATTTTACTGGTTGAAGTGTTTTTTAACTATAAAGCAGTTGATTTGCGACAATAACACAAACATATTAATCAGTACATTCTTACGAGATTTAAAATTATAATCCAAAAGTAATGTGAAATGCACTCATAAGCAACCTGGAAATGGAGGCTATATTTGCTGTTAGCCTAAGAGAACTCCCCTGAGTTTTCCCCCACGGTGGTGAATTAGTGAATAGACACAGAGCTTAATGTGAGTTTCTTTGAGTAGCACTCCGGATCTTGCACTGTAATATTCAGAATACATTGTGGAAACTAAAGTCTTCGCTCACCATTTTGGCTCCAGGCAGATATACTACATCCATAACTAGTGTTTTCCTCATTACCAGATATACTACATCCATAACTAGTGGTTTCCTCATTACCAGATATACTACATCCATAACTAGCAGTTTCCTCATTACCAGATATACTACATCCATAACTAGTGGTTTCCTCATTACCAGATATACTACATCCATAACTAGTGGTTTCCTCATTACCAGATATACTACATCCACAACTAGTGGTGTCCTCATTACCAGATATACTACATCCATAACTAGTGGTTTCCTCATTACCAGATATACTACATCCATAACTAGTGGTTTCCTCATTACCAGATATACTACATCCATAACTAGTGGTTTCCTCATTACCAGATATACTACATCCATAACTAGTGGTTTCCTCATTAGCAGATATACTACATCCATAACTAGTGGTTTCCTCATTACCAGATATACTACATCCATAACTAGTGGTTTCCTCATTACCAGATATACTACATCCATAACTAGTGGTTTCCTCATTAGCAGATATACTACATCCATAACTAGTGGTTTCCTCATTACCAGATATACTACATCCATAACTAGTGGTTTCCTCATTACCAGATATACTACATCCATAACTAGTGGTTTCCTCATTAGCAGGGAGGAGTTTCAGCAATCAAATTGTGTGTGCATCGCCCTCGTGCCGCAAGTTTAGCAAACACAGAAAGGGGCCTGTATTGGAGACCAATAGTTGTCTGGCACACTGCTTAGGATTTCAGCAACTTTAATAACTTATTTCTGGTTACTACTAATGTGAAAACAAGACTAAATATAACTATTGTTGCTATCTTGACAGTCTTGTCAAATCATTTAAGTCATTTGTTGTACAACTTCATGGGTACGCTTTGGGCATCACCCTTTACCTCAAATAAATAATAGAATTCTACTGGTGTGGGCCTTTAACCATCTGTCTGACTTTGTTGTTCACACAGGAGAGAGATGTGACTACCGTGGATCCTCTGGGGAGCCTCAACAACATCATGATGCTGACGAAGCAGAGAGTCTCTCCAGATCAGGACTCCTCAAGAAACACCAGCAGAGACCCACAGGGAAGATATCTAACTGCTGCTCTGTTTGTGGGATATATTTCTCAATATCAAATTCACTAAAAGAACACCTGAGAATTCACACTCGAGGGAAATCTCACTGCTGCTCTGACTGTGGGAAGATATTCAACTCTTCATCAGACCTTAAAATACATCGAATAATTCACACTGGAGAGAAATCTTTAGACTGTCATCACTGTGGAAAGAGTTTTACTACATCTGGCAATCTAACTATACACCAGAGAATACACACAGGAGAGAAACCTTTTAGCTGTAATCAATGTGGGAAGAGTTTTACTCAGCTAAACAGCCTGACAGTTCACCAGCGGACACACACAGGAGCGAAACCTTATATCTGTGATCAATGTGGGAAGAGTTTTACTCAGCTAAGCAGCCTGATAGTACACCAGCGGACACACACAGGAGCGAAATCTTATAGCTGTGATCAATGTGGGAAGAGTTTTACTCAGCTAAGCAGCCTGATAGTACACCAGAGAACACACACAGGAGAGAAACCTTATAGCTGTGATCAATGTGGGAAGAGTTTTGGTGCATCTGGATGTCTGACGAAACACCAGAGAATACACACAGGAGAGAAACCTTATAGATGTGGTCAATGTGGGAAGAGCTTTTTTACATCTAGCCATCTAAAGATACACCAGAGAACACACACAGGAGAGAAATCTTATAGCTGTACTCAATGTGGGAAGAGTTTCTCTACATCTAGCTATCTAACGATACACCAGAGAACACACACAGGAGAGAAATCTCATAGCTGTGATCATTGTGGGAAGAGATACTCATATAAAAAATCTCTGATTAAACATCAGAAAATACATGGAGTTGTTTCATGATATCAATGAAATAATGTCCATATAATGCTACAAAATATATATTTTTTTACATTGTAGAAGGAGTATTTTAATAAATGTCAGTATGTAGAACCCTAAACGTTTGCCCCCCTGTTCAATTTATTTTAGCCTCAGGGGAAAAATCCAGGCTCTGAATTGAAAGAGTACTATTTATGTGATTTAACAAAAGTGACTAACCAAAAAAAGAGTTGTGTTACACTTACACGTTGGTGACCACTTGAATCAAAATGCAACACCTCAAAATGTAGCTAGCTGTTTTCTACAAGTTGTCCTCTAACCAGTGATGTACACATTATTCCCATATTCCGTGTGGTTTTTGAGCTGTTAGTTTTATCAGAACGTGAAACCTCATCTCCGTCCTATCGCACAACATGATATTGATGAGTTGTGACAAATAAGTGTTGTGTTCCTTTGTTTAGCGACCCCTACATTTAAATGCATCACTGCAAGATGTAGCTGACTGTCTTCTGCAGGTTGTCCTCTAACCAGTGAGGTAAAAATATATCTCCCATTTCCATGTGTTTTTTAGATGTTAGTTTCAACAGCAGTACAACCTGATTTCCCCCCTAATCGATATCAGTGATTTATTGCTACTTGTCAAAACAACAGCGTTTTTGGTGCTTGTGCATTTTAAAAGGTGCTTGTTTTAAAAAATACAAGTAATATGATTATTGTGGCAGATGTTTGTGTATATAGTACATTTTATGTGTAGGATTTCAATTTATCCCATTGATTTAGACACGTTTAAACACTGACATTGGGGCTATCCCACCTAGCAAAATGTCGTTGAAAATAAGACTTTGCCTGTAGTACAATATAAGTTTGGTTTTAGTTGAAAGTGAAAGTTGAAAAGAAAACAATTTAATTAACATTTATTGACTCAAATCACCTACTCATATTTCAAACATTCATCTTGACAAAAGATACATGTTTTATTATTCCATGCCTCATTATTAAGTGAATTATTGACAATACATATTAACAAAGGGGAGGATATTTGATTTTGATATTTCATATTTACAATTCATGGAACATTTAGTAATCATAATTATTTTAAAAAAATATAGAAAATATTTGTTGTCTTAAGGGGGAAGGTGTTACAGGCTTTTTAGTTTTTCCATTTATGTTTTGAGGTTGGACTTTAGCACGTATAGCTCGTTAGCACGTATAGCTCGTTAGCACGTATAGCTCGTTAGCATGTATAGCTCGTTAGCATGTATAGCTCGTTAGCACGTAGGGCGCACTGATTAGTGTCTCCTCGTTAGTCAGTATGTGTTACACCTGTGCTGGCTTGTCCATCTCGTTAGTGGGAAGGTGTTTCACCTGAGCTGGTCCAGGTTCTATTTAAGAGTGTCTGGCCCAGTACTCCAGTTGTCTTGATAGATGTGGACAGTCAACACCTTTAGTTGCGCTACCTTTTTGGTTTGCTTTCTGTCTTTAAGTTTGTTGTGAGTTTTTCTTTTGTTTACCTCTTCTTGGGCAGATTTAGTGGGTCTCAGGGTGGGTGTCTTTTAGGTCCCAGTTGTTACTAGTCAATTTTCAGTGGACACCCTCATAGTCTTCCAGAGCCCTCCTAAGACACAAGCTAATATTTTGGGTTGGATATTGCATCCAATTAATATTTTAATCTATGGAATTTCCTTAGGATGCTTATTAGTTTTTTAGTTGTTAATCTTCTGTTTTTTTATCCTTTTATGTTTGTTGTGTACAAAATATTTCTGTTTTTTTCATTGGTTTTTATTTGTTGTTCCTGTGAAGCCATTGTGTTGCATCCATGTCTGAAATATGCTGTATAAATAAAGCTTGATTTGATTTGAACATATTGCAAAACAAATGAACCCAATGACTGACCAATCAACAGACTCTTGCAAAATCAATGATGAAACATGTGCAAAAGCAACTTATCTTAGTATGAAAAACAGTATATCTCACACTGAAAATAGTGCATGCCTGTGTAGTATTAAAAAAAATAGCATCTAATTATGCTAATCTGTATGTGGGGTTGTTTGAGAAGAACGGACAGGAATTCCCTGTTACGCGGAACAGCTTCCACCCTACACCCCTAACAAAGGCCCTCCCCATCAGCCAATACAGTCGCATACACCGGATTTGTAGTACACAGATTGACAATGACAAACAAGCCGACTGTCTGGATGAAAGTTTCAGACAGCGGGGTTACCCAGAGGAACGGCTGCATGATGCAAGGGATCGTTATAAAAGTGGTGGGAAAAGTACCCAATTATCATACTTGAGTAAAAGTATAGATGCCTGAATAGAATGTTACTCAAGTAAAAGTGAAAGTCACCCAGTAAAATACTACTCGAGTAAAAGTATTTGGTTTTAAATATACTTAAGTATCAAAGTAAATGTAATTGCTAAAATATACTTCAAATTATTTCACATTCCTTATATAAAGCAAACCAGACGACACCATTTTCTTGTTTTTACTATTTACGGATAGCCAGGGGGCACACTCCCACACTCAGACATAATTTACAAACGAAGCATTTATGTTTAGTGAGTCCGCCAGATCAGAGGCAGTAGACGACCAGGGATGTTCTCTTGATAATGTGTGAATTGGACCACTTTCCTGTCCTGCTAAGCATTCTAAATAACGAGTACTTTGGTTGTCAGGGAAAATGTATAGAGTAAAAAGTACAATATTTTCTCTAGGAATGTATTGAAGTAAAAGTTGTCAAAAATATAAATAGTTAAGTACAGATTAGAGGTCGACCGATTAATCGGAATGGCCGATTAATCGGGACCGATTTCAAGTTTTCATAACAATCGGAAATCGGTATTTTTGGGCGACGATTTGCCGATTTTTATTTTATTTTTACACCTTTATTTAATCTTTATTTAACTAGGCAAGTCAGTTAAGAACACATTCTTATTTTCAATGACGGCCTAGGAACGGGCAGAACGACAGATTTTTAACCTTGTCAGCTCGGGGGATCTAATCTTGCATTGATTACATTGCCCTCCACGAGGAGTCTGCCTGTTAGCGAATGCAGTAAGCTAAGGTAAGTTGCTAGCCAGCGCTAGCATTAAACTTATCTTATAAAAAACAATCAATCAATGACTGTCATTGCTCCAATGTGTACTTAACCATAAACATCAATGCCTTTCTTAAAATCAATACACAAGTATATATTTTTAAACCTGCATATTTAGCTAAAAGAAATCCAGGTTAGCAGGAAATATTAACCAGGTGAAATTGTGTCATTTCTCTTGCTTTCATTGCACGCAGAGTCAGGGTATATGCAACAGTTTGGGCCGCCTGGCTCTTTGTGAACTAATTTGCCAGAACTTTACGTAATTATGACAACATTGAAGGTTGTGCAATGTAACAGGAATATTTAGACTCATGGATGCCACCCGTTAGATAAAATACGGAACGGAATAAACGTTTTGTTTTCGAGGTGATAATTTCCGGATTAGTCAAAGAAATATGGTTTAGAGAGAAATAGTCGACGTGTTATAATTCCTGTAATAACTTGCGGCTGAATTTGAAAGGGGTTCCTTCGTTATTTTACCGTGCATGTCTTCCATAGAGAATGTCTTGATCTACTTCAAATAAGGTCTGTGTTTCGTGCAGGCTTAAACCGCCTCAACGTTTTGATACCCGTGTAAATCTCACTAGGATAAGGTAACGTTTGTCAACATATTTTCATAAATCAACTCTACAATTTTTTTTATCTTCGCTTATATTTAGCCAATATTGATCAGAGTTACCTTGTCCTATGGATTTCTACAGTTATAAAATTGGCACGGTGATGTAAGCCTACACGTAACACAGACCTTATTTTAGGTGAATCTAAAAACATCCTATGGAATAAATGAAGGAACCGCTTTTCAGATTTTGCTAGGTGTCATGGGAATTATGACTCGCACTTTGGTTGTCAATTCTTACCATGCCCATTATTAAAATAGGATTTCCTGCATATAGAAATTAAAGTTTTGTTTTCAACATTCATCACAGGTAACTTAAACTCAATTTTTATTCAAGCAGTTGAGAGTATTTGTCTCCTAAACAGACTCTTCAGTATCATTGTCACTTCAGAGCTGTGTGTATTTATGTATTATATTAAGTTAAAATAAAAGTGTTCATTGTTCATTCAGTATTGTTGCAATTGTCATTATTACAAAAATGTGTGTGTGTGTGTGTATGATATATATATATATATATACACTGCTCAAAAAAATAAAGGGAACACTTAAACAACACAATGTAACTCCAAGTCAATCACACTTCTGTGAAATCAAACTGTCCACTTAGGAAGCAACACTGATTGACAATAAATTTCACATGCTGTTGTGCAAATGGAATAGACAAATGGTGGAAATTATAGACAATTAGCAAGACACATCTGTCCTCCAATAATCGGTATCGGTATCGGCATTGAAAAATCATAAATCGGTCGACCTCTAGTACAGATACCCCGAAAAACTACTTAAGTAGTATTTAAAATAATTTTTACTTAAGTTCTTCACACCACTGTAAAAATATGACCCAGGATGACAACCTCTCGACCCTAACCTCCCCTCCCTCCAGACCAACACGTTCAATGCTTCCTTCAGTACTCCCCAAACCTCCCATCCCTCCAGACCAACACGTTCAATGCTTCCTTCAGTACTCCCCAAACCTCCCCTCCCTCCAGACCAACACGTTCAATGCTTCCTTCAGTACTCCCCACTTGGTAAACAGTTCGACCACAACATTAAAAACACTGGTACACCTTTGGCGTACATGTTTCATGGAAAGAGACAGCACATAAGCCCAGAGTGTACCAGGTGGACATTGGGTTTAATTCAGACCCTGACAGTGTACCAGGTGGACATTAGGTTTAATTCAGACCCTGCCAGTGTACCAGGTAGACATTCAGTTTGATTCAGACCCTGCCAGTGTACCAGCTGGACATTGGGTTCGATTCAGACCCTGCCAGTGTGGTAGGTGTACATTGTGTTTGATTCAGACCCTGCCAGTGTACCAGATGGACATTGGGTTTGATTCAGACCCTGTCAGTGTACCAGTTGGACATTGGGTTTGATTCAGTCCCTGTCAGTGTACCAGTTGGACATTGGGTTTGATTCAGACCCTGCCAGTGTGCCAGGTGGACATAGGGTTTGATTCAGACCCTGTCAGTGTACCAGATGGACATTGGGTTTGATTCAGACCCTGTCAGTGTACCAGATGGACATTAGGTTTGATTGAGAATGTATTCCAAGGTCATTAACTTATAACCACCCCAGATGTTTCATGCATGACTAAAACACCTAAATATTAGATTTACTGCCCTGGTCTAGTATCAAATCAAATCATTTTTTTTATTTGTCACATACACATGGTTAGCAGATGTTAATGCGAGTGTAGGGAAATGCTTGTGCTTCTAGTTCCGACAATGCAGTAATAACCAACAAGTAATCTAACCTAACAATTCCACAACTACTACCTTATACATACAAGTGTAAAGGGATAAAGAATATGTACATAAAGATATATGAATGAGTGATGGTACAGAACGGCATAGGCAAGATGCAGTAGATGGTATAGAGTACAGTCTATACATATGAGATGAGTAATGTAGGGTATGTAAACATAAAGTGGCATAGTTTAAAGTGGCTAGTGATACATGTATTACATAAAGATGGCAAGATGCAGTAGATGATATAGAGTACAGTATATACATATACATATGAGATGAGTAATGTAGGGTATGTAAACATTATATTAAGTGGCATTGTTTAAAGTGGCTAGTGATACATTTTTACATAATTTCCATCAATTCCCATTATTAAAGTGGCTGGAGTTGAGTCAGTATGTTGGCAGCGGTCACTAAATGTTAGTGGTGGCTGTTTAACAGTCTGATGGCCTTGAGATAGAAGCTGTTTTTCAGTCTCTCGGTCCCTGCTTTGATGCACCTGTACTGACCTCGCCTTCTGGATGATAGCGGGGTGAACAGGCAGTGGCTCGGGTGGTTGTTGTCCTTGATGATCTTTATGGCCTTCCTGTGACATCGGGTGGTGTAGGTGTCCTGGAGGGCAGGTAGTTTGCCCCCGGTGATGCGTTGTGCAGACCTCACTACCCTCTGGAGAGCCTTACGGTTGTGGGCGGAGCAGTTGCCGTACCAGGCGGTGATACAGCCCGACAGGATGCTCTCAATTGTGCATCTGTAGAAGTTTGTGAGTGCTTTTGGTGACAAGCCGCTGCTGCGCCTTCTTCACAACGCTGTCTGTGTGGGTGGACCAATTCAGTTTGTCTGTGATGTGTACACCGAGGAACATAAAACTTTCCACCTTCTCCACTACTGTCCCGTTGATGTGGATAGGGGGGTGCTCCCTCTGCTGTTTCCTGAAGTCCACAATCATCTCCTTTGTTTTGTTGACGTTGAGTGTGAGGTTACTTTCCTGACACCACACTCCGAGGGGTCACCTCCTCCCTGTAGGCCGTCTCGTCGTTGTTGGTAATCAAGCCTACCACTGTAGTGTCGTCCGCAAACTTGATGATTGAGTTGGAGGCGTGCATGGCCACGCAGTCATGGGTGAACAGGGAGTACAGGAGAGGGCTCAGAACGCACCCTTGTGGGGCCACAGTGTTGAGGATCAGCGGGTTGGAGATGTTGTTACCTACACTCACCACCTGGGGGCGGCCCGTCAGGAAGTCCAGGACCCAGTTGCACTGGGCGGGGTCGAGACCCAGGGTCTCGAGCTTGATGACGAGTTTGGAGGGTACTATGGTGTTAAATGCTGAGGATTAGTCGATGAACAGCATTCTCACATAGGTATTCCTCTTGTCCAGATGGGTTAGGGCAGTGTGCAGTGTGGTTGCGATTGCGTCGTCTGTGGACCTATTGGGTCGGTAAGCAAATTGGAGTGGGTCTAGGGTGTCAGGTAGGGTGGAGGTGATATGGTCCTTGACTAGTCTCTCAAAGCACTTCATGATGACGGAAGGGAGTGCTACGGGGCGGTAGTCGTTTAGCTCAGTTACCTTAGCTTT
Source organism: Salvelinus fontinalis (assembly GCF_029448725.1). Lineage (NCBI taxonomy): Eukaryota > Metazoa > Chordata > Actinopteri > Salmoniformes > Salmonidae > Salvelinus > Salvelinus fontinalis. The sequence continues at coordinate 50,315,357 of NC_074687.1, forward strand.
CTTGGGAACAGGAACCATGGTGGCCCTCTTGTAGCATGTGGGAACAGCAGACTGGGATAAAGATTTATTGAATATGTCATTAAACACACCAGCCAGCTGGTCTGCGCATGCTCTGAGGACGCGGCTGGGAATGCCGTCTGGGCCTGCAGCCTTGCGAGGGTTAACACGTTTAAATGTTTTACTCACCTCGGCTGCAGTGATGGAGAGCCTGCAGGTTTTGGTAGCGGGCCGTGTCAGTGGCATTGTTTTTGAGGACTGTATTGTCCTCAAAGTGAGCAAAAAAGTTATTTAGTCTGTCTGGGAGCAAGACATCCTGGTCCTCGACGGGGCTGGTTTTCTTTTTGTAATCCGTGATTGACTGTAGACCCTGCCACATACCTCTTGTGTCTGAGCTGTTGAATTGCGACTCTACTTTGTCTCTATACTGGCACTTAGCTTGTTTGATTGCGTTGCGGAGGGAATAGCTACACTGTTTGTATTCGGTCATGTTTCCGGTCACCTTGCCCTGGTTAAAAGCAGTGGTTCGCGCTTTCAGTTTCACGCGAATGCTGCCATCAATCCACGGTTTCTGGTTTGGGAATGTTTTAATCGTTGCTGTGGGTACGACATCGTCAATGCACTTTCTAATGAACTCGCTCACCGAATCAGCGTATTCGTCAATGTTGTTGTTGGACGCAATGCGGAACATATCCCAATCCACGTGATCGAAGCAGTCTTGAAGCGTGGAATTCGGACCAGCGTTGAACAGACCTGAGCGGGGAGCTTGCTGTTTTAGTTTCTGTTTGTAGGCTGGAAGCAACAAAATGGAGTCGTGGTCAGCTTTTCCGAAAGGAGGGCGGGGGAGAGCCTTATATGTGTCGCGGAAGTTAGTATAACAATGATCCAAGGTTTTACCATCCCTGGTAGCACAATCAATATGCTGATAGAATTTAGGGAGTTTTGTTTTCAGATTAGCCTTGTTAAAATCCCCAGCTACGATGAATGCAGCCTCAGGGTGTGTGGTATCCAGTTTACATAAAGTCAGATAAAGTTCGTTCAGGGCCATCGATGTGTCTGCTTGGGGGGGAATATATACGGCTGTGATTATAATCGAAGAGAATTCCCTTGGTAGATAATGCGGTCGACATTTGATTGTGAGGAATTCTAAATCAGGTGAACAGAATGACTTGAGTTCCTGTATGTTGTTATGATCACACCACGTCTCGTTAATCATAAGGCATACACCCCCGCCCCTCTTCTTACCAGAAAGATATTTGTTTCTGTCGGCGCGATGCGTGAAGAAACCAGCTGGCTGCACCGACTCTGTTAGCGTCTCTCGAGTGAGCCATGTTTCCGTGAAGCAAAGAACGTTACAATCTCTGACGTCTCTCTGGAACGTTACCCTTGCTCGGATTTCATCAACCTTGTTGTCAAGAGACTGGACATTGGCGAGTAGTATGCTAGGGAGTGGAGCGCGATGTGCCCGTCTCCGAAACCTGACCAGAAGACCGCTTCGTTTGCCCCTTTTATGACGTCGTTGTTTAGGGTCGCCGGCTGGGATCAGATCCATTGTACTGGGTGGAAGGCAAAACACAGGATCCGCTTCGGGAGAGTCATATTCCTGGTTGTAACGATGGTGAGTTGACGTTGCTCTTATATTCAGTAGTTCCTCCCGACTGTATGTAATGAAACCTAAGATTACCTGGGGTACCAATGTAAGGAATAACACATAAAAAAACAAAATACTGCATAGTTTCCTAGGAACGCGAAGCGAGGCGGACATCTCCGTCGGCGCCGGAAGTTGTATGTATGTCACCGCCTCAGACACCATTCACAATGCTGGCTGAGGTACGAGTAAAACATGACATATTATTTCCTAACCATTCACAATGCTGGCTGAGGTACGAGTAAAACATGACATATTATTTCCTAACCATTCCCAATGCTGGCTGAGGTACGAGTAAAACATGACATATTATTTCCTAACCATTCCCAATGCTGGCTGAGGTACGAGTAAAACATGACATATTATTTCCTAACCATTCACAATGCTGGCTGAGGTACGAGTAAAACATGACATATTATTTCCTAACCATTCCCAATGCTGGCTGAGGTACGAGTAAAACATGACATATTATTTCCTAACCATTCCCAATGCTGGCTGAGGTACGAGTAAAACATGACATATTATTTCCTAACCATTCACAATGCTGGCTGAGGTACGAGTAAAACATGACATATTATTTCCTAATTGTAAAAAATGGCAAGGCTTTAGCTCAGTGGGCTTTTCCATGGTTGAGGAAAGCAGGAAGTGTTGTGAGTAACAGAACTGCCTGAGATGTGGGGGAAGGGAAGCTGCTCACTGATTGGCTGTAGGGACAAGGGTCCCTCCAAAAATCTATCACTATTCCAACTCACATGTCAAATTCTCCCCCAAATCTACCACTAATAGGCCAAGCCTCCACAGACCCTGTCTTGTATTGACAAACATAACAAATCATTTGACATTCAAATATGTAATTTTAAATAGCTCAATTCAATCCAGCTGGGCCTTTTTAACATAGACTGTTGTTCCTGCTGTAGATGTTATGTACAGATCTAGGATCAGTTCTCCTCCACAATGCATATACAGTACTGGTCAATTGTTTGGACACACCTACAAAATTCAATGGTTTTTCTTTATTTTAACTATTGTCTACATTGTTGAATAATAGTGAAAACATCGTAACTATGCCAAGAGTGTGCAAAGCTGTCCTCAAGGCAAATTGTGAATACTTTGAAGAATCTCAAATAGGAAATATATTTTGATTTGTTTAACTCTTTTTTTCACATATGATTCCATATGTGTTATTTCATAGTTTTAATATCTTCTCTATTATTCTACAATGTAGAAAATAGTAAAAAATAAAGACAAACCCTTGAATGAGTAGGTGTGTCCAAACTTTTGACTGGTACTGTATATAGGATCTTTGTCATTATGGGGTATTGTGTGTAGATTGATGAGGGAAAAAATAATTTAATCCATTTTAGAATAAGGCTGTAACGTAACAAAATGTAGAAAAAGTGAAGGGGTCTGAATACTTTCCGATTGCACTGTATATATAGGGGCAGTACTTAGTGACATCACTTCCTGAAACAGGAGGTACAAATATATAACATAGGTTCACAATATCAACTTTCAATGTATCAAAATATATGACCAAGCTGGAAGTGTAAACACCAGCCCAGCCACAATCCTAGAGGTTCACTGATGATCAACCTCCTCCTTCACATCTGACTCCTGATGATCAACCTCCTCCTTCACATCTGACTCTAGTGATCAATCCAGAGAGTCTTCTTTTTTGGGGAATCCCGATGGACAACGTCATCCAATAGGCCGTCATTACCACCACCGCCCACAAGTTAATTGTCATTCAGGTTATCAATGGGAAGAGCATTAGCAATATGTCCTGTCTGATAACTTGTCTCGTTCAATGGATTTACATTGGCAGGTGTAAAAAAAAAAAAATCGGTCGATCTCAAACTGCGGAAACACTTTTGGAAGTCTTTAACTGTATCAAAGTCTGTGGCCTGTGATGTTGGGACAAATGATAGTCCCTTATTATACAAGAGACAAAATTCACAAATTCTACAGCACATCCACAGTCGTGTCTTAAGTGTACAACTAACAATGACTCAATAATCCATGCCTTCCGGGAATGTTATTAAGTCCAAAAGTTATGGGAGGAGTTAGAAAGTTGGCTGTCAGAAGTACAGTTATACAATGTAAAATTACTTTTAATCTGTCTGTCTGCATATTTCAAGCGATGGCATTTGAGGGTGCAGTGAGGTACCCCAGAGTTGGACGATAATTTTCTCGTCAATCATTGTCACGTTCCTGACATGTTTTCTGTTGTTTTGTATGTGTTTAGTTGGTCAGGACATGAGCTGGGTGGGAATTCTATGTTGTGTGTCTAGTTTGTCTGTTTCTATGTCAGCCTAGTGTGGGTTCTCAATCAGAGGCAGATGGTAGTCGTTGTCTCTGATTGAGACTCATATATAGGAGGCTTGTTTTGTGTTGGGATTTTGTGGGTGTTTGTTACCTGTCTCTGTGTTTGTGTTCTGCACCAGATAGGTCTGTATCGGTTTTGCACATTTGTTATTTTGTATGTTGTTTGTAGTGTTTCACTTGTTCTTTTATTAAACATGTTGAACACTAGCCGCGCTGCACTTTGGTCCTCTCCTTCACCTATGGAAGAAAGCCGTTACAATCATCTTAAATATTATACTTAATTAAACCTGGAAATCAACCAATCCTCTGTTGTTAATTCAATAGAAAGGTCAAATGCTTTATCTAAAAGTTGAAAGTGACGGAGAGAAATTAAATGGTGCTGATGCGGGCGCTGGAGATGGGGGTGTGTTCTAGTGGGTCTGGGCAGGTGGGATGTAGTTAATGGAGATGGGGGTGTGTTCTAGTGGGTCTGGGCAGGTGTGATGTAGTTAATGGAGATGGAGGTGTGATGTAGTTAATGGAGATGGAGGTGTGTTAATGTTTGTATGATGTTGTTGTGTGTATGTTTTGTATTGTTTAGAAAATATCAAATAAAGTCCCAATGCAAAGTTACACCTCACTGTTCTATTTTTGGAGTTATTACATTAAACCAATCCGAATTCAGAAGAATGCCAAAGTCAGGTGTGATGTAGTATGGAGGACCAGCCTATTCCCTATGATGTAAACTACAACAGAAATAACTTCAAATGTATAACTTCAAATTAAACCAATCGTTTGCAATCATGACTTGAGTGATTACAGTAAATCAAAGTTTTGGAAATACATAATGCCAAAGAATGTTAGCTATTTGCAGTTATCTTAGCCAGCCAGCTAACATTAGCTATTTAGCCAACTAGTTATGGACAGCGAGCTGGAGCCCAACTACCAGAGACCAGTTAGAACCCAACTAACAAAACCCAACTAAAACATAACTGCAGATCAAAAAAGCAGAGACATACAGAATGATGGCAGGGAAAATCCACAATATCCAAAAAAGATAGATTCCAGATGTCAGCTAGCGCGCTAGCAGTGAGCCAAGGTGGAAAAAGTTACAAAACTCCCGCAGTCTACTTCACAGAGAACAAGCTGAAAAGTAGTGATGGGGAAACAAAGCTTCCTGAAGCATTGACGCTTTCCAGCCAACTGTGTCAAAAATAGGTTCATTACTCAAGGCTTTGAGCAACACAGAATTTAGAACAGCCAAATAAATATAGATGACATCCCACACCGTAGCACATAGCAGCATAGCCTTTATGTCATTACGATAGATGACATCCTACACCATAGCAGCATAGCCTTTATGTCATTATTATAGATGACATCCCACACCGTAGCACGTAGCAGCATAGCCTTTATGTCATTATTATAGATGACATCCCACACCGTAGCAGCATAGCTTTTATGTCATTATTATAGATGACATCCCACACCGTAGCACGTAGCAGCATAGCCTTTATGTCATTATTATAGATGACATCCCACACGGAAGCACGTAGCAGCATAGCCTTTGTCATTATTATAGATGACGTCCCACACCGTAGCAGCTTAGCGTTTACGTCATTATTATAGATGACATCCCACACCGTAGCACGTAGCAGCTTAGCCTTTATGTCATTATTATAGATGACATCCCACACCGTAGCACGTAGCAGCTTAGCCTTTATGTCATTATTATAGATGACATCCCAAACCGTAGCAGCATAGTCTTTGTCCTTTTTATAGATGATATCCCCCACCAAAAACAGGTAGCAGCATAGCCTTTAAGTCATTATTATAGATGACATCGCACACCGTAGCAGCATAGATTTTATGTCATTATTATAGATGACATCCCACACCGTAGCACGTAGCAGCATAGCCTTTATGTCATTATCATAGATGACATCCCACACGGAAGCACGTAGCAGCATAGCCTTTGTCATTATTATAGATGACGTCCCACACCGTAGCAGCTTAGCGTTTACGTCATTATTATAGATGACATCCCACACCGTAGCACGTAGCAGCTTAGCCTTTATGTCATTACTATAGATGACATCCCACACCGTAGCACGTAGCAGCTTAGCCTTTATGTCATTATTATAGATGACATCCCAAACCGTAGCAGCATAGTCTTTATGTCCTTTTTATAGATGATATCCCACACCAAAAACAGGTAGCAGCATAGCATTTATGTCATTATTATAGATTACATCCCACACCGTAGCACGTAGCAGCATAGCCTTTATGTCATTATCATAGATGACATCCCACACCGTAGCACGTAGCAGCATAGCCTTTATGTCATTATTATAGATGACATCCCACACCGTAGCAGCATAGCCTATATGTCATTATTATAGATGACATCCCACACCGTAGCACGTAGTAGCATAGCCTTTATGTCATTATTATAGATGACATCCCACACCGTAGCAGCATAGCCTATATGTCATTATTATAGATGACATCCCACACCATAGCACGTAGCAGCATAGCCTTTATGTCATTATTATAGATGACGTCCCACACGGAAGCACGTAGCAGCATAGCCTTTATGTCATTATTATAGATGACGTCTCACAGCATAGCACGTAGCAGCATAGCCTTTATGTCATTATTTTAGATGACATCCCACACCGTAGCAGCATAGCCTTTATGTCATTATTATAGATGACATCCCACATGGTAGCACGTAGTAGCATAGCCTTTATGTCATTATTATAGATGACATCCCACACCATAGCACGTAGCAGCATAGCCTTTATGTCATTATTATAGATGACATCCCACACCATAGCACGTAGCAGCATAGCCTTTATGTCATTATTATAGATGACATCCCACACCATAGCACGTAGCAGCATAGCCTTTATGTCATTATTATATATGACATCCCACACCACAGCACGTAGCAGCATAGCCTTGATGTCATTATTATAGATGACATCCCACACCGTAGCAACGTAGCCTTATTTTAGTGTTCCCTTTATTTTTTTGAGCAGTGTAGTTTATTTACATTTTAGGATACCTGAGGATTAAATAGAGACGTAGTTTGACTTGTTTGAACAAAGTTTAGCAGTAGCTTTTTGGACTCCTTTGTCCGCACGTTCAACGAGTGGATTACTGAAATCGATGGTGCCAACTGAACTGACTTTTTGGGATACGAGGATTTTATCTAACAAAATGACCATTCATGTTGTAGCTGGGACCCTTGGGATTGCAAACAGAGGAAGGTTTTCAAATATAAGTGATTAAGTTCATCGCTATTTGTGATTTTTATGAAGCCTGTGCTGGTTGAAAAATATGTTGTGGGGCGCCGTCCTCAAACAATCGCATGGTTTTGCTGTAAAGCCTATTGTAAATCGGACAATGCAGTTAGATTAATAATAATTTAAGATTTTAAACGATACAAGATACTTGTATGTTCATAAATGTTTAATATTACGATTATTTATTTGAATTGCGCACCCTTCAATTTCACCGGATGTTGTCGACTCTAGACTTATTAAGGGGGAAGGTGTTACCGGCTTTGGTTTTTCCATTTATGTTTTCTTGCTGGGGAATGTAACTACAAACAATGTAGTAAAACAAGCTCATATTTTGGGTTGGATGTTGCATCCAAATGTTAATATTTTAATCAATGGCATTTCCTTAGAATGTTAATCTTCTGTTTTTTATCCTCTTATGTTTGTTGTGGTAAATATTTGTTTATTTTCATTGTTTTTTCCTGTGAAGCCATTGTGTTGCATCCATGTCTGAAATGTGCTATATAAATATAGCTTGATTTGATCATATTGCAAAAGAAATTAACCCAATGACTGACAATCAACAGACTCTTTCTAAACCAATGAACAAATATGTACAAAAGCAACACATATCTTGGTCCATCTTAGTATGAAAAACAGTCAAATTCAGTATATCTTCCACTATGTCAAAATAGTGCATGGTATGAACGTTTAGTATCACTTTTCAACCAACCCAGTTAATTTGTTAAAAAATGAAAAATGTTGAAATCAACAATACATCAAAGGATTCAACTACTGAAAAATGAAACATACAATTGGCTAGTATGGGCTCCTGTATTTATTATGGATCCCCTTTAGCTGGACTCCTGTATTTATTATGGATCCCCATTAGCTGGGCTCCTGTATTTATTATGGATCCCCATTAGCTGGGCTCCTGTATTTATTATGGATCCCCATTAGCTGGGCTCCTGTATTTATTATGGATCCCCGTTAGCTGGCTCCTGTATTTATTATGGATCCCCATTAGCTGGGCTCCTGTATTTATTATGGATCCCCCATTAGCTGGGCTCCTGTATTTATTATGGATCCCCCATTAGCTGGGCTCCTGTATTTATTATGGATCCCCATTAGCTGGCTCCTGTATTTATTATGGATCCCCATTAGCTGGGCTCCTGTATTTATTATGGATCCCCATTAGCTGGGCTCCTGTATTTATTATGGATCCCTATTAGCTGGGCTCCTGTATTTATTATGGATCCCCATTAGCTGGGCTCCTGTATTTATTATGGATCTCCATTAGCTGGGCTCCTGTATTTATTATGGATCCCCATTAGCTGGGCTCCTGTATTTATTATGGATCCCCCATTAGCTGGGCTCCTGTATTTATTATGGATCCCCATTAGCTGGGCTCCTGTATTTATTATGGATCCCCATTAGCTGGGCTCCTGTATTTATTATGGATCCCCATTAGCTGGGCTCCTGTATTTATTATGGATCCCCATTAGCTGGGCTCCTGTATTTATTATGGATCCCCATTAGCTGGCTCCTGTATTTATTATGGATCCCCGTTAGCTGGGCTCCTGTATTTATTATGGATCCCCATTTGCTGGACTCCTGTATTTACTATGGATCCCATTAGCTGGGCTCCTGTATTTATTAGGGATCCCCCATTAGCTGGGCTCCTGTATTTATTATGGATCCCCATTAGCTGGGCTCCTGTATTTATTATGGATCCCCATTAGCTGGGCTCCTGTATTTATTATGGATCCCCATTAGCTGGGCTCCTGTATTTATTATGGATCCCCATTAGCTGGGCTCCTGTATTTATAATGGATCCCCGTTAGCTGGCTCCTGTATTTATTATGGATCCCCATTAGCTGGGCTCCTGTATTTATTATGGATCCCCCATTAGCTGGGCTCCTGTATTTATTATGGATCCCCCATTAGCTGGGCTCCTGTATTTATTATGGATCCCCCATTAGCTGGGCTCCTGTATTTATTATGGATCCCCATTAGCTGGCTCCTGTATTTATTATGGATCCCCATTAGCTGGGCTCCTGTATTTATTATGGATCCCCATTAGCTGGGCTCCTGTATTTATTATGGATCCCCATTAGCTGGGCCCCTGTATTTATTATGGATCCCCATTAGCTGGACTCCTGTATTTATAATGGATCCCCGTTAGCTGGCTCCTGTATTTATTATGGATCCCCATTAGCTGGGCTCCTGTATTTATTATGGATCCCCATTAGCTGGGCTCCTGTATTTATTATGGATCCCCATTAGCTGGGCTCCTGTATTTATTATGGATCCCCCATTAGCTGGGCTCCTGTATTTATTATGGATCCCCATTAGCTGGGCTCCTGTATTTATTATGGATCCCCCATTAGCTGGGCTCCTGTATTTATTATGGATCCCCATTAGCTGGGCTCCTGTATTTATTATGGATCCCCATTAGCTGGCTCCTGTATTTATTATGGATCCCCATTGGCTGGGCTCCTGAGTGTAGCAGCGGTCTAAGGCACTGCATCTCACTGCAAGAGACCTCACTACAGTACCTGGTACGAATACAGGCTGTATCACATCCGGCCGTGATTGGGAGTCCCATAGGGCGGCGCAAGGCAGCAGCTACTCTTCCTGGGGTTCAGCAAAATTAAGGCAGTTTATAACATTTTAAAAACATTCACAGATTTCACAACACACTGTGTGAGTACCAACCAATGACGTATATAAACCCTGGATTGCGCATGCTATGTATTGGCCAATGAGAGGCTTTGAAGCCACCGGTCGGCCATATTGTCCCTCCCCAGAAGAAGCCTCAGCCCTCCATAGGAATTCTACAGTATTTCAATTAAATGTTTCAAGGACATGTTTATGTTGTACACCTACCACACACAGTCCCTCCCACACACACTCAGATGCAGTCCACCCCCACACACACAGTCCCCCCCACACACGCAGTACCCCCACACACGCAGTCCACCCCACAAACAGTCCACCCCACACACACTCAGATGCAGTCCCCCCTCCCACACACACAGTCCTCCCCCACACACGCCAGCAAACTCCTTTTCACATTTTAGAAATGTCCGATGTAGAACGCTCTGTGCATGTGCTATATAAAAACCTTATAGAATGATGAATACTGTGTTCTACTACACAGGTCTGGTGTTGGAAGTCATTCCACACTCTGTGTTCTACTACCCAGGTCTGGTGTTGGATCTTCTGCATGTATTTTCTGATGTTTAATCAGACCACTTGAATGAGAGTATCTCTTGTCACATTGATCACAGCTATAAGGCTTCTCTCCTGTGTGTGTTCTCTGGTGTTGTGTCAGGTTTCTTAGGGAAGCAAAGCTCTTCCCACAGTCAGAGCAGTGGTAAGGTTTGTCTCCTGTGTGTGTTTGCTTATGTTCAGTCAGATAATAAGTTCTACCAAAGCTTTTCCCACATTGATCACAGCTATAAGGTTTCTCGCCTGTGTGTGTTCTCTGGTGTCTATTCAGGCTGCTTGACTGAGTAAAACGCTTCCCACACTGATTACAGCTATAAGGTTTCTCTCCTGTGTGTACTCGCTGGTGTATAATCAGTTGATCAGCTTGACTAAAACTTTTCCCACACAGATCACAGCTATGAGATTTCTCTCCTGTGTGTGATGTCTGGTGTAGCTTCAAAGTCTGTGATGTTGAAAAGCTTTTCCCACAATCTGAACAGTGGTGAAGCTTCTCTCCTGTGTGTGTCCGCTGGTGTGTTTTCAGATTACTTGAATGAGTAAAACTCTTCCCACATTGATCACAGCTATAAGGTTTCTCTCCTGTGTGTACTCGCTGATGTATTTTAAGTTCTGATGAAGATTTGCAACGTTTCCCACAGTGAGAGCAGCAATGAGATTTCTTCCCTGTGTGTCTCTGATGGTGTTTCTTGAGGTGTCCTGATGTGGAGAGACTCTTCTCTGCCTCGTCAGCTTCATGATGTTGTTGAGGCCCCCCAGAAGATTCAAAATAGTCACTTCTCTTTCCTGTGTGAATGACAAAGACACACAGTCATTGTAGTGAATGTTTAAATGCTTTTACAAACTTTTTTGACAATTATCTTCTACCATTAATTAGAGAGTCAAGAGAGCAACATTATTTGGTCTCTGTGTCCAGTCTGATGGACATTAGAGGACGTTTCAACAATAGTCATTATTTGTCTTATTTTTCACATTAGTAGTCGATGACTTTAGGCTTAATTATGAATTATTACTAATTAATTTTAGTCTTACAATAAGTTACAGTTGTTGAAACCTTCAGCAGTGATCCAGACGACTTTAGGTCACCAATATTATTATTGGTATTATTTGATTGAGATTTAAAACAGAGTAAAACCACAGCAAATATCGTACAATCAATTATGTTATTCTAATACAAGTCGCTCAGAGAAAGAGATTTAGTTTAACAAGTAATACAAAAATATCTCAAATAGGAGTCAGAATTATTGGCACCCCTGTTTTCAATATTTCAGCACCCCCCTCCCCTGTTTTCAATACTCCAGCAGCCTCCCCTGTTTTCAGTACTCCTGCACCACCCTCCCCTGTTTTCAATACTCCTGCACCACCCTCCCCTGTTTTCAATACTCCAGCACCCCCCTCCCGTTTCAATACCCCAGCACCCCCCTCCCGTTTCAATACCCCAGCACCCCCCTCCCGTTTCAATACCCCAGCACCCCCCTCCCGTTTCAATACCCCAGCACCCCCCTCCCGTTTCAATACCCCAGCACCCCCCTCCCGTTTCAATACCCCAGCACCCCCCTCCCGTTTCAATACCCCAGCACCCCCCTCCCGTTTTCAATACTCCAGCACCCTCCTCCCCTGTTTTCAATACTCCAGCACTTTCCTCCCCTGTTTTCAATACTCCAGCACCCCCTCCCCTGTTTTCAATACTCCAGCACCCCCCCCTCCCCTGTTTTCAATACCCCAGCACCCCCCTCCCTGCCAGGATAATGACACTGAGCCTTTTTCTACAATGTTTTATGAGATTGTAGAATACATAGGGATCTTAGACCATTCCTCCATACAGAATCCTACCAGATCCTTCATCTGTGATTATGGACTGCCCTCTTCAATTCAAACCACAGGTTTTGAATGGGGTTCAAGTCCCCGGAGACTGAGATGGCCATTGGAACATTTAGATTTTGAATGCTTAGCAGGACAGGAAAATGGTCCAATTCACACACTTTTCAAGAGAACATCCCTGGTCATCCCTACTGCCTCTGATCTGACAGACTCAATGAACACAAGTACTCAGTTTGTAAATGATGTTGGAGTGTGCCCCTGACTATCCATAACTGTAGAAAAGAAAACGTAAATGGTGCCTTCTGGTTTGCTAAATATAAGGAATTTGAAATAATGTATACTTTTACTTTTGATATTTAAGTATATTTAAAAACAAATACTTTTAGACTTTTACTCAAGTAGCATTTTCCTGGGTGACTTTCACTTGAGAAATGTTCTATTAAAGGTATCTTTACTTTAACTCAAGTATGACAATTAGGTACTTTTCCCACCACCATAGCACCGCCTGGTGGGCGTGGTCAAAGAGCTCTATTTTCATGTCATCTGACCATAGCACCGCCTGGTGGGTGTGGTCAAAGAGCTCTATTTTCATGTCACCTGACCATAGCACCGCCTGAAGTTTGATAAATGGCACTCGGATTGGAACCAGTGTTTTTGGTCAGATGACATGAAAATAGAGGTCTTTGACCACGCCCACCAGAGCAGCACTTCCCCCTGATTCACCTGCCTCTACCTCGGGACCTCTGCTTCACAACGTAACCTCCCCCAAGGTACCTCTTGAATGGCTCCATCCGAGACATTTCAAGCTAAATGTGGAGTGAGTTCACTGCACGTTCTAAACTCCGTTACACTTACAGATTGTATCATAACCCTAAACGGAGCAGAGATTCCCCCTCTCTAAACGGAGCAGAGATTCCCCCTCTCTAAACGGAGCAGAGATTCCCCCTCTCTAAACGGAGCAGAGATTCCCCCTCTCTAAATGGAGCAGAGATTCCCCCTCTCTAAATGGAGCAGAGATTCCCCCTCTCTAAATGGAGCAGAGATTCCTCCTCTCTAAATGGAGCAGAGATTCCCCCTCTCTAAATGGAGCAGAGATTCCCCCTCTCTAAATGGAGCAGAGATTCCCCCTCTCTAAATGGAGCAGAGATTCCCCCTCTCTAAATGGAGCAGAGATTCCCCCTCTCTAAATGGAGCAGAGATTCCCCCTCTCTAAATGGAGCAGAGATTCCCCCTCTCTAAATGGAGCAGAGATTCCCCCTCTCTAAATGGAGCAGAGATTCCCCCTCTCTAAATGGAGCAGAGATTCCCCCTCTCTAAATGGAGCAGAGATTCCCCCTCTCTAAATGGAGCAGAGATTCCCCCTCTCTAAATGGAGCAGAGATTCCCCCTCTCTAAATGGAGCAGAGATTCCCCCTCTCTAAATGGAGCAGAGATTCCCCCTCTCTAAATGGAGCAGAGATTCCCCCTCTCTAAATGGAGCAGAGATTCCCCCTCTCTAAATGGAGCAGAGATTCCCCCTCTCTAAACGGAGCAGAGATTCCCCCTCTCTAAACGGAGCAGAGATCCCCACCCTCTAAACGGAGCAGATATCCCACTCTCTAACTTTGATATGCCGTAGAGTATTTTATGTTTAAAACATTTAAAAAATGTTACTAATAAACACACAAAATATCAATATTCATGTTAAGATATTTCTGTATTCTACAGACAAAACATTATGGAGTCTTAAAGGAAGCTTAGGTAAGGCCAAAATGTCATAAATATGCCACCTTTGATTAATTATTTCTAAATTAAACTTTTAAATACAAAATGTAAAATATACAATCATCCTTTCTCCAAAACACCATTCTGTGGATTAAATCTCGTGAGAATCCCCCAAATCATGGTATTTTTTGTCCTGGTTTCATGAGGAATCACTCAATACTCACTGGTGTTAATCAGATCTTCTCTCTCCTCCTCTTCTTGTTCCTCCTTCTCCTCTTTCAATGTGACAGTTATCTCTCTCTCCTCCTTCACTGCATCCTCCTCTTTCTCATCCTCCTCTTCTTTCACTCGGAATGCGTCTTCCTCTTCTTTCACGGTAACAGCCTCACCCCCAACTTCGTTTTGGACGATAACAGACACTTCTTCCTCCTCCTCTTTCACGACAATGTTCAGCCCCAGTGCATCTTTCTCCGTCCAGCAAACCCCTTCTTCTTTAACAGGAGGAGAGTAGCTTAGTGAACTCATGGTCGGGGATGTTAGCTAGCTATGATAATGCTAACTTAACCAGCCCGCTAGCTGACTAATAACAACAACACCGTAAATATGAAATTAAATCGGATAACTAACTAGACGACAGAAGTGGGTTTAAAACACAGTGGCTAATATACACTAAAGCGTCTAAAGAGCTTTATTGGTTCGGCTATTTTGGCTAGCAAGCTACCGAGTTGGCTGACTAACTTGCTGCTGTTGAAAGAAGCGTTCCGTCCACTAGATTACACGTCATACTAGCAGCATTGCCTTAAAGTCGCACATCGTCATTTGATGACTGGAGTGGGTAACGCAGTTGAGTAAAATGTATATTTAATTTTCAGACAAAAAGTTAAAGGGTAGGAATCAGGGACTTCGGTAGGCCTAAAATATTAATTACCCCCCTAAATTAATCAATATTAGTCAATATATTTTTCTGTGATTTATTTTTTTCGTCAACCGTTCCATCGCATCTTAAAAACTTCCTATCTGGCCGGCACTAGCACTAGGACCGGTGGAGGCTGCTGCTGCAGCACTAGTGACTGTTAGACTTTCTTCAGCAAAGATGGCGGACAGAAATAGTAGGAGAGAGGGGTACTCCTACACAGAACTGAACTGGATCAAATATGGAGGACAGAAATACTAGGAGAGAGGGGTACCCCTACACAGAACTGAACTGGATCAAAGATGACGGACAGAAATACTAGGATGGAAGCAAAATGTAAGGGATTATAATGTCATAAAGAATCATGCAAAAAACATGTACAGTTAACAGGAATGTTAGTTAATGTAGAGACAAACGATTATGCATTTCAAGTTCATTTATGAAAATCGCGATTTAGCAAGCTAGCTGGCTTCTTTATGGGTTGTGACATGAGTTTGAAATTGTAATTCTGGTTGTTTTAGGGACTCCTGAAACAACCAGCAAACCAGGCTGTCGTTTGTGAAACAGTGGATGTATAGAATCTAGCTAGCTAAAGAATTTACTGCAAATTGAATGTACAATTGTGTAAGCTTGCCTTGCTGATATTTGCCATGCAGGTAGATGAAATAACGTAGCTAGCTATGTTCTTGCTTATTGTGCAGTGGATGATTAAAATGCCTGTATGCCTATGGATGTGTAGCTAGCTATCTAGCCGATCTGTGTATGGACCCAAACGTTAGGTATACATATTAGTTCAGAACCTAGCTATGAACCTCAGCTATCATAGCCAGTTGTATCAACTTCAAAACAGCCTGAATGACATTAATGAAGCCTATGGATTGAGTAGAATATAATATCATGTTGTACGAAGGATGCAAGTCGTATATACATGTAGTTATTACCATGCATGAGATCCCCACATTGTGGCCTGTACATTCAATATATTCACTGATCATGTACTCTACCTTGGCAAATAAAGGTTCAGTTTAGGTATGAATGTCTTTGAATGACTCTGTGTCTGCATGTATGTATTACAATTATACACTTTATCAATCTCGGTCCTGGGACATCAATGGTTACACATTGTAACTAATAGACTAGAAACAGGATTTAACTAGTTAATTCATATATACAGAAATATAATTTTAAAAACAGAACACTACACTTCCTATGCATCATGTAAATACTCTAAAACCAGTTCATCTCAACATCTAGTTTCCTTAACCTGCATTGATCTGGTAAACACAGGATAGGTATAGTATTTCATCAAATTACACTTCATTTCAACCAGTAGAGAATGTGAAACGCTTTATTGAAAAGCTCATTATCCAAGTGTTATAAATACAAGTTCAATCACAAGCACAATCTGAGATTAAGAACATTAAGATCGCCTTCCACAATCACAATCTGTTGTGCATTATAAAACAGAGGAAGAAAGAGGAGGTGGCAGGAGAGGTGTAAAAGACAGAAAGGGAAAGAGGTAAGCACATAGGAGCAGGGAAGGCAGCACATGATTAATGAATTACAGTGCTACCTAAATATTCTCAGTTCATCACAATTACATAATAGTGTCTCTCGTCGGCCCAAAGGTTATCTTAACAGCAGGTGAGGTGGCGATGATGGGACTGGGGGTTGGCATCCTCTCACATCAAAACATATCTGCAGACGAGAGACAGATGGAGATAGAGAGCATGTTTAAGCCTTGTGTTTTCATTTTTTATTCTGACATTGTTAGTCATCAATCAGGAAGTGAAATGCAAAATTGACCTTGGATCATTAACTCTGGGACAAATGCATCTATCTGTATTTCAATGTAAAGCATCTCTTTAATAATACTTCCTGTTGACCTGACCAAGTGACCTCTCACATCTGATCATGCTGTGCCCTCGATGTAGCCAGTTCAGATGCAGGAGGGGTTCACCGAAACAGCTGATATAACCTAGAGGATTTAGGGAGAAGGTGAGAGAGGGATGAAGGGAAGGAGAGAGAATGTTATTGAGAAAATAAGGTAGTTAAAGCGACAGTGTTCAACAGGAATCTGTGTGTGGCCCCACCTGGTGTCCACACCACACTAAGTGGCTGCAGAGTACTTTATGTTGAAAAACATGAATGGACACAATAACAAACAATATAGCGTAGTTATATAAATAATGAAGTGTCTTACTATTCTCCATGGTTGGCCCTCTTGCCTATTCTTTGAAGGTGGAAGGAGCCACAGTTATACACCTGAGCCTGCTTACTGCACAACACAATCCATCAATCAGATTGATTCATGAGTGTGTAGGTGTGGGTTATAGGGTGTCTAATTGTTCTACATTTGTTCAATATGTGTGATTTAAAATAGCCTGTTTTGTTTTTGCCGACATCACACCCTTACCTAAACAGCACCCTCACACGAGAGGTAGAAATCAAAGGGAGAGAAACTGTGAATTGAATAACTGCAGTTGACATATAGCTAAGTAAATGGTAGAATAATCTTATTGCAATGTGAATGGCTCTTAAAAGAGCCTTTGGTTGTGCATAGTGTAGTCTATGGTGTTGCCAGGGAACAGCACCCTCTTTGAAGAAGTAGGAGGTGAAGATATGCTGCACACGGATTGCCTCTCTTGCTGCATTGTTGAACCCCATCCTTGAAACATCCTACAGAGCAGCAGACTCCTCCTCTGGGACACGGCGGCGAGCTGCAGATCCCCTCCTGGTCCTCGAGTCCATCCACATGAAGTTATGCAGGACACAGGTAGCCTTCACACACCTGAATTCCTCCAGGAGGCAGTCCCAGATGGCCCTTGTCACCCAACCTTGCAGTGCCCTACACGGTAACTGTAGGCAATCGTTTTGAAGGAATCTCCAGTTACAAGGTATCTGTAGGAATATGGAAGACAATGTAATTATTAGACTTTTACATCACCAGGTCATTGTGGATTACTAAAGTATAATATCCCTGATAACAAATAATTATAACATTCGATTGATAGATGCATGGGCACACATATGTACATGTGTAGCATGTGACAATAACAGGATCATATCAAGGATGGCATCACAAATGAATACATAAATACCACTTGAAGCTTGATAATGAGTTGATCATTTGAATCAGCTGTGCAGTACTGAGGCAAAAACAACAATGTGCACCTCTTTGAGTCCCCAGGACTGAAAACCACTGCTCTTCATTGGGACCTCTTCATATGTAGACATAGCGCTCCTTATCTGAGGATAGAAAACCTCACAAGAAACAGACTTCATTATAGTCAACTTACACCACACTGAATATTATGTTACTATTATCTCCGTCCTCACTTCTAGGGACAGGATCTACACAAAAGTACCTGCCCTATCCAGAATAGCCTCCTCTCTCACTGACAGTTGGTGCTGCTATCCTTTCACCTTCCGTGGCTGTTAGCTAGCTACCTACAAATGCATTTGAATTTTGTTTTTTACAGTGATAAATACATCAAGATAGAGAGCTAATATGAAGTTAGGCAGCTGGTGATATTTAATTCACCCTAGACATACAAAAACCCTAGACAGGACAAACAAGCATACCCACCCTCGTCACACCCTGACCTGACCAAAATAATACAGAAAACATAGATAACTAAGGTCAGGGCGTGACAGTATCCTTATTAGGTTTGGGAATCAAAGTAATTACACCTTGCTTTAAGGAAGCCGGTAACTCCCCTTTTTCTATTGATTCTTGAAACATAGCAAGATTGAAAGGAATCAATTTATCATTGAATGCTTTATAAAACTTGCTTATTAAACCATCATTTCCAGGGGACCTATTGTCCTTAAGGCTTTTAATACAGTCTTTTATCTCAATTTATGATAACTCGTCATCACAAAAATCCCTGAAATCATTATCTATCTTCTCAGCAATGTTTGCTACATATGTCGCCTTTCCCTCGTAGATACAGTCTAACTGCATTTGCAATGATGATAGCTCCAGTAATTCCTGATTATTTAGTTCACTTTTTTTTAGTATAATCCATTATTCCCTTTATGATGTCATATTCTTCCTCTCTCTTGGCACGAGCAATTTCTTTCCCTATTGAAATAGCAAAAAGCCTTCTATCAAATTTCATTAGCTCCCAGTAACTTCCAAACATATTCATAACACAGGCACAATTCCAGTATTTATTTTTCCCATTTCCCATGTTTTCCCCATCTCTCAGCCTACCCGGGCGGTGCACTACATCCAGAGAACCTGCAACAACATTTCACTCCTCCTCCGGGACTATTGCCCTGCAAATGTCCTTCACTCTTGCTTTGATGTTCTCGTCACATTTTTCTGCTACTCCATAAATTCGAAGACTCCATCTCCGGCTATACCGGTCATTCTCGTTTACCCTTGACTCCATTTCAGTGAGTTTCTTTTCCTACTTTGCAACCTGAATATTCAATGTTGCGTTCTGCTGCTTCAGAGTTTTTACTTCCTCAGCACTGAAATCAATCGATTTCTTCAGGTTAACGATACTGATAGTGTTCTTTTACACCAAATCCATGATGTCATCTGCGCTCTCTTTGATTTGCGCTCTCATCTGCGCTTTCTTTGTCCTGTAGCTGGCTCATTGATGGTTCACTTCTCAGCTTCTTTGGAAGTGTTAGGGTTGCGAATGTTCAACTGAGATAGGAACAATAGCACACCTGAACTTGGTTAAAATAATTGTTTAATTCAAAAGTTAATAAATGGCAAATACAATTCCCGTATATACGGGTTCAATGTTTCATCACGCAGGATAAGACAGAGAACTGATTTGTTTCTGACAAAGATATTATATTATACTCTGACAGAGGTTAGTTCCCACTTCCGAGCCGGCCTGTCAGAGTAGAGACTGGGCGTGGTTTAGACTCACCCAGCCTATCGTTGATGTTGGCACATAAACTGGTCCCAGCTTCTTTGCGCTTTCTGGTGTCCCTTCATTGTTGCTGTGTAGATTACGCTCCTTCACCCCAGAGACTGGGGTCAGACAGTTTTATAACATTGTCTGAGATATCTGCACCTGTATACATTGTCCACTGTTCTCGCTCAAGGCTAACTACAGCTTCCCAGCTTCTTATCTGAGCTAACTGTTACTTCCAGCACACACACACAGACATCCAGGCGCCCAAACAGTTTGTCAATATCAAATCACATTTGTTATAGTATTCAATCACATATAATATAGTTGCTAATCACGTTTGTTATAGTATTGGGTTATAGTGCATGACTCAGAACCTCACATATGTTTTTCGTGTGTATAGTTTATCTGTTATTGTCTATTCAGCAGTCTCCTGATTCACCCCCCTCCTGTGTCTCTCTAAGATTAGCAGTCTCGGCCACACAGTACAGCGCCCACACTACTGATACATTTGTTGCATACACACACATATTTCATACAGCACAGCCCTCTCTCTAACACACACACATTTTAGGCTGATATTCATGGTTAGACAGAGCACTGGTAAGAGTAGAGACTAATGGAAAATGCAGGTTCACAAGAGTCAGCAATTCAAACTTTAATGCATAAGAAGCCCTACTAGCTTATAGTTAGTTAAGCATGTCAAAAAACCTTATAAAAACCCCACAGAAGTTGCTCCTTGGTTGGGGTATTCGGGTATGAATCGCATTCACCCACCTTTTTTACACTGCAAGCATATGAGTGAGTTTCAACAATGCCTATTTTCTCCTTGGAAGTTTCAACATCCATCATCTCAGCAACAGTTTGGTCACGTCCTGATTACATGCTACTAGCTATGAAGACGTTAGCAGGCTAACTTAACTTCTACTGCCTCAGAAACCCGGATCCGGGAGCACCCCCCACCCCCCACACACTGTTTAGCATAGCTAGCATAGCTTCACAAGTAGATAGTAGCATCTAAATATCATTAAATCACAAGTCCAAGACACCAGATGAAAGATACAGATCTTGTGAATAAAGCCACCATTTCCGATTTTTAAAATGTTTTACAGGGAAGACACAATATGTAAAGATGTACATCTATTACCTAAAAACACATTAGCATAATCCACCATCTTTTATTTGTCCACCAACACCAGTAGCCATCACCAATTCGGCTAAACTAAGATATTTATAGCCCCTAACCAACAAAAAAACTCATTAGATGACAGTCTGATAACATATTTATGGTATGGGATAGGTTTTGTTAGAAAAAAGTGCATATTTCAGGTAGCTGCCATAGGTTACAATTGCACCCACCGTCACAAATGGACTAGAATAATTACAATGAGCAACGTGTTTACCTAACTACTAATCATCAAACATTTCGTAAAAATACACAGCATACACGAATCGAAAGACACAGATCCTGTGAATACAGACAATATTTCAGATTTTCTAAGTGTCTTACAGCGAAAACACAATAAATCGTTATATTAGCGTAGCACATAGCACATAGCAGCCCAGCATTGATTCTAGCCAAAGTGAGCGATAAAAGTCAACATCGCCAAAAGATATTAATTTTTTCACTAACCTTCTCAGAATTCTTCCGATGACACTCCTGTAACATCATTTTACAATATACATATACAGTTTGTTCGAAAAGGTGCATATTTAGCCATACAAAACCGTGGTTACACAATGAAAATAGTAGCAAAACAAGCCTGAAAATGTCGGTCGCCATCTTTCAGAGTGATCTGGTTTAATTAATAGCTAATCATATACTTGACTAAAAAATACAGGGTTTACAGGAATCGAAAGACAAATTAGTTCTTAATGCAACCGCTGATTTACATTTTTAAAATTATCCTTACTTTTCAATACAGGGTTCGCCAAGTGAAGCTATACCAAACAAAATGGCGAAATGTGCGTTTAAAATATTTCGACAGAAACACGATTTATCATATTAAATATTGCTTACTTTGAGGTGTTCTTCCATCAGATTCTTGGGCAATGTATCCTTTCTATGTTATAAACGTCTTTTGGTCGATAGATGTCCTCTGTCCTTCGAAATGTCCACCACCAACGACCGACACCCCAAAACGTGTCCAAAGTTTCAGAGTGCACAACAAATAAATTCCTCTAAAATCGCACTAAACGGATATAAATTGCTATAAAACGGTTCAAATTAACTACATTTTGATGTTTTTAACACCTAAAACGAGTGAAAACATGACCGGAGAAATATTGCTGGTTAGAAAACGATTTGGAACGAGGCAGGTCCGATGCCCTTCACGCTTCAGGCGCACGACGAGAAAGGGCGGTCTCTATACATTTTGGTCTTTTATACTGGCTGTGAATATCCCATCGATTCCATTGAAAGCGTGATGACGTACAGACACCCAGAGGAAGACGTAGGCAGTGTCGGTTTCTTCATAGCATTCACTGTCGCCTTAAAAACAGACCCCAGATCAGAGGTAAAAAAAATTGAAATCTGAACCCTGTCATGAAAAGTGCTGTAGAAATTGTTCTGTACAACTCAGAGACAAAATTTCAACTTCTATAGAAACTAGAAGGTGTTTTCTATCCAATAATAACAATAATATGCATATTGTACGATCAAGAATTTAGCACGAGGCAGTTTAATTTGGAGACACAAATATGCTAATGCGGAACAGCACCCCCTATAGTTCCAAGAGGTAACTACACACGCTGAAACTTTTCGATAGTTAGCTTGTTCGTTGGAAATCGTCAAATATATGTCAATGGTTTGATTAATTACAAAATTATTCATTGTATGGTTAGATATATTTTTTTTGTGAAAAAACAAAAACAAATTGCAACTGCAGTCTAAAACTATAAACTTTGTGAGAAACCCCTAAAATTGTTCCTCAGCTAGAAATGTTACACCCTCTCATGTCGCCATCTTGACCATGTCACTGATTTCATGGAGCTCTCCTGCGCATCATTTGCTTCACAAAATCCCGCAAACGTGAAAGCGCCAGAAATAAACATCGCAAGATTGTAAATATGTGTGAGAGTCAGATATTTAAAAGCAAACGCTTTCATCCAAAACGATGTACAGTAATGCGTACATACATTTTACTTTTGGGTGGCCCAGGCAAATTAGACTTTTTCGAGCTTTTCGAGGCAATTTTTGTATCTCTTTCTTTGTAATACTGTATGTATTCAATAATTTCGAATTGAGCACTTCCCACTGGGCACATACATCAATTCAATGTTTATTCCACGTTGGTTCAGCGTAATTGAATTGAAATTACATGGATATTGTGTCACAGTGAATTTCATGTTTTCATGTGCCATGATTCTGACATTTCACATATGATCCTCATAGGATTAGGCTACATAATTACAGTGGTGCAGTAAATGTAATCTCAATTCAATACGATGTGCATATACTGTACATATATCCAATATAGCTATTAAACCCATGTTCAGTGACTGTAATCTGTGACGCAAGTGGCCGAATATGTTTGTGACGTTCCATGGAACCCACCGTATTGTTTAAAACTAGATTCTGATTGGCTTGCAGGTCATTCTACAGTGTAAATTATAAACGAAAACGTGCTTTCATATCAGTGTTACAGATTCACAATACTGAGCGTGTCTCAACCTGTACCGCGCTTTTATCTGCCTAAAGGTATCTTCACGCACGACTGGATAGGCCTTTTGGATACGCTTGTCCAAGGTAAGGATATGCGTCAAGCTATAGCCTACTTTTAATGTTTTAGGTCCGAACTCAAGTTACTCCAGTCAAGTAATTAATCGTAAAAGTTAGTTGTTTTGACTGAGTAGTCCAATGGCCAATGCTGTTTTTGGACTATGAGACCCTCTGCTATATACTATGATGAGCCAATAACATGCATAGATTATACATTAGGCATTGCACAAGTCAGTGTCTAGGTCAGAATATAAAGTTGCTATTTCCGTCAACTCAAGTTACTCAAGTCAAGTTTTTAATCTTAAGAGTTAGTTGTTTTGACTGTCAAAACAAATAACTGATGGAATATTCCAAATTACAATGGCAATTATGCATCACAAATTCACAATATTACTTGTATTTCAATTATTCATCCAGGCCCAAGACATAAAGTCGCCTGAAAGCTGTGTAGCAATCATTCCAGCTCCTGACCCATAGGATGGTAATCACATACATGATTGGCTTAATCTAGAATCATGGATACCTTTCATGTGAGTACTCACACACCAGACTTTTTTTACATACACACTGTCTCATGTACAATTGTTAATGCTATCTCTGAAATGTCTAACAAAATGTTGACTTGATCGTTTCATCAAGACCTTCTCATCACAAGTTGGAACTAGTGGTCAACATTGGGACAATGCAGCCATAAATAACATGGACCAATATTTTCATGGAGGTAAGCACTACACTTCTGATGGGTTTAAAGATTGTATTACATTATCTAAAAGTGAGAACGTAAACCCCAGCTGTTATTCTTTTCACAGGGAAGGACAATCCCCATTATGCCATGAATGTTTCATTGCTGAACAACCATAGATATTTTCCCTCTAATTTGGCTCCCGTTCCTCCAACAGTGAGCAAGACTCTACCTCTACCCGATGTCCGCCGCCTGGGAGTTGGCCCTAGGACCCCAATTCTTCACCAAACTGGACCTCCGCAACGCTTAAAATCTGGTGAGAATCAGGGAGGAAGATGAGTGGAAAACTGCCTTTAACACCCTAGTGGTCACTGAATATTTAGTCATGACCTTCGGAATATCGAACTCACCGGCAATCTTTCAAGCATTGATCAATGACACTCTTAGGGATTTGTTGAACCGGTTCGTCTTTGTTTACCTCGACGACATTCTGATCTTCTCCAAAAATCCTTCCGGAACACATACAGCCCTGTCCCACCTCACTCAAGCAGGTTTTTGCAGGAATCCCGAGGCTGACAGGGCATTCATAGAGCTCAAGGGACGTTTCACCTCCGGACCCATCCTCGTTCATCCTGATCCTACTCGTCCCTTTGTGGTAGAGGTGGACGCCTCGGACACCGGAGCTGGTGCGGTCCTTTCACAGTGGAATGAGGAGGACAAGAAACTGCACCCATGCGCCTTTCTCTCCAAGCGGTTCTCGACCAGCGGAAGGCAACTACGATGTAGGCAACCGGGAGCTCATGGCAGTTAAGTGGGCCCTTGAGGGGTGGAAACACTGGTTGGAACCACTGCTTCATCTTCTGGTTTTCTTTGCACCTGGCTCCAACGTTACCACGTCACAGTTATAGCATCTCTCAATCCCTTCTCTTAACATGTATGGCCCCAAAACATAATCAAGCAGCTGACCAATTACGCAAGACTTTAGTTCTAAATTAACTGAGATTAATCAACAACTGGATACATTTCTTTATTTCTAAAGTGAAACTATCCTCCGCATTGGAGTATCTCTACAAGCACAAGTTTAACCAGTATTTCAGTTGTTTTACCGTCCCATGAAGAAGTGTGGCAGGCCTGTGAGGAAGGATCCTACTGCCATGAGGAAACAGCCCATAGCAATGAGCCTAGCAATGAGCATAGCAGCTTTGCCCCTAAAATGGCTGACCACAGCCAGGAACAGCCAGTTACCTGCAAGAAACCACATCACTACAGTAGTCAGGAATCGCAAATTATAAACACAGGGTTTTTTTAAACTAAAAATGGCATATCAGTTTGGATACTAGGCTGCAACAACATAGCATTAAATAAAACAATGTTAGGGGTTAGACCAGACATGGGCAAACTACGGCCCGCGGGCCACATACGGCCTGTTAGGCTTTTTAATCCGGCCCGCCGAACTTGTCCAAATTATAGTAAAAAACTCCTTTTTTCCCCTTTCCCTGCAATGCCCACGTTTCCCCAATAGATGGCGCACTCAAAACACATTGACCGTTGTTGGAGTGGCGCGTATTTCTCTTTATTTCACTTTAATTTTCACTTCGTTTCACGTCACCATTAAGCCCTTCTGTGAAAATGAGCGGACCAAAGAGAAGGAAAGTGGACAGCGAATGCCGAGTGTTTAATAAGGAGTGGACAACAAAATACTTCTTCACTGAAGTCCGATCAACGGCTGTATGTCTGATATGCCAAGAAGCTGTTGCGGTTTTCAAAGAGTACAATATCAGCCGTCACTTTGCCACGAAGCATGCAAACTATGCTAGCAAGCAGTCAACACAAGAACGGGCGGCTACTGCTCAGAGGTTGGCAGCTAATTTACAGAGTCAACAGAACTTTTTGATCTGCACAGAGAATTTTGCCGTCGGTTCTGTGATTTTGAAAAAATTGACAAGTCACTTCAACTGGTGTCCTGTCCCCTGTCACAAGACCCCGAATCAGCACCGCAGGAGCTGCAATTGGAACTGATCGATCTTCAGTCTGACTCCGTCTCAAAGGAGAAGTTCAAGTCTCTTAAACTGAATGACTTTTACGCTTCACTTAACGAGACCGCGTTTCCAAACCTCCGGAGGACGGCGCAGAAGATGCTGGTGTTGTTTGGCTCGACCTACGTGTGTGAGCAGACGTTTAGCGTCATGAAAATCAACAAAGCCCATCACAGATCCAAGTTAACTGACCAACACCTCAGATCTGTCCTGAGAATTGCCACAACAAAACTAACTCCAGACTTTGATGCACTGGCAAAAAAGGGAGACCAACAACACTGTTCCCACTGAAATGGTGAGTTTTTCTGCTGTGTTATGAAAAAATGCATATGGAAAGTTTGGAAGTGCGTCTTTTAATTAAGAGCAATGCGCATTTACGCACAGCAGCGGTACAGTAGCTTTATTAACACGCCGCACATCGCTCTTAATTTAAATTTAAATTTTCAGCTGCAGGTAGGATATTTAATACAGCCTATGTCTGTGTGCTTGGCAACGATACACGTGTACTGTTTGCGCGTGAAGGCGAGGGCGTCCGTGGCGAGTTTGTAGAGCGCGCGGTCAGGACAATCCATCCATGATTTTGCGGAGTTTAACACAAGTAGATATTATTGAGCTTGAGTATTTCGTTGTGTAATAATATGTTTTGAATGTTGAAAGTGATTCCATTTTTCAATAAATGTTGATTTCTTTAACTTTGCACCTTCGATTGAAACTTATTAAAAACAGACGCAATCTTGATAAATCACAGTGCTTATGTTATTTTAATCTATTTACATTTCCTCATCCCGGTATCTGCGAAATAGTATGTAAATGCCATATCTTGCATATTCCTTGAGACAAATTTATTAACTGATAAGGGCTATTTTTCACATTTGAAAGACAGTTAATAAATTGGGTTGTAGTGTTCTTACTGTGCTATGAGGTTTGCACACACTACATTTAATGCTTTAGTATATCCGGCCCAAACACTCCCTCCAAATGCTCCTGGCCCGGCCCCTCTGTCAAATTTTAGAACCCGTTGTGGCCCGCGAGTCAAAAAGTTTGCCCACCCCTGGGTTAGACAGTAGAGTCATGGACAAATGCCAGTCAATCAATTAAGACGAACAACTATAAAACTGGACACTATTGAGAGCAGACTCTGATTGAACCACAAAACAAAATGGATCATACTGTAGTCTGTATCTGGTTTTTACTACATGAATTCTCAAGCAACTCAATGTTATTGTTGATACCCATCTCAAAGCTGCCGTCTATGAGTCCGATGAGAGAGCTGGAAAGGTCAAAGTGTCTCTCTGAGTGATGGCACTCTTCATGTAGGTCCCTGACAGAGCTTTGGTGAAGGAGGCGAACCACAGGGCCACGATGAACTGCTGACAA
The DNA here is from genome assembly GCF_029448725.1 of Salvelinus fontinalis. Taxonomy (NCBI): domain Eukaryota; kingdom Metazoa; phylum Chordata; class Actinopteri; order Salmoniformes; family Salmonidae; genus Salvelinus; species Salvelinus fontinalis. The sequence goes on from NC_074687.1 coordinate 50,342,958, forward strand.
ACACAAGAGAGAACATTAGTGTGTGTGTTTGTCCGTGTGTTCCACAAATTACCCCGTCTTAGTGTATGGTTTCACATGAAAACCACAACGTATTTCACATTCATACAATAGAAACACCTATATATGAAAACATAAATAATTGAATGTTTTTCTATATACCGCTACCTCTATTGAAAAGTGACAACAATACATTCAGCTTTAAGATAGTGGCACCTCCAGAAAATCGTCACACTGTATGCACTAAAAGTCCACCAGACTGAGCATGCTCGGCCAGTTTATCAGCTAGTGAGCACAATTTTACACAAAACCAATAACATGTAAAACCAACTCAGAAATCCATAACAAATGGATTCTTCATAAAAAAATCTCCTAGACAAAATCCAGTACAAGTAAGCTACTCAGTAAACATTGTCTCTGTGATTTGTAAATCGTTTTTTACCTCAGCTAGCATCAAGCTAACATATAATCTGACTCAATGTAAATCACGTTCTTCTCTCACTCAGTTCGACACAAAGCCAAAACAAAACCTTTCCTAACGTGATAATATATTGACAAAGTAGTTAAATAGCATGTTATTACATATTGTTTATATATTTGAACGTTTGGAAGTTATTTTACATACCTGTAATAGTAAAAAGAACAGACACAGTTTATCTCTGTAAAGTTCTGATCCTTATTCTGCAGAATGGTGAGCGCTTGGCCAGAACTTGCTGTTTCTCCTGCTACAACAGTGTAACAGCGCCATCTATTGGCCTGATGGACGGCTAACGCTAAAGTATGTAGAAAATACAATTTATATTAATTGAGAAAAATACATAAACAAATTGGAGGGGGGGGAGGGGGGTATAATAAATGGGTGTCTGTTTTTAGTGACTTTGTTTTCAACCCATTACAAATGCACAATCGTACATGTGCATTTTAAAGCATTATTAAGAACCTTGAGTGTGGAACTGCAGGGCGTTTGGTGGCCTGCTTGTCAGGGACACACAGTTCCTGTTGGCTGGTCAGCTTCGCTCTGTCCTCTGCTGAATCACCCATCCTATCCAGTCAGAAATGCAAAAACCACATGAATTTCACATGTGAACACAGGAAGCGTTCCAAAAACATGTTTTCATGTAATCGTATGTGAAGATAATGTGATAACATGTAAAGCAACATGTGATTACATTAAACTACACATGTGAAAATGTGATCACGTTATGTTCCAAAACATGTTTTCACATGATTTCACATAAAATGTAAGTTGAAATCATGTGGTTTTTCTGTAAGGGCAGGAATATAAGATGCAATTTGATGTTATGTTTGATGTTACATGAACTTGAAAATGCAATGTTCTTTGAGGTTCTTCCATGTTCCTTTCCATGTATTTTCCATTTTACTTTCCCTCAGTCCTTTTCACTTTCCTTGGCAAAATCAAATTAAATCAAATGTATTTATATAGCCCTTCTTACATCAGCTGATATCTCAAAGTGCTGTACAGAAACCCAGCCTAAAACCCCAAACAGCAAGCAATGCAGGTGTAGAAGCACAGTGGCTAGGAAAAACTCCCTAGAAAGGCCAAAACCTAGGAAGAAACATAGAGAGGAGCCAGGCTATGAGGGGTGGCCAGTCCTCTTCTGGCTGTGCCGGGTGGAGATTATAACAGAACATGGCCAAGATGTTCAAATGTTCATAAATGACCAGCATGGTCAAATAACAATAATCATAGTAGTTGTCGAGGGTGCAACAGGTCAGCACCTCACGAGTAAATGTCAGTTGGCTTTTCATAGCCGATCATTGAGAGTATCTCTACCGCTCCTGCTGTCTCTAGAGAGTTGAAAACAGCAGGTCTGGGACAGGTAGCAAATCCAGTGAACAGGTCAGGGTTCCATAACCGCAGGCAGAACAGTTGAAACTGGAGCAGCAGCACGGCCAGGTGGACAGGGGACAGCAAGGAGTCATCATGCCAGCTAGTCCTGAGGCATGGTCCTAGGGCTCAGGTCCCCCGAGAGAGAGAAAGAAAGAAAGAGAGAAAGAGAGAATTAGAGAGAGCATACTTAAATTCACACAGGACACTGGAGAAATACTCCAGATATAACAGACTGACCCTAGCCCCCCGACACATAAACTACTGCAGCATAAATACTGGAGGCCGAGACAGGAGGGGTCAGGAGACACTGTGGCCCCATCCGATGATAATCCCGGACAGGGCCAAACAGGCAGGATATAACCCCACCCACTTTGCCAAAGCACAGCCCCCACACCACTAGAGGGATATCTTCAACCACCAACTTACCATCCTGTGACAAGGCCGAGTACAGCAAACAAAGATCTACGCCACGCACAACCCAGGGGGGGGGGGGGGGGGGGGGCGCCAACCCAGGCTTGAAGACCACGTCAGTGACTCACCCCCCCTGGGGGCGGCATGGAAGAGCACCAATAAGCCAGTGACTCAGCCCCTGTAATAGGGTTAGAGGCATAGAATCCCAGTGGAGAGAGGGGAACCGGCTAGGCAGGGACAGCAAGGGCGGTTCGTTGCTCCAGTGCCTTTCCGTTCACCTTCACACTCCTGGGCCAGACTACACTCAATCATTGGACCTACTGAAGACATGAGTCTTCAAAAAAGACTTAAAGGTTGAGACCGAGTCTGCGTCTCTCACATGAGTAGGCAGACTATTCCATAAAAATGGAGCTCTATAGGAGAAAGCCCTGCCTCCAGCTGTTTGCTTAGAAATTCTAGGGACAATTAGGAGGCCTGCGTCTTGTGACCGTAGCGTACGTGTAGGTATGTACGGCAGGACCAAATTTGAAAGATAGGTAGGAGCAAGCCCATGTAATGCTTTGTAGGTTAGAAGTAAAACCTTGAAATTAGCGCTTGCCTTAACAGGAAGCCAGTGTAGGGAGGCTAGCACTGGAGTAATATGATCAAATTTTGGGGTTCTAGTCAGGATTCTAGCAGCCGTATTTAGCACTAACTGAAGTTTATTTAGTGCTTAAACCAGGTAGTCGGAAGGTAGAGCATTGCAGTAGTCTAACCTAGAAGTAACAAAAGCATAGATTAATCTTTCTGCATCAATTTTGAACAGAACATTTCTGATCTTTGCAATGTTACGCAGATGGAAAAAGCTGTCCTTGAAACAATCTTGATATGTTCGTCAAAAGAGAGATCAGGGTCCAGAGTCACGCCGAGGTCTTTCACAGATTTATTTGAGACGACTGTACAACCGTCAAGATTCATTGTCAGATTCAACAGATGATCTCTTTGTTTCTTGGGACCTAGAACAAGCATCTCTGTTTTGTCCGAGTTTAAAAGTAGAACGTTTGCAGCCATCCACTTCCTTCTGTCTGAAACACAGGCTTCCAGCGAGGGCAATTTTGGGGCTTCACCATGTTTCATTGAAATGTACAGCTGTGTGTCATCCGCATAGCAGTGAAAGTTAACATTATGTTTTCGAATGACATCCCCAAGAGATAAAATATATAGTGAAAATAATAGTGGTCCTAAAAAGGAACCTTGAGGAACACCAAAATTTACAGTTGATTTGTCAGAGGACAAACCATTCATAGAGACAAACTGATATCTTTCAGACAGATAAGATCTAAACCAGGCCAGAACTTGTCCGTGTAGACCAATTTGGGTTTCCAATCTCTCCAAAAGAATGTGGTGATCGATGGTATCCAAAGCAGCAGTAAGGTCTAGTAGCACGAGGACAGATGCAGAGCCTCGGTCTAACGCTATAAAAAGGTCATTTACCACCTTCACAAGTGCAGTCTCAGTGCTATGATGGGGTCAAAAACCAGACTGAAGCATTTCGTATACATTGTTTGTCTTCAGGAAGGCAGTGAGTTGCTGCACAACAGCTTTTTCTAAAACATTTGAGAGGAATGGGAGATTCGATATAGGCCGATAGTTTTTTATATTTTCTGGGTCAAGGTTTGGCTTTTTCAAGGGAGGCTTTATTACTGCCACTTTTAGTGAGTTTGGTACACATCCGGTGGATAGAGAGCCGTTTATTATGTTCAACATAGGAGGGCCAAGCACAGGAAGCAGCTCTTTCAGTAGTTTAGTTGGAATAGGGCCCAGTATGCAGCTTGAGGGTTGAGAGGCCATGATTATTTCCATCATTGTGTCAAGAGATTTAGTACTAAAACACTTGAGTGTCTTTCTTGATCCTAGGTCCTGGCAGAGTTGTGCAGACTCAGGACAACTGAGCTTTGTAGGAATACACAGATTTAAAGAGGAGTCCATAATTTGCTTTCTAATGATCATGATCTTTTCCTCAAAGAAGTTAATGAATTTATTACTGCTGAAGTGAAAGCCATCCTCTCTTGGGGAATGATGCTTTTTAGTTAGCTTTGTGACAGTATCAAAAATCAATTTCGGATTGTTCTTATTTTCCTCAATTAGGTTGGAAAAATAGGATGATCGAGCAGCAGTGAGGGCTCTTCGATACTGCACGGTACTGTCTTTCCAAGCTAGTCAGAAGACTTCCAGTTTGGTGTGGCGCCATTTCCGTTTCAATTTTCTGGAAGCTTGCTTCAGAGCTCGTGTATTTTCTGTATACCAGGGAGCTAGTTTCTTATGACAAATGGTTTTAGTTTTTCGGGGTGCAACTGCATCTAGGGTATTGCGCAAGGTTAAATTGAGTTCCTCAGTTAGGTGGTTAACTGATTTTTAACCACGTCCTTGGGTAGGCAGAGGGTGTCTGGAAGGGCATGAAGGAATCTTTGGGTTGTCTGAGAATTTATAGCACAACGTTGATGCTCCTTGCTCCTATTTGTTGCAAATGCAAATGTAATAAAATGGTGGTCCGATAGTCCAGGATTATGAGGAAAAATATTAAGATCCACAACATTTATTCCATGGGACAAAACTAGGTCCAGAGTATGACTGTGGCAGTGACTAGGTCCGGAGACATGTTGGACAAAACCCACTGAGTCGATGATGGCTCCGAAAGCCTTTTGGAGTGGGTCTGTGGACTTTTCCATGTGAATATTAAAGTCACCAAAAATGTGAATATTATCTGCTATGACTACAAGGTGGGATAGGAATTCAGGGAAGTCAGTGAGGAACGCTGTATATGGCCCAGGAGACCTGTAAATTGTAGCTATGAAAAGTGATTGAGTAGGCTGCATAGATTTCATGACTAGAAGCTCAAAAGACGAAAACATATTGAATTTTTTGTAAATTGAAATTTCCTATCGTAAATGTTAGCAACCCTTCCGCCTTTGAAGGATGCGCAAGGGATATGGTCACTAATGTAACCAGGAGGTGAGGCCTCATTTAACACAGTAAATTCATCAGGTTTAAGCCATGTTTCAGTCAGGCCAATCACATGAAGACTATGATCAGTGATTAGTTCATTGACTATAACTGCCTTGGAAGTGAGGGATCTAACATTAAGTAGCCCTAATTTGAGATGTGAGGTATCACAATCTCTTTCAATAATGGCAGGAATGGAGGATGTCTGTATTCTAGTGAGATTTCTAAGGCGAACACCGCCATGTTTAGTTTTGCCCAACCTAGGTCGAGGCACAGACACAGTCTCAATGGGGATAGCTGAGCTGACTACACTGACTGTGCTAGTGGCAGACTCCACTAAACTGGCAGACTGGCTAACAGCCTGCTGCTGTCACGTTCCTGACCTGTTTTCTGTTGTTTTGTATGTGTTTGATGGTCAGGGCGTGAGTTTTGGGTGGGCAGTCTATGTTTTCTGTTTCTATGTTGGTTTTGGGTTGCCTGGTATGGCTCTCAATTAGAGGCAGGTGGTTGACGTTTCCTCTGATTGAGAGTCATATTAAAGTAGGTTGTTCTCACTGTTTGTTTGTGGGTGATTGTCGTCCGTGTCTGTGTCTGCGCACCACACGGGACTGTAGCGTCTGTTCGTTCGTGTGTTATAGTCTGTACCTGTTCCTACGTGCTTCGTTTTTTATGTAAGTACTCTCGTTCAGGTCTGTCTACTTCGTTTTGTTGTTTTGTAAAATTATCAAGTGTTCTTCGTGTGTTTAGTTTCGTCTTGTTAATAAAGTATCATTATGTATTCACAACCCGCTGCATGTTGGTCGAATCACTACTCCTCCTCTTCGTATGAAGAGGGGGAGGAACACCGTTACAGAATCACCCACCAAACCCAGATCAAGCAGCGGGTTAACGGACAGCAACGACAGCAGCAGTGGGTCAAGGAGGATTGGACATGGGAAGAGATCCTAGACGGAGAAGGACCCTGGGCAGAACCAGAGGAGTGTCGCCGCCCCAAAGCGGAGCTGGAGGCAGCGAAAGCGGAGAGGCGGCGATATGAGGATGCAGCACGGAAACAAGGCTGGAAGCCCGTGAGTCAAACCCAAAAATTTCTTGGGGGGGGGGCTCTCGGGGAATATAGTTGGGTCAGTCAGGGGACTTGAGCCAACTCCTCCTGCTTTACATAAGGAGCCGGTGAGGGCGGAGTTGGAGGTGAGTAACGCAGAGACAGTAAAGGAGCTAATGGTGAAATTGAAGGAGAAAGATATGAGGGATGTACTGGTTTGGTGCATGATGCACGGCATCCGTCCGAATGAACGTATTGGTGAGTTGATGTCACCGGGTACCGCTCTCCATACTCGTCCTGAGGTGCGTGCTAGCCGTCTGGTTAAGACAGTGCCTACACCACGCACCAAGCCTCCTGTGCGTCTCCAGAGTCCTGTGCGTCCTGTTACTGCTCCCCGCTCTAGCCCTGAGGTGCGTGTCTCCAGCCTAGTACCACCAGTGCTGGCACCTCGCACCAAGCCTTATGTGCGTCTCCAGAGCCCTGTACGCACTGTTCTTTCTCCCCGTACTCGCCATGATGTGCGTGCCCTCAGCTCAGTACCGCCAGTGCCTACACCACGCACCAGGCTTCCAGTGCGTTTCCAGAGCCCTGTTCCTCCTCCACGCACTCTCCCTATGGTGCGTGTCTCCAGCTCAGTGCCTCCAGGTACGGCACCACGCACTAAGCCACCTGTGCGTCTCCAGAGCCCTGTACGCACTGTTCTTTCTCCCCGCACTCGCCCTGAGGTGCGTGCCCTCAGCCCGGTACCTCCAGTTCCGGCACCACGCACCAGGCCTACTGTGCGCCTCAGCAGGGCAGAGTCGGTCGTCTGTCCAACGCCTTCTGCACTGCCTGTCTGCCCAGCTCCGTCTGAGCCATCCGTCTGCCCAGCTCCGTCTGAGCCATCCGTCTGCCCAGCGCCTTCTGAGCCATCTGTCTGCCCAGCACCGTCTGAGCCATCTGTCTGCCCAGCACCGTCTGAGCCATCTGTCTGCCCAGCGCCGTCTGAGCCATCCGTCTGCCCAGCGCCGTCTGAGCCATCCGTCTGCCCAGCGCCGTCTGAGCCATCCGTCTGTCCAGCGCCGTCTGAGCCATCCGTCTGTCCAGCGCCTTCTGAGCCATCCGTCTGCCCAGCGCCTTCTGAGCCATCCGTCTGCCCAGCGCCTTCTGATCCATCCGTCTGCCACGAGCCATTAGAGCCGCCCGTCTGTCCCGAGCCATTAGAGCCGTCCGTCAGTCAGGAGCCGCTAGAGCCGTCCGTCAGTCAGGAGCCGCCAGAGCCGCCAGCCAGTCAGGAGCTGCCAGAGCCGCCAGAGCCGCCAGCCAGTCAGGAGCTGCCAGAGCCGCCAGCCAGTCAGGAGCTGCCAGAGCCGCCAGCCAGTCAGGAGCTGCCAGAGCCGCCAGCCAGTCAGGAGCTGCCAGAGCCGCCAGCCAGTCAGGAGCTGCCAGAGCCGCCAGCCAGTCATGAGCTGCCAGAGACGCCAGACAGTCAGGAGCTTCCCTACAGTCATGAGCTGCCCTCCAGTCAGGAGCTGCCCTACAGTCAGGAGCTGCCCTACAGTCAGGAGCTGCCCTACAGTCATGAGCCGCCCTCCAGTCATGAGCTGCCCTCCAGTCATGAGCTGCCCTCCAGTCATGAGCTGCCCTCCAGTCATGAGCTGCCCTACAGTCATGAGCTGCCCTCCAGTCATGAGCTGCCCTCCCGTCATGAGCTGCCCTACAGTCATGAGCTGCCCTACAGTCATGAGCTGCCCTACAGTCATGAGCTAGCCTACAGCCATGAGCTGCCCTACAGTCATGAGCTGCCCTACAGTCATGAGCTGCCCTACAGCCATGAGCTGCCACTCAGTCCGGAGCTGCCACTCAGTCTGGAGCTGCCACTCAGTCTGGAGCTGCCACTCAGTCTGGAGCTGCCACCCAGTCCGGAGCTGCCACCCAGTCCGGAGCTGCCACCCAGTCCGGAGCTGCCACCCAGTCCGGAGCTGCCATTGGTACAGAGTTGTCCCTCTGTCCTAAGCTACCTCTCTGTCCGGAGCTACCTCTCTGTCCGGAGCTACCTCTCTGTCCGGAGCTACCTCTCTGTCCGGAGCTACCTCTCTGTCCTGAGCTACCTCTCTGTCCTGAGCTACCTCTCTGTCCTGAGCTACCTCTCTGTCCTGAGCTACCTCTCTGTCCTGAGCTACCTCTCTGTCCTGAGCTGTCTCCTCTATGTAGGAGGGGCCTTAGTGAAGGTTCCTGGACCATGGTCGGGGGCGAGGGTCGCCACTCAAAGGACGCTAAGGAGGGGGACAAAGACAGTGGTGGAGTGGTGCCCTCGTCCACCGCCGGAGCCGCCACCGCGGACAGATGCCCACCCAGACCCTCCCCTTGAGTTTTAGGGGTGCGCCCGGAGTTCGCACCTTGAGGGGGGGGTTCTGTCACGTTCCTGACCTGTTTTCTGTTGTTTTGTATGTGTTTGATGGTCAGGGTGTGAGTTTTGGGTGGGCAGTCTATGTTTTCTGTTTCTATGTTGGTTTTGGGTTGCCTGGTATGGCTCTCAATTAGAGGCAGGTGGTTGACGTTTCCTCTGATTGAGAGTCATATTAAAGTAGGTTGTTCTCACTGTTTGTTTGTGGGTGATTGTCGTCCGTGTCTGTGTCTGCGCACCACACGGGACTGTAGCGTCTGTTCGTTCGTGTGTTATAGTCTGTACCTGTTCCTACGTGCTTCGTTTTTTATGTAAGTACTCTCGTTCAGGTCTGTCTACTTCGTTTTGTTGTTTTGTAAAATTATCAAGTGTTCTTCGTGTGTTTAGTTTCGTCTTGTTAATAAAGTATCATTATGTATTCACAACACGCTGCATGTTGGTCGAATCACTACTCCTCCTCTTCGTATGAAGAGGGGGAGGAACACCGTTACAGAATCACCCACCAAACCCAGATCAAGCAGCGGGTTAACGGACAGCAACGACAGCAGCAGTGGGTCAAGGAGGATTGGACATGGGAAGAGATCCTAGACGGAGAAGGACCCTGGGCAGAACCAGAGGAGTGTCGCCGCCCCAAAGCGGAGCTGGAGGCAGCGAAAGCGGAGAGGCGGCGATATGAGGATGCAGCACGGAAACAAGGCTGGAAGCCCGTGAGTCAAACCCAAAAATTTCTTGGGGGGGGGGGCTCTCGGGGAATATAGTTGGGTCAGTCAGGGGACTTGAGCCAACTCCTCCTGCTTTACATAAGGAGCCGGTGAGGGCGGAGTTGGAGGTGAGTAACGCAGAGACAGTAAAGGAGCTAATGGTGAAATTGAAGGAGAAAGATATGAGGGATGTACTGGTTTGGTGCATGATGCACGGCATCCGTCCGAATGAACGTATTGGTGAGTTGATGTCACCGGGTACCGCTCTCCATACTCGTCCTGAGGTGCGTGCTAGCCGTCTGGTTAAGACAGTGCCTACACCACGCACCAAGCCTCCTGTGCGTCTCCAGAGTCCTGTGCGTCCTGTTACTGCTCCCCGCTCTAGCCCTGAGGTGCGTGTCTCCAGCCTAGTACCACCAGTGCTGGCACCTCGCACCAAGCCTTATGTGCGTCTCCAGAGCCCTGTACGCACTGTTCTTTCTCCCCGTACTCGCCATGATGTGCGTGCCCTCAGCTCAGTACCGCCAGTGCCTACACCACGCACCAGGCTTCCAGTGCGTTTCCAGAGCCCTGTTCCTCCTCCACGCACTCTCCCTATGGTGCGTGTCTCCAGCCCAGTGCCTCCAGGTACGGCACCACGCACTAAGCCACCTGTGCGTCTCCAGAGCCCTGTACGCACTGTTCTTTCTCCCCGCACTCGCCCTGAGGTGCGTGCCCTCAGCCCGGTACCTCCAGTTCCGGCACCACGCACCAGGCCTACTGTGCGCCTCAGCAGGGCAGAGTCGGCCGTCTGTCCAACGCCTTCTGCACTGCCTGTCTGCCCAGCTCCGTCTGAGCCATCCGTCTGCCCAGCTCCGTCTGAGCCATCCGTCTGCCCAGCGCCTTCTGAGCCATCTGTCTGCCCAGCACCGTCTGAGCCATCTGTCTGCCCAGCACCGTCTGAGCCATCTGTCTGCCCAGCGCCGTCTGAGCCATCCGTCTGCCCAGCGCCGTCTGAGCCATCCGTCTGCCCAGCGCCGTCTGAGCCATCCGTCTGTCCAGCGCCGTCTGAGCCATCCGTCTGTCCAGCGCCGTCTGAGCCATCCGTCTGCCCAGCGCCGTCTGAGCCATCCGTCTGCCCAGCGCCGTCTGAGCCATCCGTCTGTCCAGCGCCGTCTGAGCCATCCGTCTGTCCAGCGCCGTCTGAGCCATCCGTCTGCCCAGCGCCTTCTGAGCCATCCGTCTGCCCAGCGCCTTCTGATCCATCCGTCTGCCACGAGCCATTAGAGCCGCCCGTCTGTCCCGAGCCATTAGAGCCGTCCGTCAGTCAGGAGCCGCTAGAGCCGTCCGTCAGTCAGGAGCCGCCAGAGCCGCCAGCCAGTCAGGAGCTGCCAGAGCCGCCAGAGCCGCCAGCCAGTCAGGAGCTGCCAGAGCCGCCAGCCAGTCAGGAGCTGCCAGAGCCGCCAGCCAGTCAGGAGCTGCCAGAGCCGCCAGCCAGTCAGGAGCTGCCAGAGCCGCCAGCCAGTCAGGAGCTGCCAGAGCCGCCAGCCAGTCATGAGCTGCCAGAGACGCCAGACAGTCAGGAGCTGCCAGAGCCGCCAGCCAGTCAGGAGCTTCCCTACAGTCATGAGCTGCCCTCCAGTCAGGAGCTGCCCTACAGTCAGGAGCTGCCCTACAGTCAGGAGCTGCCCTACAGTCATGAGCCGCCCTCCAGTCATGAGCTGCCCTCCAGTCATGAGCTGCCCTCCAGTCATGAGCTGCCCTCCAGTCATGAGCTGCCCTACAGTCATGAGCTGCCCTCCAGTCATGAGCTGCCCTCCCGTCATGAGCTGCCCTACAGTCATGAGCTGCCCTACAGTCATGAGCTGCCCTACAGTCATGAGCTGCCCTACAGCCATGAGCTGCCCTACAGTCATGAGCTGCCCTACAGTCATGAGCTGCCCTACAGCCATGAGCTGCCACTCAGTCCGGAGCTGCCACTCAGTCTGGAGCTGCCACTCAGTCTGGAGCTGCCACTCAGTCTGGAGCTGCCACCCAGTCCGGAGCTGCCACCCAGTCCGGAGCTGCCACCCAGTCCGGAGCTGCCACCCAGTCCGGAGCTGCCATTGGTACAGAGTTGTCCCTCTGTCCTAAGCTACCTCTCTGTCCGGAGCTACCTCTCTGTCCGGAGCTACCTCTCTGTCCGGAGCTACCTCTCTGTCCGGAGCTACCTCTCTGTCCTGAGCTACCTCTCTGTCCTGAGCTACCTCTCTGTCCTGAGCTACCTCTCTGTCCTGAGCTACCTCTCTGTCCTGAGCTGTCTCCTCTATGTAGGAGGGGCCTTAGTGAAGGTTCCTGGACCATGGTCGGGGGCGAGGGTCGCCACTCAAAGGACGCTAAGGAGGGGGACAAAGACAGTGGTGGAGTGGTGCCCTCGTCCACCGCCGGAGCCGCCACCGCGGACAGATGCCCACCCAGACCCTCCCCTTGAGTTTTAGGGGTGCGCCCGGAGTTCGCACCTTGAGGGGGGGGTTCTGTCACGTTCCTGACCTGTTTTCTGTTGTTTTGTATGTGTTTGATGGTCAGGGCGTGAGTTTTGGGTGGGCAGTCTATGTTTTCTGTTTCTATGTTGGTTTTGGGTTGCCTGGTATGGCTCTCAATTAGAGGCAGGTGGTTGACGTTTCCTCTGATTGAGAGTCATATTAAGGTAGGTTGTTCTCACTGTTTGTTTGTGGGTGATTGTCGTCCGTGTCTGTGTCTGCGCACCACACGGGACTGTAGCGTCTGTTCGTTCGTGTGTTATAGTCTGTACCTGTTCCTACGTGCTTCGTGTTTTATGTAAGTACTCTCGTTCAGGTCTGTCTACTTCGTTTTGTTGTTTTGTAAAATTATCAAGTGTTCTTCGTGTGTTTATTTTCGTCTTGTTAATAAAGTATCATTATGTATTCACAACCCGCTGCATGTTGGTCGAATCACTACTCCTCCTCTTCGTATGAACCGTTACAGCTGCCTGGCCTGCACCCTATTTCATTGTGGAGCTAAGGGAGTTCGAGCCCTGTCTATGTTCGTAGATAAGATGAGCGCACCCCTCCAGCTAGGATGGAGTCCGTCACTCCTTAACGGGCCAGGCTTGGTCCTGTTTGTGTGTGAGTCCCAGAAAGAGGGCCAAATACCTACAAATTCTATCTTTTGGGAGGGGCAGAAAACAGTTTTCAACCAGCGATTGAGTTGTGAGACTTTGCTGTAGAGCTCATCACTCCCCCTAACTGGGAGGGGGCCAGAGACAATTAGTCGATGCCGCACATCTTTCTAGCTGATTTACACGCTGAAGCTATGTTGCGCTTGGTGACCTCTGACTCTTTCATCCTAACATCGTTGGTGCAAACGTGGATAACAATATCCCTATACTCTCTACACTCGCCAGTTTTAGCTTTAGCCAGCACCATCTTCAGATTAGCCTTAACGTCGGTAGCCCTGCCCCCTGGTTAACAGTGTATGATCGCTGGATGATAATATTACGGGTAATGGAGTCGCCAATGGGTTTTCAATTTGTCAGAGCTAATGCTGGGAGCCTTCGGCGTCTCAGACCCTGTAACGGGAGGAGTAGAGACCAGAGAAGGCTCGGCCTCAGACTCCGACTCGCTGATTAATGAGGAGAACTGGTTGAAAGTTTGTGGTTGAAAGTTTCTGTCGGCTGAATGAGCATTCCTACAGCATTTCCCTCCAGAAGCCATGAGAAAGTTGTCCGGCTGTGGGGCCGAGGGGATTTATACTACTATCTGTACTTACTGGTGGCACAGACGTTGTTTCATCCTTTCACACACTGAAAATACTTGCCTAACGATTGCGTCTGAAGCTGGGCTTGCTAGAAGCCCAGCTTCTGGGCTAGAAGGCATCATGTTAATGTTACTACTTGGCTTCGGCTGTTGGAGGCCTTGATGTACCATGTCCAGATAAAATGTCCAGAGTGAAAAAGTTGAATGAAAAAAAAGTTGACTGAGGGAAAAACCGTAAAGTTGTCAGGTAGCAAAGTAAGGTTAGCAACAAAACGCACAGCAGCACGTGAACAAGTCTGCAAGTTGTGACCGGATAAAACACAAAACATCAAGACTTATTCAGAGCCACCATGAATTGAAAGCAGCGTCTGACGGATTTTAAACCATTCAACAATATAATGAAGAGTAGACCCAACGAAACACCCTGGATTCTTTACACACACATTGAAAGGAAAAAATCTCAAATTTGGACTCATCAGACCAAAGGACAGATTTCCACCAGTCTAAGGTCCATTGCTTGTGTTTCTTGGACCAAGCAAGTCTCTTCTTATTATTGGTGTCCGTCCTTTAGTAGTGGTTTCAATTGAGCAATTCGACCATGAAGGCCTGATTCACGCAGTCTCCTCTGAACAGTGCATGTTGAAATGTGTGTGTTTTTTGAACTCTGTGAAGCATTTATTTGGGCTCCAATCTGAGGTGCAGTTAACTCTACTGAACTTATCCTCTGCAGCAGAGGTAACTCTGGGTCTTCCTCACGGGAGACAGTTTCACCATAGCGCTTCATGGTTTTTGCGACTGCACTAGAAGAAACTTTCAAAGTTCTTGAAATTTTCCATATTGACTGACCATGTCTTAAGTAACAATGGACTGTTGTTTCTCTTTGCTTATTTGAGCTGTTCTTGGCATAATATGGACTTGGTCTTTTACCAAATAGGGCTATCTTCTGTTAACCATCCCTACCTTCTCACAACACAACCTATTGGCTCAAACGCTTTAAGAAGGAAAGAAATTCCACAAATTAACTTTTAAGAAGGTACACCTGTTAATTGAAATGCATTCCAGGTGACTACCTCATGAAAAGGTTTGAGAGAATGCCAAGAGTGCGCAAAGCGGCCATCAAGGAAAAGGATGGCTACTTCGAAGAATCTCAAATATAAAATATATTTTGATTTGTTTATCACGTTTTTGCTTACTACATGATTCCAATTGTGCTATTCCATAGTTTTGATATGTTCACTATTATTCTAAAATGTAAAAAGGTGTAAAAATAAAGAAAAACCCTTAAATGAGTAGGTGTGTCCAGACTTTTGACTGGTACTGTATATATTGTGATATTGCAAATATGGTACAATCCAGGGGTGCAATGCTCTTGGAGACTTACCCAGAAAGACTCACAGCTATAATCGCTGCCAAAGGTGATTCTAACATGTATTGTGAATAGTTATGTAAATGAGATATTTCTGTATTTCATTTTCAATACATTTGAGAAAAAATGAATAAACATATTTTCACTTTGTCATTATGGGCTATTGTCTGTAGCTGGGTGAGATGATAAAAAACTATAATTTAATCAATTTGGAATTTAGGCTGTAAGAAAACAAAATGAGGAATAAGTTAAGGGGTATGAACACTTTCTGAAGGCACTGTATATCTGCAAGAAAGTGATAAATGAGCGACTCTTTGAAAGGGGGTCATATAAACATTGCTTTATTTAAAAGAAAAATAGCTATCATGCTATAATCGGCATTGTTTCTCAGACCAAATCTTCATTCTGGTTTAAACAAAGCAATCTGATCATACTGCAGTAAAATACACGCAACAGGGAATGCAAAAAAAAATGGCTTCTGCAAAGCACATATACATTGTCCAATCAACATCCACACATTGATTTCATTCTTCGGGTCTTTATTCAAACACAAACACACTTGGAATAAAATGCTCTTTTATTGTCTTGTTGCAGGTTGTGCAATGTTCAAAAGTGTGTGAGAGATTAGCATTAATGTGTGTGTATGTGTGTGAGGTCAAGTTAGGACGGTCGTACCGATGCAAATAGCCAAGATTGTATATTTCAGGACCATGGACAGCAGCAATATCGGCATAGCGATATCTGCCATCCAGGCCCACATGACAGTAGACAGCGCCCATCTCATGTGAAGTTGGCACTGGGGAAATTCCATGTAATGAGAAACGAGGCCTAGGAGGCAAAAAGACTGAAGGAGAAGACTCCCACAGGAACTCTATGCTAAACTGTTCTGACATATTAATTTTAAATGTTACATCTTTCGATTTGTAAATAATAGGGAATACATCTGTACAGCTTTAGTGTGTCTGTGCATCATAGGTACAACTGTAAGCAATTCCATTCTCAAATGTCTGTTTAATGTGAGAAACAAAATGAAAAACACCTGTTAGACCATTACAATGCGGACTGTCATGCATTTTTACTATTACCAACAAGACAACGAAGTGATACGTGCCATGGAGACTTATAACGGATATTTTCCTAACACCAAAAGTTGCCACGCTGAGCGATATTGTTTACTACACTATTATGCATACAATCCAAGTCCTACGTTTATTGTCATTCATACTCTTATTTCTAACCGAATATCTTTGCAAAAGTGTTCATTGGGTCAATTCAGATCTCGGAAATATTGGAAAAATGTGCTTAAGGGGACTGACACTCAAGGCGCACAACAGGATAACACAACAACCACATTTTCAATTGACAATCATTGCTTTAAATGGATTTGGTTGATCGTTTATATATGCCTATAAAAATCTATGTATTTAACTTGTAAACCAAGGTTGGATTTGTAGGTCTAAGCAACATGCACCTGGATATTCGCGTCATGAATCGGGACGGGCTCCTACGTCCTCATATACACATTATGACATAATAAAGAGCTTAATCTTTCACGAAATAAAGACATAGAAGCATACCCATTTATACAGGTTCTACACATTCCATTTCTCCATGGCAATAGAATGTAAACATTCTATTTGCGCCAAACATCGCCTACAACTCAATTCTAAGTGCAGCATATTGGACGACTCCACAGTCATTGATCATTCGCGACTTTAAGTCATTCCTGTTATCTCTAGAGCATCCCGTATATCTATAGCGCTGCATTTCTTCCCCATCTTACCATGGATAGGGTTTTGTGCATTCCGGAGTTCACTTATGGTCCCACAAAGGTAATCTTAGGAGAAATTAATTTTAGCATACTGTAAATGCCTGTGCATAATGTGCATAACAAAGCATCATTATTTTCATTATCTTCAAAGGAATTCTGTAGAAGCAGCCTTTATTTCCAGACTCTGCAGGCCTGCTGGGAGGAAACATATTACAATAAACAGGTAAGATTCATCCCACAAAAACATAAACAACAGAAAGACAGTTTAGAGAAGTTGGTCATAAGAGTTCTTAATATCACTTGCAAATTGTAACGCATGAGCAGTTGTGAAATGTTGCGAGAGGCCCTTCTGAAAGCACATGATATGGTATTTCGTGGCACGGTCTCACACCTTACCTCATCTTGCAGAAGAAGCTCATGGTCCACTATCTGCTGCTCCAGAGTCAAGGCCAGGTCCCGCCCCATGTCACCACGGAGCACATGAGCAACTGGCTGGTGTCTCAGAGCAAAAAATCCCTTAGGGAGAGGTGAGTACCATGTCAGCACTCACCTTCACTGCCATTCCCTGCCACCAGCAGCACTCCAGGAGGTGTGGGTAAAATAATCAACAGCAAAATCAGAAGCCAGGAAAGTTGAATTGCTCTGTTTTTTTTTGAAGGGTGTGGAAGGAAACCCTGGGGGAGGGAAACGACCTCGCTCGGCTGGTAAGAGAATGAGAGTTAGAGACATACTACAAGTCAGTGAGCTCTTTACTAGCATTTCAACAACGAGTTAGCACAGCAGAATAGATATGTTGTTAAATTACACTAAAGGGACTTCCTGTTTCATACTGCAGGCCTGGGAAGTAAACACTTGCCTAAAAATGATGGACATAGAGCACGAGGCTTTCTGCAAGCTCCGCCGCTCCATGCACTCCACCTCGCCAGCTGACATGTGAGTTCCATGTACTGCCCTGCATATGACTTGATCCATTTATCTACACATATGGAACTATGCAGAAGCAGACTAAGACAGTGTTCTCTGTGAGCACATTGCACATTATTTAGCTTATTCTTCTCCTTTTTGTTGATTTCAGCGATCCTAAAGTCCACAGCATCGTGGAGAGAGCTGTGAGGAGCATTCTGGGCGAGCAGTCCAATGAGCCCCGTAGCAACCTGCTCAGCCCATCTCAGGTGGTGGTGGAGGTGGTGCCCAGGCTTCTCCTGGCCCTGTGGCTTCAGCCTGAGGAAGGCCATTCAGAGCACCCGATCCTAATAAGCGGGATGGCCGTGGGTATGGTGGCGGCCGTAGTGGAGAAGCTCTCCTGCATGCTAAAGGACCCTTCCCCTCACATCCCTTTCTCCCGGGCTGCTGCTTTTGACTCTGTGCGGTCGATCCTCGGGAGAATCAGTCAGTCCTTCTCCACGGATGACCTCCAGAGCCCTTTTTATATGAGCTCGGTCTGTGCCTTTGTGGTGGACGAGGTGCAGAGCTGCTTCCAGCCCCCTGCAGCCACCCTACCAGTCCCCCCTGTCCTCACGGTGGCCGTTTCCACCACACTACCAGCTGACATACAAGCAGGTGAGTAGCAATGAGAGCACTCTGACAGATGCCTCTTGTGATGACATCTTGTTGCCTTGTAATAGCAGAGCTCATCAGGATTGTTGTTGTCACCCATAACACAGACCCGGCTTCATCCCACCTGGAGGTTGTGGACACCACCGTTAACACAGAGGCAGACCAGGCTTCTTCTCACCTGGAGGTTGTGGACATCACCCCAAAGACAGAGGCAGACCCGGCTTCTTTCCACCTGGAGGTTGTGTACATCACCCCTAATACAGAGGCAGACCCGGCTTCTTCTCACCTGGATGTTGTGGACATCACCCCAAAGACAGAGGCAGACCCGGCTTCTTTCCACCTGGAGGTTGTGGACATCACCCTTAAGACAGAGGCAGACCCGGCTTGTTCCCACCTGGAGGTTGTGTACATCACCCCAAAGACAGAGGCAGACCCAGCATGTTCCCACCTGGAGGTTGTGGACATCACCCCAAAGACAGAGGCAGACCCAGCATGTTCCCACCTGGAGGTTGTGGACATCACCCCAAAGACAGAGGCAGACCCGGCTTCTTTCCACCTGGAGGTTGTGGACATCACCCTTAAGACAGAGGCAGACCCGGCTTGTTCCCACCTGGAGGTTGTGGACATCACCCCAAAGACAGAGGCAGACCCGGCTTCTTTCCACCTGGAGGTTGCGTACATCACCCCAAAGTCAGAGGCAGACCCGGCTTGTTCCCAGCTGAAGGTTGTGGACATCACCAGTAACACAGAGGCAGACCTGGCTTCTTCCCACCTGGAGGTTGTGGACATCACCCCTAATACAGAGGCAGAGCCCATCTCTTCCCTCTTGGAGGTTGTGGACGTCACACCTGAAGAAAGGACTCTCACGATGGCTGTCTTCGCCACTCTGCCAGCTGACATCCAAGCAGGTGAGTAACACTTAGAGAGTACTCTGACAGGTGCCGTTTGTCATGACATCTTAGCAGAACCTTTCAACTGGCCAGTGTTTAGAACCTACGGTGTGTATTTGTTTACATTCTGTTCCTTTTTTATTTCCCTTTCCAGAGGATGTTGCTGTGGTCATCCCGGATGTCACCCCACACGTCACCAAGGACGTGACACAGGATGTTCCATGCAGAGCTAGGAAAAGGGCAGTCCGGCGATTATTTTGCAGGCTTTGGAGGGCAGTGTGCTGCTGCGTCTGCCACAAGGAAGAGGAGGAACAATATTAATTATTCATCGGGCCTTCAGAAATGGGATTGAACCATAGACCATTAAATTATTTGCATTATGAATGGATTCAATTTTGCTTTTCTTCTGTTTACTACTTAATATCAGAACATTTCTATAAACTTTCACTTTGCAAGTGTGGAGTAGGTTGTGTAAATAAGTGGGAAACATCCCAATTTTAATGCTTTTAAAAATGTACTTTGTACATTTAAGAAAAATGTATTATTTGACAACAAATAAACAGAGGGCGCTCAACCAACGTTGAGTTGAGGTGCAACCAAAAATTTGAATCATCATAGAAAAGGAAAAAGCGCAACTCTTGCTCACTATTAAAAAAAAAGCATTGTTTTATTCAGGCAAGGTTAACAGATTAACGCTTCGGCCTAGTTTATGACCATATGCAAGTTGTGTTTGCCCAGTAAAAAGGTAAAAAGTTGTGTTTGTTCTTGAGGGTTGAAGACAGTGAACATGGCCCAGCATCCCTGTGAATGTTTTGTACACTCAGTACATTAATACTGTTGGTACCGTGTTCTTGCCGTAACCTGTAAAGCTGGAGCCGCCTGCGAGGCAGGGGGAGGTGTAGGTGATGCCGTTGTCTGAACACACAGGGTCCCACTCCCCAGCCAAGCAGGAGCAGTCTCTGTTACACTCTGACAACAGGCTGCCATCGTACATCAGGGAACCTGGTAATAATGATGTTAAAATAATTGTTGCTGAACTATCATTGACATAGGCACAGTGACAAAACAGCCAGGAATCCTGGCTCAGCAACAACCATACTGTATATTCCCATAAGAGGGAGCACCGGCACAAGCCCATGTGTGTTTTGGTCTAATTTTCCCTCATATTCCACTGATCAAAACTTTTGTTTTTAATCAACCCACCAACCCACCAACCAACCAGATGTCATATTTACCCGTTGTAGGACACGGTCAGACCAGCCACCTGAACGTTGTCACACT
The DNA here is from genome assembly GCF_029448725.1 of Salvelinus fontinalis. NCBI lineage: Eukaryota > Metazoa > Chordata > Actinopteri > Salmoniformes > Salmonidae > Salvelinus > Salvelinus fontinalis. The sequence goes on from NC_074687.1 coordinate 50,362,928, forward strand.
TAGTGCCAGACTGCAGACGGAGGAGGTAGGCCATGAAGGAGGTGACGAAAAACAGCTGGGCTCCAGACACAACGCCAAGCTTATACCTCTTCATCAGTAGACCTCCCAGGAATATCCCCACTGCACCCACAGGCAGGTTCAACTCACCTGGAAAAGTTATACTCACACATCTATAGTGCTACCAGTGTGCTGGAGTTTCATTTCCACTCATGTTCAACAAACCTACAGGGGATGGGAGAGAACAAAAAAGTGTATTTAATGCCATTCAACATCAATACTGACAGGATACATCATGTCCAGGTTTCTATGGCTGCGTTAAGACAGGCAGTCCAATTCAGTCATTTTTTGAGTAATTTGTATTTTGACCAATCAGATATGCTCTGAAAAAGAGCTGATACGAAAATATCTAATGTGATTGTTCAGAAGACCTGCCTGTCTCAACGCATCCCTTGTCTCTGTCTCTGACCCAAACTTCAGTCCTTGCATCGATTACAGAGGACTGAAAAGGATTAGGATCAAGAACCGTTACCCCCTACCCGATGTCCGCCACCTTGGAGTTGGCCCTAGGAGCCCAATACTTCACCAAACTGGACCTTAAAATCTGCTGAGCATCAGGGAGGGAGATGAGTGGAAAACTGCCTTTAACACCCCTAGTCGTCACTGAGTATTTAGTCATGACCTTCGGAATATCGAACTCAACGGCAGTCTTTCAAGCATTGATCAATGCCACTCTTAGGGATATGTTGAACCGGTTCGTCTTTGTTTACCTCGACGACATACTGATTAGATGTCGACCGATTAATCGGAATGGCCGTTTATTTTTTTTTACACCTTTATCTAATCTTTATTTAACCAGGCAAGTCAGTTAAGAACACAATGACGGCCTAGGAACGGGGCAGAATGACAGATTTTTAACCTTGTCAGCTCGGGCGATCCAATCTTGCATTGATTACATTGCACTCCACGAGGAGCCTGCCTGTTAGCGAATGCAGTAAGCTAAGGTAAGTTGCTAGCTAGCATTAAACTTATCTTATAAAAAACAATCAATCAATGACTGTCATTGCTCCAATGTGTACTTAACCATAAACATCAATGCCTTTCTTAAAATCAATACACAAGTATATATTTTTTAAACCTGCATATTTAGCTAAAAGAAATCCAGGTTAGCAGGCAATATTAACCAGGTGAAATTGTGTCATTTCTCTTGCGTTCATTGCACGCAGTCAGGGTATATGCAACAGTTTGGGCCGCCTGGATCTTTGCGAACTAATTTGAAAGAACTTTACGTAATTATGACAACATTGAAGGTTGTGCAATGTAACAGGAATATTTAGACTCATGGATGCCACCCGTTAGATGAAATACGGAACGGAATAAACGTTTTGTTTTCGAGGTGATAGTTTACGGATTTGTCAAAGGTATATGGTTTAGAGAGAAATAGTCGACGCGTTATAATTCCTGTAATAACTTGCGGCTGAATTTGAAAGGGGTTCCTTCGTTATTTTACCGTTCATGTCTTCCATAGAGAATGTCATGATCTACTTTCAAATAAGGTCTGTGTTTCGTGCAGGCTTAAACCGCCTCGACGTTTTGATACCCGTGTAAATCTCACTAGGATAAGGTAACGTTTGTCAACATATTTTCATAAATCCACTCTACAATTTTTTAAATCTTCGCTTATATTTAGCCAATATTGATCAGAGTTACCTTGTCCTATGGATATCTAGTTATAAAATTGAAACGGTGATGTAAGCCTACACGTAACACAGACCTTATTTTAAGTGAATCTAAAAATATCCTACGGAATAAATGAAGGAACCGCTTTTCAGATTTTGCTAGGTGTCATGGGAATTATGACTCGCACTTTGGTTGTCAAATCTTACCATGCCCATTATTAAAATAAGATTTCCTGCATATAGAAATTAAAGTTTTTGTTTTCAACATTCATCACAGGTAACTTAAACTCAATTTTTATTCAAACAGTTGAGAGTATTTGTCTCCTAAGCAGACTCTTCAATATCATTGTCACTTCAGAGCTGTGTGCGTGTGTGTATTTATGTATTAAATAAATAAAAGTGTTCATTGTTCATTCAGTATTGTTGCAATTGTTATTATTACAAAAATCTGTGTGTGTGTATGATATATATATATATTAAAACATATATATTTTTAAATAAATCGACCGATTAATCGGTATCGGCTATTTTTGTCCTCCAATAATCGGTATCGGTATTGAAAAATCATAATCGGTCGACCTCTAATCCTGATCTTCTCCAAAAAACCCTCCGGAACACATACAGCCCTGTCCCACCTCACTCAAGCAGGTTTTTGCTGGAATCCGGAGGCTGACAGGGCATTCATAGAGCTCAAGGGACGTTTCACCTCCAAACTAATCCTCGTTCATCCTGATCCTACTCGTCCAATTGTGGTAGAGGTGGACGCCTAGGACACCAGAGCTGGTGCGGTCCTTTCACAGTGGAACGAGGAGGACAAGAAACTGCACCCATGCTCCTTTCTCTCCAAGTGGTTCTCACCAGCGGAAGGCAACTACGATGTAGGCAACCGGGAGTTCTTGGCAGTTAAGTGGGCCCTTGAGGGGTGGAGACACTGGTTGGAACCACTGCTTCATCTTCTGGTCTCTTCTCTGCACCTGGGTCCAACCTTACCACGTCACAGTTATAGCATCTCTTAATCCCTTCTCTTAATATGTATGGCCCCAAAACATAATCAAGCAGCTGACCAATTACGCAAGACTTTAGTTCTAAATTAACTGAGATTAATCAACAACTGGATACATTTCTTTATTTCTAAAGTGAAACTATCCTCTGCATTGGAGTATCTCTACAAGCACAAGTTTAACCAGTATTTCAGTTGTGAGGAAGGATCCTACAGTCATGAGGAAACAGCCCATAGCAATGAGCCTGGGCCGGTGCAGCTTCGCCCCAAAATGGCTGACCACAGCCAGGAACAGCAGGTTACCTGCAAGAAACCACAACACTACAATAGTCAGGAATCGCAAATTATAAACACAGTTTTTTTTTTAAACTAAAAATGGCATATCAGTTTGGATACTAGACTGCAACAACATAGCATTAAATAAAACAATGTTAGGGGTTAGACAGTAGAGTCATGGACAAATGCCAGTCAATCAATTAAGAGGAACTGTCACGTTCCTGACCTGTTTTCAGTTATTTTTGTATGTGTTTAGTTGGTCAGGACGTGAGTTGGGGTGGGCATTCTATGTTTTGTGTTTCTATGTTTAGGTCGTTTGTAATTAGCCTTATATGGTTCTCAATCAGGGACAGGTGTTTGACGTTTTCCTCTGATTGGGAACCATATAAAGGTAGGTTGTTCACACTGTTTGTTTGTGGGTGGTTGTCTCCTGTGTCTGTACCACACGGGACTGTTTCGTTTTGTCGTTCGTGTATGTAGTCTGTTCCTGTTCGTGAGTTCTTTGTGTATTTATGTAAGTTCCATGTTCAGGTCTGTCTACGTCGTTTTGTTATTTTGGTTTATTTATTCTTTAATAAATTCGTTATGTCAAACTTTCATGCTGCGCTTTGGTCCAATCCCTACTCCTCCTCTTCGGAAAAAGAAAAAAAAGAGAGGAGGAGGAGGACGATCGTTACAGGAACAACTATAAAACTGGACACTATTGAGAGCAGACTCTGATTGAACCACAAAACAAAATGGATCATACTGTAGTCTGTATCTGGTTTTTACTACATGAATTCTCAAGCAACTCAATGTTATTGTTGATACCCATCTCAAAGCTGCCGTCTATGAGTCCGATGAGAGAGCTGGAAAGGTCAAAGTGTCTCTCTGAGTGATGGCACTCTTCATGTAGGTCCCTGACAGAGCTTTGGTGAAGGAGGCGAACCACAGGGCCACGATGAACTGCTGACAAACACAAAAGAGAACATTAGTGTGTGTGTTTGTCCGTGTGTTCCACAAATAACCCCGTCTTAGTGTATGGTTTCACATGAAAACCACAACGTATTTCACATTCATACAATAGAAACACCTATATATATGAAAACATAAATAATTGATTGTTTTTCTATATACCGCTACCTCTATTGAAAAGTGACAACAATACATTCAGCTTTAAGATAGTGGCACCTCCAGAAAATGGTATCTCTCTCACTGTATACACTAAAAGTCCACCAGACTGAGCGTGCTCGGCCAGTTTATCAGCTAGTGAGCACAATTTTACACAAAACCAATAACATGTAAAACCAACTCAGAAATCCCTAATAAATGGATTCTTTATAAAAAAATCTCCTAGACAAAATCCAGTACAAGTAAGCTACTCAGTAAACATTGTCTCTGTGACTCGTAAATCGTTTTTTACCTCAGCTAGCATCAAGCTAACATATAATCTGACTCAATGTAAATCACGTTCTTCTCTCACTCAGTTCGACACAAAGCCAAAACAAAACCTTTCCTAACGTGATAATATCTTGACGAAGTAGTTAAATAGCATGTTATTACATTTTGTTTATATATTTGAACGTTTGGAAGTTATTTTACATACCTGTAATAGTAAAAAGAACAGACACAGTTTATCTCTGTAAAGTTCTGATCCTTATTCTGCAGAATGGTGAGCGCTTGGCCAGAACTTGCTGTTTCTCCTGCTACAACAGTGCAACAGCGCCATCTATTGGCCTGATGGACGGCTAACGCTAAAGTATGTAGAAAATACAATTTATATTAATTAAGACAAATACATAAACAAATTGAGGGGGGGGGGGTATAATAAATGGGTGTCTGTTTTTAGTGACTTTGTTTTCAACCCATTACACATGCACAATCGTACATGTGCATTTGAAAGCATAATTAAGAACCTTGAGTGTGGAACTGCAGGGCGTTTGGTGGCCTGCTTGTCAGGAACACACAGTTCCTGTTGGCTGGTCAGCTTCGCTCTGACCTCTGCTGAATCACCCAGCCTATCCAGTCAGAAATGCAAAAACCACATGAATTTCACATGTGAACACAGGAAGCGTTTCAAAAACATGTTTTCATGTAATCTTATGTGAAGATAATGTGATAACATGTAAAGCAACATGTGATTACATTAAACTACACATGTGAAAATGTGATCACGTTGTGTTCCAAAACAAGTTTTCACATGATTTCACATAAAATGTAAGTTGAAATCATGTGGTTTTTCTGTAAGGGCAGGAATATAAGATGCATTTTGATGTTATGTTTGATGTTACATGATCTTGAAAATGCAATGTTCTTTGAGGTTCTTCCATGTTCCTTTCCATGTATTTTCCATTTTACTTTCCCTCAGTCCTTTTCACTTTCCTTGGCAAAATCAAATTAAATCAAATGTATTTATATAGCCCTTCTTACATCAGCTGATATCTCAAAGTGCTGTACAGAAACCCAGCCTAAAACCCCAAACAGCAAGCAATGCAGGTGTAGAAGCACAGTGGCTAGGAAAAACTCCCTAGAAAGGCCAAAACCTAGGAAGAAACATAGAGAGGAACCAGGCTATGAGGGGTGGCCAGTCATCTTCTGGCTGTGCCGGGTGGAGATTATGACAGAACATGGCCAAGATGTTCAAATGTTCATAAATGACCAGCATGGTCAAATAATAATAATCACAGTAGTTGTCGAGGGTGCAACAGGTCAGCACCTCAGGAGTAAATGTCAGTTGGCTTTTCATAGCCGATCATTGAGAGTATCTCTACCGCTCCTGCTGTCTCTAGAGAGTTGAAAACAGCAGGTCTGGGACAGGTAGCAAATCCAGTGAACAGGTCAGGGTTCCATAACCGCAGGCAGAACAGTTGAAACTGGAGCAGCAGCACGGCCAGGTGGACAGGGGACAGCAAGGAGTCATCATGCCAGGTAGTCCTGAGGCATGGTCCTAGGGCTCAGGTCCCCCGAGAGAGAGAAAGAAAGAAAGAGAGAAAGAGAGAATTAGAGAGAGCATACTTAAATTCACACAGGACACTGGAGAAATACTCCAGATATAACAGACTGACCCTAGCCCCCCGACACATAAACTACTGCAGCATAAATACTGGAGGCTGAGACAGGAGGGGTCAGGAGACACTGTGGCCCCATCCGATGATAACCCCGGACAGGGCCAAACAGGCAGGATATAACCCCACCCACTTTGCCAAAGCACAGCCCCCACACCACTAGAGGGATATCTTCAACCACCAACTTACCATCTTGATACAAGGCCGAGTATAGCCCACAAAGACCTCCGCCACAGCACAACCCAAGGGGGCGCCCCAACCCAGACAGGAAGATCACGTCAGTGACTCAACCCACTCAAGTGACGCACCCCTCCTAGGGACGGCATGGAAGAGCACCAGTAAGCCAGTGACTCAGCCCCTGTAATAGGGTTAGAGGCATAGAATCCCAGTGGAGAGAGGGGAACCAGGCCAGGCAGAGACAGCAAGGGCGGTTCGTTGCTCCAGAGCCTTTCCGTTCACCTTCACACTCCTGGGCCAGACTACACTCAATCATATGACTCACTGAAGAGATGAGTCTTCAGTAAAGACTTAAAGGTTGAGACCGAGTCTGCGTCTCTCACATGGGTAGGCAGACCATTCCATAAAAATGGAGCTCTATATGAGAAAGCCCTGCCTCCAGCTGTTTGCTTAGAAATTCTAGGGACAATTAGGAGGCCTGTGTCTTGTGACCGTAGCGTACGTGAAGGTATGTACGGCAGGTCCAAATCGGAAAGATAGGTAGGAGCAAGCCCATGTAATGCTTTGTAGGTTAGCTGTAAAACCTTGAAATCAGCCTTTGCCTTAACAGGAAGCCAGTGTAGGGAGGCTAGCACTGGAGTAATATGATCAAATATTTTGGTTCTAGTCAGGATTCTAGCAGCCGTATTTAGCACTAACTGAAGCTTATTTAGTGCTTTATCCGGTTAGCCGGAAAGTAGAGCATTGCAGTAGTCTAACCTAGAAGTAACAAAAGCATGGAATAATTTTTCTGCATCATTTTTGGACAGAAATTTTCAGATTTTTGTTACGTAGATGGAAAAAAGCTGTCCTTGAAACAGTCTTGATATGTTCGTCAATAGAGAGATCAGGGTCAAGAGTAACGCCGAGGTCCTTCACAGTTTTATTTGAGACGACTTTACAACCATCAAGATTCATTGTCAGATTCAACAGAAGATCTCTTTGTTTCTTGGGACCTCGAACAAGCATCTCTGTTTTTCTCAGCCATCCACTTCCTTATGTCTGAAACACAGGCTTCTAGCGAGGGCAATTTTGGGGCTTCACCATGTTTCATTGAAATGTGTGTCATCCGCATAGCAGTGAAAGTTAACATTATGTTTTCGAATAACATCCCCAAGAGGTAAAATATATAGTGAAAACAATATTGGTCCTAAAACGTAACCTTGAGGAACACCGAAATGTACAGTTGATTTGTCAGAGGACAAACCATTCACAGAGACAAACTGATATCTTTCCGACAGATAAGATCTAAACCAGGCCAGAACTTGTCCGTGTAGACCAATTTGGGTTTCCAGTCTCTCCAAAAGAATGTGGTGATCGATGGTGTCAAAGGCAGCACTAAGGTCTAGTAGCACGAGGACAGATGCAGAGCCTCGGTCTGACGCCATTAACAGATCATTTACCACCTTCACAAGTGCAGTCTCAGTGCTATGATGGGGTCTAAAACCAGACTAAAGCATTTCGTATACATTGTTTGTCTTCAGGAAGGCAGTGAGTTGCTGCGCAACAGCTTTTTCTAAAATTTTTGAGAGGAATGGAAGATTCGATATAGGCCGATAGTTTTTTATATTTGCTGGGTCAAGGTTTGGCTTTTTCAAGAGAGGCTTTATTACTGCCACTTTTAGTGAGTTTGGTACACATCCGGTGGATAGAGAGCCTTTTATTATGTTCAACATTTTTTTATTTTTTATTATTATTATTATTGTTATTATTATTATTTTTTTTTTACCTTTATTTAACCTAGGCAAGTCAGTTAAGAACAAATTCTTATTTTCAATGACGGCCTAGGAACAGTGGGTTAACTGCCTGTTCAGGGGCAGAACGACAGATTTGTACCTTGTCAGCTCGGGGATTTGAACTTGCAACCTTCCGGTTACTAGTCCAACGCTCTAACCACTAGGCTACCCTGCCGCCATAGGAGGGCCAAGCACAGGAAGCAGCTCTTTCAGTAGTTTAGTTGGAATAGGGCCCAGTATGCAGCTTGAGGGTTGAGAGGCCATGATTATTTCCATCATTGTGTCAAGAGATTTAGTACTAAAACACTTGAGTGTCTTTCTTGATCCTAGGTCCTGGCAGAGTTGTGCAGACTCAGGACAACTGAGCTTTGTAGGAATACACAGATTTAAAGAGGAGTCCATAATTTGCTTTCTAATGATCATGATCTTTTCCTCAAAGAAGTTAATGAATTTATTACTGCTGAAGTGAAAGCCATCCTCTCTTGGGGAATGATGCTTTTTAGTTAGCTTTGTGCCAGTATCAAAAATCAATTTCGGATTGTTCTTATTTTCCTCAATTAGGTTGGAAAAATAGGATGATCGAGCAGCAGTGAGGGCACTTCGATACTGCACGGTACTGTCTTTCCAAGCTAATCAGAAGACTTCCAGTTTGGTGTGGCGCCATTTCCGTTTCAATTTTCTGGAAGCTTGCTTCAGAGCTCGTGTATTTTCTGTATACCAGGGAGCTAGTTTCTTATGACAAATGGTTTTAGTTTTTAGGGGTGCAACTGCATCTAGGGTATTGCGCAAGGTGAAATTGAGTTCCTCAGTTAGGTGGTTAACTGATTTTTGTCCACGTCCTTGGGTAGGCAGAGGGTGTCTGGAAGGGCATGAAGGAATCTTTGGGTTGTCTGAGAATTTATAGCACAACGTTGATGCTCCTTGCTCCTATTTGTTGCAATTGCAAATGTAATAAAATGGTGGTCCGATAGTCCAGGATTATGAGGAAAAATATTAAGATCCACAACATTTATTCCATGGGACAAAACTAGGTCCAGAGTATGACTGTGGCAGTGACTAGGTCCGGAGACATGTTGGACAAAACCCACTGAGTCGATGATGGCTCCGAAAGCCTTTTGGAGTGGGTCTGTGGACTTTTCCATGTGAATATTAAAGTCACCAAAAATGTGAATATTATCTGCTATGACTACAAGGTGGGATAGGAATTCAGGGAAGTCAGTGAGGAAAGCTGTATATGGCCCAGGAGACCTGTAAGTGGTAGCTATGAAAAGTGATTGAGTAGGCTGCATAGATTTCATGACTAGAAGCTCAAAAGACGAAAACATATTGAATTTTTTGTAAATTGAAATTTTCTATCGTAAATGTTAGCAACCCTTCCGCCTTTGAAGGATGCGCAGGGGATATGGTCACTAGTGTAACCAGGAGGTGAGGCCTCATTTAACACAGTAAATTCATCAGGTTTAAGCCATGTTTCAGTCAGGCCAATCACATGAAGACTATGATCAGTGATTAGTTCATTGACTATAACTGCCTTGGAAGTGAGGGATCTAACATTAAGTAGCCCTAATTTGAGATGTGAGGTATCACAATCTCTTTCAATAATGGCAGGAATGGAGGATGTCTGTATTCTAGTGAGATTTCTAAGGCGAACACCGCCATGTTTAGTTTTGCCCAACCTAGGTCGAGGCACAGACACAGTCTCAATGGGGATAGCTGAGCTGACTACACTGACTGTGCTAGTGGCAGACTCCACTAAACTGGCAGACTGGCTAACAGCCTGCTGCTGTCACGTTCCTGACCTGTTTTCTGTTGTTTTGTATGTGTTTGATGGTCAGGGCGTGAGTTTTGGGTGGGCAGTCTATGTTTTCTGTTTCTATGTTGGTTTTGGGTTGCCTGGTATGGCTCTCAATTAGAGGCAGGTGGTTGACGTTTCCTCTGATTGAGAGTCATATTAAAGTAGGTTGTTCTCACTGTTTGTTTGTGGGTGATTGTCGTCCGTGTCTGTGTCTGCGCACCACACGGGACTGTAGCGTCTGTTCGTTCGTGTGTTATAGTCTGTACCTGTTCCTACGTGCTTCGTGTTTTATGTAAGTACTCTCGTTCAGGTCTGTCTACTTCGTTTTGTTGTTTTGTAAAATTATCAAGTGTTCTTCGTGTGTTTAGTTTCGTCTTGTTAATAAAGTATCATTATGTATTCACAACCCACTGCATATTGGTCGAATCACTACTCCTCCTCTTCGTATGAAGAGGGGGAGGAACACCGTTACAGCTGCCTGGCCTGCACCCTATTTCATTGTGGAGCTAAGGGAGTTCGAGCCCTGTCTTTGTTCGTAGATAAGATGAGCGCACCCCTCCAGCTAGGATGGAGTCCGTCACTCCTCAACAGGCCAGGCTTGGTCCTGTTTGTGTGTGAGTCCCAGAAAGAGGGCCAAATACCTACAAATTCTATCTTTTGGGAGGGGCAGAAAACAGTTTTCAACCAGCGATTGAGTTGTGAGACTTTGCTGTAGAGCTCATCACTCCCCCTAACTTGGAGGGTGCCAGAGACAATTACTCGATGCCGCACATCTTTCTCGCTGATTTACACGCTGAAGCTATGTTGCGCTTGGTGACCTCTGACTCTTTCATCCTAACATCGTTGGTGCAAACGTGGATAACAATATCCCTATACTCTCTACACTCGCCAGTTTTAGCTTTAGCCAGCACCATCTTCAGATTAGCCTTAACGTCGGTAGCCCTGCCCCCTGGTTAACAGTGTATGATCGCTGGATGATAATATTACGGGTAATGGAGTCGCCAATGGGTTTTCAATTTGTCAGAGCTAATGCTGGGAGCCTTCGGCGTCTCAGACCCTGTAACGGGAGGAGTAGAGACCAGAGAAGGCTCGGCCTCAGACTCCGACTCGCTGCTTAATGAGGAGAACCGGTTGAAAGTTTGTGGTTGAAAGTTTCTGTCGGCTGAATGAGCATTCCTACAGCATTTCCCTCCAGAAGCCATGAGAAAGTTGTCCGGCTGTGGGGCCGAGGGGATTTATACTACTATCTGTACTTACTGGTGGCACAGACGTTGTTTCATCCTTTCACACACTGAAAATACTTGCCTAACGATTGTGTCTGAAGCTGGGCTTGCTAGAAGCCCAGCTTCTGGGCTAGAAGGCATCATGTTAATGTTACTACTTGGCTTCGGCTGTTGGAGGCCTTGATGTACCATGTCCAGATAAAATGTCCAGAGTGAAAAAGTTGAATGAAAAAAAAGTTGACTGAGGGAAAAAACGTAAAGTTGTCAGGTAGCAAAGTAAGGTTAGCAACAAAACGCACAGCAGCACGTAAACAAGTCTGCAAGTTGTGACCGGATAAAACACAAAACGTCAAGACTTATTCAGAGCCACCATGAATTGAAAGCAGCGTCTGACGGATTTTAAACCATTCAACAATATAATGAAGAGTAGACCCAACGAAACACCCTGGATTCTTTACACACACATTGAAAGGAAAAAATCTCAAATTTGGACTCATCAGACCAAAGGACAGATTTCCACCAGTCTAAGGTCCATTGCTTGTGTTTCTTGGACCAAGCAAGTCTCTTCTTATTATTGGTGTCCGTCCTTTAGTAGTGGTTTCAATTGAGCAATTCGACCATGAAGGCCTGATTCACGCAGTCTCCTCTGAACAGTGCATGTTGAAATGTGTGTGTTTCTTGAACTCTGTGAAGCATTTATTTTGGCTCCAATCTGAGGTGCAGTTAACTCTACTGAACTTATCCTCTGCAGCAGAGGTAACTCTGGGTCTTCCTCACGGGAGACAGTTTCACCATAGCGCTTCATGGTTTTTGCGACTGCACTAGAAGAAACTTTCAAAGTTCTTGAAATTTTCCATATTGACTGACCATGTCTTAAGTAACGATGGACTGTTGTTTCTCTTTGCTTATTTGAGCTGTTCTTGGCATAATATGGACTTGGTCTTTTACCAAATAGGGCTATCTTCTGTTAACCATCCCTACCTTCTCACAACACAACCTATTGGCTCAAACGCTTTAAGAAGGAAAGAAATTCCACAAATTAACTTTTAAGAAGGTACAACTGTTAATTGAAATGCATTCCAGGTGACTACCTCATGAAAAGGTTTGAGAGAATGCCAAGAGTGCGCAAAGCGGTCATCAAGGAAAAGGATGGCTACTTCGAAGAATCTCAAATATAAAATATATTTTGATTTGTTTATCACGTTTTTGCTTACTACATGATTCCAATTGTGCTATTTCATAGTTTTGATATGTTCACTATTATTCTAAAATGTAAAAAGGTGTAAAAATAAAGAAAAACCCTTAAATGAGTAGGTGTGTCCAGACTTTTGACTGGTACTGTATATATTGTGATATTGCATATATGGTACAATCCAGGGGTGCAATGCTCTTGGAGACTTACCCAGAAAGACTCACAGCTTTAATCGCTGCCAAAGGTGATTCTAACATGTTTTGTGAATAGTTATGTAAATGAGATATTTCTGTATTTCATTTTCAATACATTTGAGAAAAAATGAATAAACATATTTTCACTTTGTCATTATGGGCTATTGTCTGTAGCTGGGTGAGATGATAAAAAACTATAATTTAATCAATTTGGAATTCAGGCTGTAAGAAAACAAAATGAGGAATAAGTTAAGGGGTATGAACACTTTCTGAAGGCACTGTATATCTGCAAGAAAGTGATAAATGAGCGACTCTTTGAAAGGGGGTCATATAAACATTGCTTTATTTAAAAGAAAAATAGCTATCATGCTATAATCGGCATAGTTTCTCAGACCAAATCTTCATTCTGGTTTAAACAAAGCAATCTGATCATACTCCAGTAAAATACACGCAACAGGGAATGCAAAAAAAAAAATGTCTTCTGCAAAGCACATATACATTGTCCAATCAACATCCACACATTGATTTCATTCTTCGTGTCTTTATTCAAACACAAACACACTTGGAATAAAATGCTCTTTTATTGTCTTGTTGCAGGTTGTGCAATGTTCAAAAGTGTGTGAGAGATTAGCATTAATGTGTGTGTATGTGTGTGAGGTCAAGTTAGGACGGTCGTACCGATGCAAATAGCCAAGATTGTATATTTCAGGACCATGGACAGCAGCAATATCGGCATAGCGATATCTGCCATCCAGGCCCACATGACAGTAGACAGCGCCCATCTCATGTGAAGTTGGCACTGGGGAAATTCCATGTAATGAGAAACGAGGCCTAGGAGGCAAAAAGACTGAAGGAGAAGACTCCAACAGGAACTCTATGCTAAACTGTTCTGCCACATTAATTTTAAATGTTACATCTTTCGATTTGTAAATAATAGGGAATACATCTGTACAGCTTTAGTGTGTCTGTGCATCATAGGTACAACTGTAAGCAATTCCGTTCTCAAATGTCTGTTTAATGTGAGAAACAAAATGAAAAACACCTGTTAGACCATAGGCGGAAATCCCAGGGGGGACGGGGGACACACGACCCCCCCATCCTGGGAAAAATATGATTTGTCCCCCCCAATATATTACTGTAAACATAACTATGTAATTTCAATAATATTAATAATAGGCAATGAAAGCATTTGTGCTGATTATAGACACTCAATAGCGCGTTTTTAAGTTTCACAAGATTGCGACCCCCCCGCCCTTTGCCTCACAATGATTTGATCCACTGCCAGTTCTTTAGCTTGCAAGGTAATAGAGGGTTCGTATCTACTGTCCGAAAGGCACTCAATGTACGTAACTGACGTGAGGTAATCCAGTCAATCGCGCCAACGCAATGTATATATTTTTTTAATGTTGCAGGGTTCACACACTAGCTGAATTTGCAGAGCTAGCGCGCAAACTAAAGCAAACATTAACTATCAAGCTAGCTAGTACCTATTCCATTAATGTGGCGTCGTCAAAGATGGAATATTTGCTATCGTCAGTTTATTCCAAGATTAGCATGCAGCTGTACTGCTTCAAAGTCCCTGTGATAAGGTTAGCGATAAACTGAAGTCCAAACTGAACAGAACTACACTCTCTTATACCATTGTCTTAAATATATTTAATGGTCTCGTTGGAAAAGCTAAATTGTCGCTAGTGAATTTTTTTTCTTCTCCCGCCTTTATTTAACCAGGTAGCAAAGATTATAGCAAACACCACATAAACGGAATTGGTGCTCGCTAGCTTTGCAAATTCAGCTATTGTTGGAAGCCTGCCGATATGAAACAAACTATGTTAAAATTTCAAAACGTTGCAGCATGTGTTGTGTAAATGTGTGTGTGTGTGCAGCTAGACCGGCCAGCCAGCCAGGTAGAAACATGTCAGAAAAAAGTAAAAAGGCAGTACAGTACACCAAAACGCAAAGTAAGAACTCTAGTAGCCTAATATCTCAAAGACGAGTTGATAAAATGTTCATAAGAAAGAAGTGAAATGCTAATGGAAATGTTTCACAATGATGTCATTAGGCAGAGCAGGCAACAGATGGCACACAGACAGCAAAGTTGGGGACAGATATGCAGGGACAGATTGGCAGAGACAGGGAGTCTCAGGTAAGTTTGTTGAGTCTTTGTTTGGAAACATTATGAAAGGTTCTCAATTTTTTTGATTTGTAAAATAGGGACATAATTGGAAAATGCCATAGATACCCCCACTCAACTTAAACTGGTGACTGTAAGAAATTGTATTAGATATTGGTAACTTGTTTTAACAACTTCTCAACATTACCTATAAGTTGACACAACATACACACCCCCTCTTTCTCTTGGACATATGCTGGACACATTGGACATATACACGGCACCCACAATTCCCCTCCCCCATGACAATCACACAGACACACCCAACCCATGGTTGGACCTCAGGACAAAGAACTCTCAGGAACCAATAGAACGTGGACACCAGGCCTGATCAGGACTACCCAAGACCCAGATCGACCAATCGGAAGGCCGGACTCGCAGATCTACCTACTTTGCTTGTTGTCTATATAGTACTGTACAATTCTGGAAACTGGCCTCTTTCCCGGACGATTCACTAGGAGTCAGACAGAAAGAGCCTTGCTGCAAGATTTTACTAAGATATCTTTACATGTAATTAAACGGCCTTATTATAAAATTATCCACCTCGTCCTATTGTCTCCTCTTGTTCTCCTGTCAACAGTAAACGTTTTACTAACATGACTAAACTAAGATTTGTTTAAGGCAATGGTATTGCTGTTGTGATTAATTGTGTAGTTTTGGGTACCGGTAGTTAGGAGTACAGCAAACACCTTATTTCTTTTCTAGGAGACAGACTGAGTCAGTGAGGGTGGTGAAAGGGAAAGAGCCAAGAAGAGAGACTTCAGAGGACAGTGTCACAGCCACAGCAGGACCATGTGTCACCCTTGTTGCCAGCAGCACCAGTATAGGGGACAGTGGCACAGCATCGTCCAGTTACCTCAGTGATGGCACAAAACCATATCAGCCACACCCACAATTTATAGAACCGCAAACTCTTGCAAACAGAGTGTTGACGTTTCAAGAGAGATGGTTTCGCGATTTCCCCTGGCTACATTATAATCCATCAATAAAAGGAGTGTTGTGTTTTCACTGTAGCCAAGGGTTTTCAAGCCAGCCATCTTTTGGCCAAAGAGAAGATGCTGCCTTCATTAGTGCAGGATTTAGGAACTGGAGAAAAGCCATTGAAAAATTCACAGCACATCAAAACTGCCAAACCCACCGCCACTTTGTAACTGTAACAGCACACCAGCTAAATCCAATCAGTGTCCAGTTATCCAGCTCGTGGGGTAAACAGCAGGAGGACGCAAGGCATTGCTTGATGAAAATTGTTAGTTCGGTGTGACATGTAGTAAGACAGGGACAAGCCTTTAGAGGCCACACGGATGACAGTGGGAATTTATAACAGCTTTTGAAACTCAGGGCAGAAGAGGATGATCCCATTTTACTGAAGTGGTTAACAGAGCGTACCACAATGTACACAGGCCCCAAAGCACAGAATGAAATTCTGAACATCATAGCCAATACAGTCATTCGAGGCATTGCAGCTGAGATTAGGTCTCTTCCGATTGTACAATTTTCATTAATTGTTGATGGTACTCAAGATGTCTCTGGTGCTGAACAGGAGAATGTCTGTCTGCGTTATGTTGACCATGACCTTGTCCCTCACGAGGAGTTTATTGGGCTATACAGGGTGTCGGAGACAACAGGCGAGGGCATTGCGAAAGTGGCAACTGATGTGTTGTTGAGGCTCAATTTGCCCATGTCTGGCTTACGTGGGCAGAGTTACGATGGTGCCTCAAACATGGCAGGAAAATACACAGGTGCACAGGCAATTGTGAGGAGGCAGCAGCCATTAGCCCTCTATGTCCATTGTGGAGCACACTGTGTAAATCTGATTACACAGGCTGGCTGCTCAGCCCCCCACTGATCCGGGATTCCCTTTCTTGGGTCCATCAGTTAGGTGTCCTCTATGGCCAGTCAGGAAAGTTTAAGAGCATGTTTGAATCAATTGCCACGTCCAAAGATACAAATCTGACCACCCTGAAACCCCTATGTCCAACAAGGTGGGCTGTGCGGAATACTGCTATTAGAGCTGTGCTAGGGCAGTATGAGCGGGTACTCAGCAGCCTAGAGGAGATGTCACACTTGCCTCTGCTGTTCTTGGAGAGCTTGAATGTCTAAACATTTCACTGCAGAAGAAAACTCAGACTGTCTCTGGTATGCAGGCTGCAGTCGAGTGTGTGCGGTCATCTCTTAGGGGCAAGAGAAATGACGAAAGCTACCTTGCACTGTATGAGAAAGCAACAACTTTGATTGACTCTATTGAATCCATTGAGACGCACTCAAGACGATTTGCTGGCAAAGCAGTGGATCACTATAGGGCAGAATTTTTTTAAGTGTTGGATGGTGTGGCGGTTCAGTTTGGCGACCGTTTTGACCAGGACAGTCTAAACGTTCTGCAAAAGTTGGAAAGAGCGCTTCTCACGGGGGAGTTGGATGAGTCTCTAGATCAGTACCCTGAGCTGAACATAAATTCTCTTTCAGTGCAGATCCCTCTCTTTCCCAACAAATACCCCTGTAGCAGCAGTGGAGAGGCAGCAGAGGTCCTCAGGAGGCTTCCAGTGGAGGTGCAGGGGTTGTTTGGCCAAGTTGAGGTGCTGATCAGAATTTTGTTTGTGGTGCCAGTGTCTTCATGTGAGGCTAAGAGGAGTTTCAGTGCACTCCGCAGGTAAAATACTTGGCTACGGGCCAGCATGGGCCAAGAGAGACTGAACGGCGTAGTTGTCTGTAATGTACATAAAGACACGATGGACAGTCTCAAGAGGGAAAATATCTGCCAGCAATTTGTTGGATCCATTGAAACCCGCAAACATATGTTCGGTTCTTTTGTTCAGTAGTGTGTATAGCAGTGGTTCTCAACCTTTTTTGGGTACTGGAACCCCTGCATATTTTGAGGCAAGGCAGGCAAGGTTTTGAGCGGTCCTCAGGGACCACCACCCCCTCTATATTATATGTAAACTTACTGGAAACCTTGTGGTACTGACTACATTCATTACACTTTTTTATTTCACGGACACCTTGCAATTAGTCCATGGATCCCTGTTTGAGAACCCCTGGTGTAATTGATATTTGTTCTTTTGTTTAGTAGTTTTCAGTTTTTAGTACATTACAGTACACTTACAAATTATTTATTTCATGTTATTTTATTTAAAATTGCATACTTTGTGTGACATACTTGTCCATAGCTGCTGTTTGAAGAGTTGAGACACTGACTGAAGGATATTTTGTTTGATTTATTTGGGTTTTTCATTGAAGTAGCTATATTGCTTTTAGAACTGTACTTATTTTAAGCTTTTTGTTCTTGTAAAGATATTGTAGTAGACTCAGGCCAGGTGCACATATTTAATGACTATATAAATGTATCACAAAGTCAAATTAAAAGGTCAATTCAATACGGAGACCAACTTTGTGATGGTTCTCAATGGAGATTCTTTACGATGAGATCACACCATGTTCATTGTATTTATGAAAACTGCTCCCATACAGTGTACAGTACCATTGCCGCCTACTGGCCTTTCTTGATATTCCTGGTTGTAAGTACGAATACCTGCATACATACTGGACTGATAAGGAACACTGCTATAACTATTATTATTAGTAGTATTATAATGATTTAAACAAGTTGGGACAACCCTTCAGTTAACTACTGTACCTAACAATTATCCAGTAGTAGTGATTATGGTCCCTCAATATACATTTAACATATTACAACGTATGCTATGTGTTACAGCACTACTTTTGGTGTCCCCCTCAGGAATTGCTCCTGAGAAAATTTCATGTAATTGTCCCCTGCAAGGTTGATATCAGATTTTCGCCCCTGTGTTAGACCATTACAATGCGGACTGTCATGCATTTTTACTATTACCAACAAGACAACGAAGTGATACGTGCCATGGAGACTTATAACGGATATTTTCCTAACACCAAAAGTTGCCACGCTGAGCGATATTGTTTACCACACTATTATGCATACAATCCAAGTCATACGTTTATTGTCATTCATACTCTTATTTTTAACCGAATATCTTTGCAAAAGTGTTCATTGGGTCAATTCAGATCTCGGAAATATTGGAAAAATGTGCTTAAGGGGACTGACACTCAAGGCGCACAACAGGATAACACAACAACCACATTTTCAATTGACAATCATTGCTTTAAATGGATTTGGTTGATTGTTTATATATGCCTATACAAATCTATGTATTTAACTTGTAAACCAAGGTTGGATTTGTAGGTCTAAGCAACATGCACCTGGATATTCGCGTCATGAATCGGGACGGGCTCCTACGTCCTCATATACACATTATGACATAATAAAGAGCTTAATCTTTCACGAAATAAAGACATAGAAGCATACCCATTTATACAGGTTCTACACATTCCATTTCTCCATGGCAATAGAATGTAAACATTCTATTTGCGCCAAACATCGCCTACAACTCAATTCTAAGTGCAGCATATTGGACGACTCCACAGTCATTGATCATTCGCGACTTTAAGTCATTCCTGTTACCTCTAGAGCATCCCGTATATCTATAGCGCTGCATTTCTTCCCCATCTTAACATGGATAGGGTTTTGTGCATTCCGGAGTTCACTTATGGTCCCACAAAGGTAATCTTAGGAGAAATTAATTTTAGCATACTGTAAATGCCTGTGCATAATGTGCATAACAAAGCATCATTATTTTCATTATCTTCAAAGGAATTCTGTAGAAGCAGCCTTTATTTCCAGACTCTGCAGGCCTGCTGGGAGGAAACATATTACAATAAACAGGTAAGATTCATCCCACAAAAACATAAACAACAGAAAGACAGTTTAGAGAAGTTGGTCATAAGAGTTCTTAATATCACTTGCAAATTGTGACGCATGAGCAGTTGTGAAATGTTGCGAGAGGCCCTTCTGAAAGCACATGATATGGTATTTCGTGGCACGGTCTCACACCTTACCTCATCTTGCAGAAGAAGCTCATGGTCCACTATCTGCTGCTCCAGAGTCAAGGCCAGGTCCCGCCCCATGTCACCACGGAGCACATGAGCAACTGGCTGGTGTCTCAAAGCAAAAAATCCCTTAGGGAGAGGTGAGTACCACGTCAGCACTCACCTTCACTGCCATTCCCTGCCACCAGCAGCACTCCAGGAGGTGTGGGTAAAATAATCAACAGCAAAATCAGAAGCCAGGAAAGTTGAATTGCTCTGGGTTTTTTTGAAGGGTGTGGAAGGAAACCCTGGGGGAGGGAAACGACCTCGCTCGGCTGGTAAGAGAATGAGAGTTAGAGACATACTACAAGTCAGTGAGCTCTTTACTAGCATTTCAACAACGAGTTAGCACAGCAGAATAGATATGTTGTTAAATTACACTAAAGGGACTTCCTGTTTCATACTGCAGGCCTGGGAAGTAAACACTTGCCTAAAAATGATGGACATAGAGCACGAGGCTTTCTGCAAGCTCCGCCGCTCCATGCACTCCACCTTGCCAGCTGACATGTGAGTTCCATGTACTGCCCTGCATATGACTTGATCCATTTATCTACACATATGGAACTACGCAGAAGCAGACTAAGACAGTGTTCTCTGTGAGCACATTGCACATTATTTAGCTTATTCTTCTCCTTTTTGTTGATTTCAGCGATCCTAAAGTCCACAGCATCGTGGAGAGAGCTGTGAGGAGCATTCTGGGCGAGCAGTCCAATGAGCCCCGTAGCAACCTGCTCAGCCCATCTCAGGTGGTGGTGGAGGTGGTGCCCAGGCTTCTCCTGGCCCTGTGGCTTCAGCCTGAGGAAGGCCATTCAGAGCACCCGATCCTAATAAGCGGGATGGCCGTGGGTATGGTGGCGGCCGTAGTGGAGAAGCTCTCCTGCATGCTAAAGGACCCTTCCCCTCACATCCCTTTCTCCCGGGCTGCTGCTTTTGACTCTGTGCGGTCGATCCTCGGGAGAATCAGTCAGTCCTTCTCCACGGATGACCTCCAGAGCCCTTTTTATATGAGCTCGGTCTGTGCCTTTGTGGTGGACGAGGTGCAGAGCTGCTTCCAGCCCCCTGCAGCCACCCTACCAGTCCCCCCTGTCCTCACAGTGGCCGTTTCCACCACACTACCAGCTGACATACAAGCAGGTGAGTAGCAATGAGAGCACTCTGACAGATGCCTCTTGTGATGACATCTTGTTGCCTTGTAATAGCAGAGCTCATCAGGATTGTTGTTGTCACCCATAACACAGACCCGGCTTCATCCCACCTGGAGGTTGTGGACACCACCGTTAACACAGAGGCAGACCAGGCTTCTTCTCACCTGGAGGTTGTGGACATCACCCCAAAGACAGAGGCAGACCCGGCTTCTTTCCACCTGGAGGTTGTGTACATCACCCCAAAGACAGAGGCAGACCAGGCTTCTTCTCACCTGGAGGTTGTGGACATCACCCCAAAGACAGAGGCAGACCCGGCTTCTTTCCACCTGGAGGTTGTGGACATCACCCCTAAGACAGAGGCAGACCCGGCTTGTTCCCACCTGGAGGTTGTGTACATCACCCCAAAGACAGAGGCAGACCCGGCTTCTTTCCACCTGGAGGTTGTGTACATCACCCCAAAGTCAGAGGCAGACCCGGCTTGTTCCCAGCTGGAGGTTGTGGACATCACCACTAACACAGAGGCAGACCAGGCTTCTTCTCACCTGGAGGTTGTGGACATCACCCCAAAGACAGAGGCAGACCCGGCTTCTTTCCACCTGGAGGTTGTGGACATCACCCCTAAGACAGAGGCAGACCCGGCTTGTTCCCACCTGGAGGTTGTGTACATCACCCCAAAGTCAGAGGCAGACCCGGCTTGTTCCCAGCTGGAGGTTGTGGACATCACCACTAACACAGAGGCAGACCTGGCTTCTTCCCACCTGGAGGTTGTGGACATCACCCCTAAGACAGAGGCAGAGCCCATCTCTTCCCTCTTGGAGGTTGTGGACGTCACACCTGAAGAACGGACTCTCACGATGGCTGTCTTCGCCACTCTGCCAGCTGACATCCAAGCAGGTGAGTAACACTTAGAGAGTACTCTGACAGGTGCCGTTTGTCATGACATCTTAGCAGAACCTTTCAACTGGCCAGTGTTTAGAACCTACGGTGTGTATTTGTTTACATTCTGTTCCTCTTTTTTCCCTTTCCAGAGGATGTTGCTGTGGTCATCCCGGATGTCACCCCACACGTCACCAAGGACGTGACACAGGATGTTCCATGCAGAGCTAGGAAAAGGGCAGTCCGGCGATTATTTTGCAGGCTTTGGAGGGCAGTGTGCTGCTGCGTCTGCCACAAGGAAGAGGAGGAACAATATTAATTATTCATCGGGCCTTCAGAAATGGGATTGAACCATAGACCATTAAATTATTTGCATTAACATTGGATTCAATTCTGCTTTTCTTCTGTTTACTACTTAATATCAGAACATTTCTATAAACTTTCACTTTGCAAGTGTGGAGTAGGTTGTGTAAATAAGTGGGAAACATCCCAATTTTAATGCTTTTAAAAATGTACTTTGTACATTTAAGAAAAATGTATTATTTGACAACAAATAAACAGAGGGCGCTCAATCAACGTTGAGTTGAGGTGCAACCAAAAATTTGAATCATCATAGAAAAGGAAAAAGCGCAACTCTTGCTCACTATTAAAAAAAAAGCATTGTTTTATTCAGGCAAGGTTAACAGATTAACGTTTCGGCCTAGTTTATGACCATTTGCAAGTTGTGTTTGCCCAGTAAAAAGGTAAAAAGTTGTGTTTGTTCTTGAGGGTTGAAGACAGTGAACATGGCCCAGCATCCCTGTGAATGTTTTGTACACTCAGTACATTAATACTGTTGGTACCGTGTTCTTGCCGTAACCTGTAAAGCTGGAGCCGCCTGCGAGGCAGGGGGAGGTGTAGGTGATGCCGTTGTCTGAACACACAGGGTCCCACTCCCCAGCCAAGCAGGAGCAGTCTCTGTTACACTCTGACAACAGGCTGCCATCGTACATCAGGGAACCTGGTAATAATGATGTTAAAATAATTGTTGCTGAACTATCATTGACATAGGCACAGTGACAAAACAGCCAGGAATCCTGGCTCAGCAACAACCATACTGTATATTCCCATAAGAGGGAGCACCGGCACAAGCCCATGTGTGTTTTGGTCTAATTTTCCCTCATATTCCACTGATCAAAACTTTTGTTTTTAATCAACCCACCAACCCACCAACCAATCAGATGTCATATTGACCCGTTGTAGGACACGGTCAGACCAGCCACCTGAACGTTGTCACACTTAGTGCCAGACTGCAGACGGAGGAGGTAGGCCATGAAGGAGGTGACGAAAAACAGCTGGGCTCCAGACACAACGCCAAGCTTATACCTCTTCATCAGTAGACCTCCCAGGAATATCCCCACTGCACCCACAGGCAGGTTCAACTCACCTGGAAAAGTTATACTCATACATCTATAGTGCTACCAGTGTGCTGGAGTTTCATTTCCACTCATGTTCAACAAACCTACAGGGGATGGAAGAAAATAAAAAAAGTATTTAATGCCATTCAACATCAATACTGACAGGATGCATCATGTCCAGGTTTCTATGGCTGCGTTAAGACAGGCAGCCCAATTCAGTAATTTTTTTGAGTAATTTGTATTTTAACCAATCAGATATGCTCTGAAAAAGAGCTGATACGAAAATATCTAATGTGATTGTTCAGAAGACCTGCCTGTCTCAACGCATCCCTTGTCTCTGTCTCTGACCCAAACTTCAGTCCTTGCATCGATTACAGAGGACTGAAAAGGATTAGGATCAAGAACCGTTACCCCCTACCCGATGTCCGCCACCTTGGAGTTGGCCCTAGGAGCCCAATTCTTCACCAAACTGGACCTTAAAATCTGGTGAGCATCAGGGAGGGAGATGAGTGGAAAACTGCCTTTAACACCCCTAGTGGTCACTGAGTATTTAGTCATGACCTTCGGAATATCGAACTCAACGGCAGTCTTTCAAGCATTGATCAATGCCACTCTTAGGGATATGTTGAACCGGTTCGTCTTTGTTTACCTCGACGACATCCTGATTAGATGTCGACCGATTAATAGGAATGGTCGGAATGGGCGTTTATTTTTTTATATTTTTTTTTACACCTTTATTTAATCTTTATTTAATTAGGCAAGTCAGTTAAGAACATAATGACGACCTAGGAACGGGGCAGAATGACAGATTTTTAACCTTGTCAGCTCGGGGGATCCAATCTTGCATTGATTACATTGCACTCCACGAGGAGCCTGCCTGTTAGCGAATGCAGTAAGCTGTGTCATTTCTCTTGCGTTCATTGCACGCAGAGTCAGGGTATATGCAACAGTTTGGGCCGCCTGGCTCTTTGCGAACTCATTTGCCAGAACTTTACGTAATTATGACAACATTGAAGGTTGTGCAATGTAACAGGAATATTTATACTCATGGATGCCACCCGTTAGATGAAATACGGAACGGAATAAACGTTTTGTTTTCGAGGTGATAGTTTCCGGATTAGTCAAAGGTATATGGTTTAGAGAGAAATAGTCGACGCGTTATAATTCCTGTAATAACTTGCGGCTGAATTTGAAAGGGGTTCCTTCGTTATTTTACCGTTCATGTCTTCCATAGAGAATGTCTTGATCTACTTCAAATAAGGTCTGTGTTTCGTGCAGGCTTAAACCGCCTCAACGTTTTGATACCCGTGTAAATCTCACTAGGATAAGGTAACGTTTGTCAACATATTTTCATAAATCCACTCTACAATTTTTTTTTATCTTCGCTTATATTTAGCCAATATTGATCAGTTACCTTGTCCTATGGATATCTACAGTTATAAAATTGTCACGGTGATGTAAGCCTACACGTAACACAGACCCTATTTTAAGTGAATCTAAAAATATCCTATGGAATAAATGAAGGAACCGCTTTTCAGATTTTGCTAGGTGTCATGGGAATTATGACTCGCACTTTGGTTGTCAATTCTTACCATGCCCATTATTAAAATAAGATTTCCTGCATATAGAAATTAAAGTTTTTGTTTTCAACATTCATCACAGGTAACTTAAACTCAATTTTTATTCAAACAGTTGAGAGTATTTGTCTCCTAAGCAGACTCTTCAGTATCATTGTCACTTCAGAGCTGTGTGCGTGTGTGTATTTATGTATTAAATTAAGTTAAAATAAAAGTGTTCATTGTTCATTCAGTATTGTTGCAATTGTCATTATTACAAAAATGTGTGTGTGTATGATATATATATATATATTAAAACATATATTTTTTAAATAAATCGGCCGATTAATCGGTATCGGCTTTTTTGTCCTCCAATAATCGGTATCGGTATTGAAAAATCATAATCGGTCGACCTCTAATCCTGATCTTCTCCAAAAACCCTTCCGGAACACATACAGCCCTGTCCCACCTCACTCAAGTAGGTTTTTGCTGGAATCCCGAGGCTGACCGGGCATTCATAGAGCTCAAGGGACGTTTCACCTCCAAACTAATCCTCGTTCATCCTGATCCTACTCGCCCCTTTGTGGTAGAGGTGGACGCCTAGGACACCAGAGCGGGTGCGGTCCTTTCACAGTGGAACAAGGAGGACAAGAAACTGCACCCATGCTCCTTTCTCTCCAAGCGGTTCTCACCAGCGGAAGGCAACTACGATGTAGGCAACCGGGAGTTCTTGGCAGTTAAGTGGGCCCTTGAGGGGTGGAGACACTGGTTGGAACCACTGCTTCATCTTCTGGTCTCTTCTCTGCACCTGGGTCCAAACTTACCACGTCACAGTTATAGCATCTCTTAATCCCTTCTCTTAACATGTATGGCCCCAAAACATAATCAAGCAGCTGACCAATTACGCAAGACTTTAGTTCTAAATTAACTGAGATTAATCAACAACTGGATACATTTCTTTATTTCTAAAGTGAAACTATCCTCTGCATTGGAGTATCTCTACAAGCACAAGTTTAACCAGTATTTCAGTTGTTTTACCGTCCCATGAAGAAGTGTGGCAGGCCTGTGAGGAAGGATCCTACAGCCATGAGGAAACAGCCCATAGCAATGAGCCTGGGCCGGTGCAGCTTCGCCCCAAAATGGCTGACCACAGCCAGGAACAGCAGGTTACCTGCAAGAAACCACATCACTACAGTAGTCAGGAATCGCAAATTATAAACAGTTTTTTTTTAAACTAAAAATGGCATATCAGTTTGGATACTAGGCTGCAACAACATAGCATTAAATAAAACAATGTTAGGGGTTAGACAGTAGAGACATGGACAAATGCCAGTCAATCAATTAAGAGGAACAACTATAAAACTGGACACTATTGAGAGCAGACTCTGATTGAACCACAAAACAAAATGGATCATACTGTAGTCTGTATCTGGTTTTTACTACATGAATTCTCAAGCAACTCAATGTTATTGTTGATACCAATCTCAAAGCTGCCGTCTATGAGTCCGATGAGAGAGCTGGAAAGGTCAAAGTGTCTCTCTGAGTGATGGCACTCTTCATGTAGGTCCCTGACAGAGCTTTGGTGAAGGAGGCGAACCACAGGGCCAAGATGAACTGCTGACTAACACAAGAAAGAACATTAGTGTGTGTGTTTGTCCGTGTGTTCCACAAAGAACCCCGTCTTAGTGTATGGTTTCACATGAATCACACCACAATGTATTTCACATTCATACAATAGAAACACCTATATATGAAAACATAAATAATTTAATGTTTTTCTATAAACAGCTACCTCTATTGAAAAGTGACAACAATACATTCAGCTTTAAGATAGTGGCACCTCCAGAAAATGGTATCTCTCTCACTGTATACACTAAAAGTCCACCAGACTGAGCGTGCTCGGGCCAGTTTATCAGCTAGTGAGCACAGTTTTACACAAAACCAATAACATGTAAAACCAACTCAGAAATCCATAACAAATGGATTCTTTATAAAAAAAATCTCCTAGACAAAATCCAGTACAAGTAAGCTACTCAGTAAACATTGTCTCTGTGACTCGTAAATCGTTTTTTACCTCAGCTAGCATCAAGCTAACATATAATCTGACTCAATGTAAATCACGTTCTTCTCTCACTCAGTTCGACACAAAGCCAAAACAAAACCTTTCCTAACGTGATAATATCTTGACAAAGTAGTTAAATAGCATGTTATTACATATTGTTTATATATTTGAATGTTTGGAAGTTATTTTACATACCTGTAATAGTAAAAAGAACAGACACAGTTTACCTCTGTAAAGTTCTGATCCTTATTCTGCAGAATGGTGAGCGCTTGGCCAGAACTTGCTGTTTCTCCTGCTACAACAGTGTAACAGCGCCATCTATTGGCCTGATGGACGGCTAACGCTAAAGAATGTAGAAAATACAATTTATATTAATTAAGACAAATACATAAACAAATTGAGGGGGGGGGGGTATAATAAATGGGTGTCTGTTTTTAGTGACTTTGTTTTCAACCGATTACACATAAACAATCGTACATGTGCATTTTAAAGCATTAAGATCCTTGAGTGTGGAACTGCAGGGCGTTTGGTGGCCTGCTTGTCAGGGACACAGTTCCTTTTGGCTGGTCAGCTTCGCTCTGTCCTCTGCTGAATCACCCATCCTATCCAGTCAGAAATGCAAAAACCACATGAATTTCACATGTGAACACAGGAAGCGTTCCAAAAACATGTTTTCATGTAATCTTATGTGAAGATAATGTGATAACATGTAAAGCAACATGTGATTACATTAAACTACACATGTGAAAATGTGATCACGTTGTGTTCCAAAACATGTTTTCACATGATTTCACATAAAATGTAAGTTGAAATCATGTGGTTTTTCTGTAAGGGCAGGAATATAAGATGCATTTTGATGTTATGTTTGATGTTACATGATCTTGAAAATGCAATGTTCTTTGAGGTTCTTCCATGTTCCTTTCCATGTATTTTCCATTTTACTTTCCCTCAGTCCTTTTCATTTTCCTTGGCAAAATCAAATTAAATCAAATGTATTTATATAGCCCTTCTTACATCAGCTGATATCTCAAAGTGCTGTACAGAAACCCAGCCTAAAACCCCAAACAGCAAGCAATGCAGGTGTAGAAGCACAGTGGCTAGGAAAAACTCCCTAGGAAGGCCAAAACCTAGGAAGAAACATAGAGAGGAACCAGGCTATGAGGGATGGCCAGTCCTCTTCTGGCTGTGCCGGGTGGAGATTATGACAGAACATGGCCAAGATGTTCAAATGTTCATAAATGACCAGCGTGGTCAAATAATAATAATCACAGTAGTTGTCGAGGGTGCAACTGTAACGGATGTGAAATGGCTAGCTAGTTAGCGGGTACGCGCTAGTAGCATTTCAATCAGTTACGTCACTTGCTCTGAGACTTAAGTAGTGTTGCCCCTTGCTTTGCAAGGGCCGCGGCTTTTGTGGAGCGATGGGTAACGACCGTGCTTCGTGGGCGACCGTTGTCGATGTGTGCAGAGGGTCCCTGGTTCGCGCCCGTGTCGGGGCGAGGGGACGGTTTAAAGTTGTACTGTTACATTGATGCTGTTGACCCGGATCACTGGTTGCTGCGGAAAAGGAAGAGGTTGAAAGGGGGGTGAGTGTAACGGATGTGAAATGGCTAGCTAGTTAGCGGGTACGCGCTAGTAGCATTTCAATCAGTTACGTCACTTGCTCTGAGACTTAAGTAGTGTTGCCCCTTGCTTTGCAAGGGCCGCGGCTTTTGTGGAGCGATGGGTAACGACCGTGCTTCGTGGGCGACCGTTGTCGATGTGTGCAGAGGGTCCCTGGTTCGCGCCCGTGTCGGGGCGAGGGGACGGTTTAAAGTTATACTGTTACACAACAGGTCAGCACCTCAGGAGTAAATGTCAGTTGGCTTTTCATAGCCAATCATTGAGAGTATCTCTACCGCTCCTGCTGTCTCTAGAGAGTTGAAAACAGCAGGTCTGGGACAGGTAGCAAATCCAGTGAACAGGTCAGGGTTCCATAACCGCAGGCAGAACAGTTGAAACTGGAGCAGCAGCACGGCCAGGTGGACAGGGGACAGCAAGGAGTCATCATGCCAGCTAGTCCTGAGGCATGGTCCTAGGGCTCAGGTCCCCCGAGAGAGAGAAAGAAAGAAAGAGAGAAAGAGAGAATTAGAGAGAGCATACTTAAATTCACACAGGACACTGGAGAAATACTCCAGATATAACAGACTGACCCTAGCCCCCCGACACATAAACTACTGCAGCATAAATACTGGAGGCTGAGACAGGAGGGGTCAGGAGACACTGTGGCCCCATCCGATGATACCCCCGGACAGGGCCAAACAGGCAGGATATAACCACACCCACTTTGCCAAAGCACAGCCCCCACACCACTAGAGGGATATCTTCAACCACCAACTTACCATCTTGAGACAAGGTCGAGTATAGCCCACAAAGACCTCCGCCACAGCACAACCCAAGGGGGCGCCCCAACCCAGACAGGAAGATCACGTCAGTGACTCAACCCACTCAAGTGACGCACCCCTCCTAGGGACGGCATGGAAGAGCACCAGTAAGCCAGTGACTCAGCCCCTGTAATAGGGTTAGAGGCATAGAATCCCAGTGGAGAGAGGGGAACCAGGCCAGGCAGAGACAGCAAGGACGGTTCGTTGCTCCAGAGACTTTCCGTTCACCTTCACACTCCTGGGCCAGACTACACTCAATCATATGACTCACTGAAGAGATGAGTCTTCAGTAAAGACTTAAAGGTTGAGACCGAGTCTGCGTCTCTCACATGGGTAGGCAGACCATTCCATAAAAATGGAGCTCTATAGGAGAAAGCCCCGCCTCCAGCTGTTTGCTTAGAAATTCTAGGGACAATTAGGAGGCCTGCGTCTTGTGACCATAGCGTACGTGTAGGTATGTATGGCAGGACCAAATCGGAAAGATAGGTAGGAATCAAGCCCATGTAATGCTTTGTAGGTTAGCTGTAAAACCTTGAAATCAGCCTTTGCCTTAACAGGAAGCCAGTGTAGGGAGGCTAGCACTGGAGTAATATGATCAAATATTTTGGTTCTAGTCAGGATTCTAGCAGCCGTATTTAGCACTAACTGAAGTTTATTTAGTGCGTTATCCGGTTAGCCGGAAAGTAGAGCATTGCAGTAGTCTAACCTAGAAGTAACAAAAGCATGGAATAATTTTTCTGCATCATTTTTGGACAGAAATTTCAGATTTTTGCAATGTTACGTAGATGGAAAAAAGCTGTCCTTGAAACAGTCTTGATATGTTTGTCAAAAGAGAGATCAGGGTCCAGAGTAACGCCGAGGTCCTTCACAGTTTTATTTGAGACCACTGTACAACCATCAAGATTAATTGTCAGATTCAACAGAAGATCTATTTGTTTCTTGGGACCTCGAACAAGCATCTCTGTTTTGTCCGAGTTTAAATGAAGAAAGTATGCAGCCATCCACTTCCTTATGTCTGAAACACAGGCTTCTAGCGAGGGCAATTTTGGGGCTTCACCATGTTTCATTGAAATGTGTGTCATCCGCATAGCAGTGAAAGTTAACATTATGTTTTCGAATAACATCCCCAAGAGGTAAAATATATAGTGAAAACAAAAGTGGTCCTAAAACGGAACCTTGAGGAACACCGAAATGTACAGTTGATTTGTCAGAGGACAAACCATTCACAGAGACAAACTGATATCTTTCCAACAGATAAGATCTAAACCAGGCCAGAACTTGTCCGTGTAGACCACAGGTGTCAAACTCATTCCACGGGGGGCCGAGTGTCTGCGGGTTTTCGCTCCTCCCTTGTACTTGATTGATGAATTAACATCACTAATTAGTTAGGAACTCCCCACACCTGGTTGTCTAGGGCTTTATTGAAAGGAAAAACCAAAAACCTGCAGACACTAGGCCCTCCGTGGAATGAGTTTGACACCCCTGGTGTAGACCAATTTGGGTTTCCAGTCTCTCCAAAAGAATGTGGTGATCGATGGTATCCAAAGCAGCAGTAAGGTCTAGGAGCACGAGGACAGATGCAGAGCCTCGGTCTAACGCCATTAAAAGGTAATTTACCACCTTCACAAGTGCAGTCTCAGTGCTATGATGGGGTCTAAAATCAGACTGAAGCATTTCGTATACATTGTTTTGTCTTCAGGAAGGCAGTGAGTTGCAGTGCAACAGCTTTTTCAATTTTTTTTGAGAGGAATGGGAAATTCGATATAGGCCAATAGTTTTTATATTTTCTGGGTCAAGGTTTGGCTTTTTCAAGAGAGGCTTTATTACTGCCACTTTTAGTGAGTTTGGTACACATCCGGTGGATAGAGAGACGTTTATTATGTTCAACATAGGAGGGCCAATCACAGGAAGCAGCTCTTTCAGTAGTTTAGTTGGAATAGGGTCCAGTATGCAGCTTGAAGGTTTAGAGGCCATGATTATTTTCATCATTGTGTCAAGAGATATAGTACTAAAACACTTGAGTGTCTGTCTTGATCCTAGGTCTTGGCAGAGTTGTACAGAATCAGGACAACTGAGCTTTGGAGGAATACGCAGATTTAAAGAGGAGTCCGTAATTTGCTTTCTAATGATCATGATCTTTTCCTCAAAGAAGTTCATGAATTTATTACTGCTGAAGTGAAAGCCATCCTCTCTTGGGGAATGCTGCTTTTTAGTTAGCTTTGCGACAGTATCAAAAATAAATTTCGTATTGTTCTTATTTTCCTCAAAATAGGATGATCGAGCAGCAGTGAGGGCTCTTTGATACTGCACGGTACTGTCTTTCCAATCTAGTCGGAAGACTTCCAGTTTGGTGTGGCGCCATTTCCGTTCCAATTTTCTGGAAGCTTGCTTCAGAGCTCGGGTATTTTCTGTATACCAGGGAGCTAGTTTCTTATGACAAATGTTTTTAGTTTTTAGGGGTGCAACTGCAGCTAGGGTATTGCGTCAAGGTTAAATTGAGTTCCTCAGTTAGGTGGTTGACAGATTTTTTCCCTCTGACGTCCTTGGGTAGGCAGAGGGAGTCTGGAAGGGCATGAAGGAATCTTTGGGTTGTCTGAGAATTTATAGCACGACTTTTGATGCTCCTTGTTTGGGGTCTGAGCAGATTATTTGTTGCGATTGGAAATGTAATAAAATGGTGGTCTGATAGTCCAGGATTATGAGGAAAAACATTAAGATCCACAACATTTATTCCATGGGACAAAACTATGTCCAGAGTATGACTGTGACAGTGAGTAGGTCCTGGCTCCGAAATCCTTGGCTCCGAAATCCTTTTTGAGTGGGTCTGTGGACTTTTCCATGTGATTATTAAAATCACCAAAAATGTGAATATTATCTGCTATGACTACAAGGTGGGATAGGAATTCAGGAAACTCAGTGAGGAACGCTGTATATGGCCCAGGAGGCCTGTAAACAGTAGCTATAAAAAGTGATTGAGTAGGCAGCATAGATTTCATGACTAGAAGCTCAAAAGACAAAAACGTCATTTTTTTGAGGGTAAATTGAAATGTGCTATCGTAAATGTTAGCAACACCTCCGCCTTAGCGGGATGCACGGGGGATATGGTCACTAGTGTAACCAGGGGGTGAGGCCTCATTTAACACAGTAAATTCATGGATTAAGCCGTGTTTCACTCAGGCCAATCACATCAAGATTATGATCAGTAATAAGTTAATTGACTATAACTGCCTTGGAAGTGAGGGATCTAACATTAAGTAGCCCTATTTTGAGATGATGTGGTATCACGATCTCTTTCAATAATGGCAGGAATGGAGGTCTTTATTCTAGTGAGATTGCTAAAACGTCTTCCGGCACTACGGGTGGGGTGCCTGAGGATATAGTGTCTGACCGAGGTCCTTGATTCACGTCGAGGGTCTGGAGAGCGTTCATGGAGCGTCTGGGGGTCTCGATCAGCCTTACCTCAGATTTTCCTGATGGAGAGAGTGTGGGTAGGTTTCTGCGGTCTTGTTGCCAGTACCGGCCGGGGTAGTGGGCGGCGTTCGTGCCCTGGGCAGAGATGGCCCAGAACTCGCTTCGCCACTCCTCCACTAACCTCTCCCCCTTCCAGTGCGTACTGGGGTATCAGCCGGTTCTGGCTCCTTGGCATCAGAGTCAGACCGAGGCTCCTGCGGTGGACGACTGGTTCCGGCGCGCGGAGGAGACATGGGACGCCGCCCATGTTCACCTTCAGCGCACCGGACCGGGTCTGGCTCTCGACCCGAAACCTGCCCCTCCGCCTGCCCTGCTGGAAGCTGGGTCCGCGGTTTGTGGGGCCGTTTAAAGTCCTGAGGAGACTGAACGAGGTGTGTTACAGGTTACAGCTCCCACCTGATTACCGTATTAACCCCTCAATCCATGTGTGTCTCATCAGGCCGGTGGTGTTTGGTCCACTCCAGGAGTCTGAGGTGCGGGAGGTTCCTCTGCCCCCTCTGGACATCGAGGGGGTCCCGGCATACGCCGTTCGCTCCATACTGGATTCGAGGCATCGGGCGAGGGGCCTTCAGTAACTCGTGGAGTGGGAGGGGTACGGTCTGGAGGAGAGATGCTGGGTTCCGGTGGAGGACGTGTTGGACAATTCAATCCTGCGGGAGTTCCACCGTCTCCGTCCGGATCGCCCTGCACCTCGCCCTCCGGGTCGTCCCCGAGGCTGGTGTCGGCGCGCTGCTGGAGCCCCGCGTCAAGGGGGAGTACTGTCCCGACTTCCGCCGAAGTCGGTTCCTCTCCTTGTTTGGGCGGCGTTCGACGTCACCGATCTTTTAGCAATTGCCGATCCACCTTTCATTTTCCATTTGTTTTGTCTTGTTTTCCCACACACCTGATTTACATTCCCTCATTATTTGACGTGTATATAACCCTCTGTTCCCCCCATGTCTGTGTGTGGAATTGTTTGTTGTAAAGTCAGACTGGTTTGCGACGGGTTATTTTAACCCATATTTTGTTTTTCTGGTGCCGTTGTTTTTTTCCTCATTAAACTGCTCCGGTTATCACCCAGTTCTGCTCTCCTGCGCCTGACTTCCCTGCAGCCCGTTACGCACCTCTTACAAGATTGATATCTTAGGTTTTGTACCATTGATTTTTCCAAGCGCTGGGATGCGCAGAACTTAGAACACGGAGTTAATGAAATGCCCAGGAAATGGCACAGAAAATTTGGGGCGGTCTCTCCATAAAAGTCAATGGCCACACACCAATACATGGATTTGACAGTCAAACTATTACTTAAATAGCAGTCAACTCTTGTCATTGTTGTTCTTCTATAGAGAGTCGTGATTCGTTTAGGTTAACTAACAAAAAAAGTGTTCTGGTCCCTTTTCCATGATGGAATCCTCCCGAAATCAACATCCAACATTCCAAAATATAGATATAATCCTTCAAGTACTCATCTAGCCAACTTCTTCAGGGCCAGCCAGGCCCCCAGGCGCCCTGAAACCCAACCCCCATAAGAAGAAGCCCAAATACGACCTGCCCTTGCCCAGTATACATACAAGGTCAGGGGACAACACTGGTTTTTCATCTTGTAGTTAAACTTGTTTTATACACAGTTTAAAGGGATAGTTCCTCCCAATTACAAAATTACTTAAGTTGCGTTTACATTTCATTTGAAATCCAATGCTTCCAAAGTGTACATTAGTCTTTCCTGGTTCATAACATATTTTCTGGTCCCTTTCAGATCACAGCCATGTCAACAGTGGGCGGTGTCAGGCTTGTAAGAGACATGAATTATATGTGAGATTCAGTGACCAAGGCTGGAAGGTGAGATTCTATCTCTCTTAACTACTCATTGTACTGAATAGATAATCATGAACTAACATTGTACCACCTTATTTGCTGTAACACAGTTAGTATTTTTAGGGAAGCAAGGCATTTGCTTCCCCAACTAGTGGTCAGTATGTACTACTACTACACCCTCTCTCACATGAACGCTAACATTTCTGGTTTCAGTGGGAAAGATGGTAAATGTTTCAGACATTAATGGCAAATATAAAAAAACTAAGATACCCAAGTTAACGGAGTCTACAATGGCACTGTTAATGTAGAGTAGGGATAGTGAGAAGTAACATTCAAGACTGAAGCAATTATCCCCTCTAGTGGTATACTTTATACTGTACCAGGTTACTACACACACTGATAATACAAAACATTGAGGACACCTGCTCTTTCCATGACATAGACTGACCAAGTGAAAGCTATGACCCCTTATTGATGTCACTTGTTGAATCCACTTCAATCAGTGTAGATGAAGGGGAGTTAAAGAAAGATTTTAAAACCTTGATAGAATTGAGACATGGATTGTGTGTGTCATTCAGAGGGTGATTCGGCAAGACAAAAGATTGAACTGCATTTTAACGAGGGGTATGGTAGTAGGTGCCAGGCGCACCGGGTTAAGTGTGTCAAGAACTGCAACACTGCTGGTTTTTTCATGCTCAACAGTTTCCCATGTGTATCAAGAATGGTCCACCACCCAAAGGACGTCCAGCCAAGTTGACACAACATGGGCCAGCATCCTTGTGGAATGCTTAGGGCAGCTTGTAGAGTCCATGCTCTGACGAATTGAGGCTGTTCTGAGGGAAAAGGGTGTGCAACTCAATATTAGGAAGATGTTCCTAATGTTTTGTGCACTCAGTGTATGTAGTCCTACATGTTTTTAAATAGTACAATATCACAAACCAAAGTACAAAACCATATAAAGTGTGGGCCTGTAGTATCTGTAAATCAACTAAACGTTGTTTTTTATTTCCATATGCAGATAATAAAGCATCATTGTTCATGTAATAATCGAATATTAGCATTATACCTCTAGGAAGAGGAAATGGTCATAAAATCAAATAGATGAAAAGACGGAAACAAAAATGTTTTTGAACTAGAACTTAATTTATTTAAAATGTCAAATTCTGTGCAAAGTAATGTAGTGCATTGGTGTCTAGATCCCTGTTGGGTGGCAAAGTGTCACAAGAATCCTGTGGTGAGAGAAAACAAGAGAATACATAAAATTAATGGGTGTTAACTAATCAGGGTTCAACAAAGCACTTCAAGTCCTCAAATCCTTCAAAAGAGAGAGAGAAGGAGAAAGGAGTATGGTCCCTGCAGTAGGACTACATGCTGGCCATGAGGTTTTCCAAGTGGTACTCCAGGAGCCT
This sequence comes from Salvelinus fontinalis, assembly GCF_029448725.1. NCBI lineage: Eukaryota > Metazoa > Chordata > Actinopteri > Salmoniformes > Salmonidae > Salvelinus > Salvelinus fontinalis. The sequence continues at coordinate 50,398,539 of NC_074687.1, forward strand.
GGAGAGCTCAGTGACCAGAGACTCTGGGTTAAAGTACCAGGCCAGCTGCTGGCCAAACATGTCATCTAGCAGAGCCATCAGCCCGCCCTGAAGAGAGCACCACACAACACATAGAACATGTCTCTGAGTTACTAGCTTATCAAGAAGAGAGAGAAAAAATAGAAATACTCCCCCTAAAATGGCATTGGAACCTGGTTAACCATGAATAAGGAAGTAAATAGGAAGTACACTAAGAATATAGAAATAAACAGGAAGTAACTTGACTCTTACATTGAGCAGCAGCAGGTTTCTGTCAGCCTCTGGCTCCATGTTGGCAGCAGTGGGCAGGAAGGAGTACAGGAGAGCGTACAGACGCTTCCACGAACCCACCAGGGTGCTAAAGGAAACAAAGGAGGAGAAAAGAAGAGAGAATAGAAGAGAAGAGGAATTTAAGTGAAACTGCTAATAGAGAGATATCAAAACATGTACCAGTAAGATGCTACTTACCACCATCAGGGACTTCTGAGCTGTCATCAACCCAAACAGCACCAGCTCAAAGAGGACATCTATCATGTTCACATGATGGATCTAGGACAAGAAAACACGTTTGGAGAAAATAAGAATGATTTCATATTGATCAGCGACTGTGATGTATAAAAGACATGCATGTGGAAGAACTCAGTGAGACTTGAAAGAGTTAATGAACTCACCTTTGCCTCAGCCAGCTCCCTCTCAATGTCATTCCGCTTGGAGGGGTCACTCAGGTAGTCCACAAAGTCATTATAGGTACGGATGAACTTGGCCTCGTCCTATGACAAAGAAAAAAGCATCTTATTGAACAGAACACATTTCCCCTCAGGGACGCTCTCTTTCCCTTGAAAGATAATGAGTTAGTGAGTTACCATGTGGTTGGCCTGAACCAGTGCGCCCAGGAGGACCTTTCCCGCCACAAACAGATGGTTCCTGCTCAGGGTGGAACCAAGCAGGGTCTAGGGAAGAGGGAAGAGTTAGGGTGAGACATCTTCCTCTAGGAGACAGAACAACAAGTCACAGAGAGAAAAAGGAAAGTGGGTCCACTCACAGTGAAGGCCTGGCGCAGGGAGACGAGCCTCAGGGCGATGTCCTCCACTCTCTTGGTGGTAAGGTAGAGGCTGTGAAAGGGAGGGAATGGAGCATGTCAACCATTAGAGTCAATGGGGGATAACAGCATTATGACCACTATCCTTCAGCATCTGACAAGCCCAGACTACACAGACATTTAGAGGAACTCACTTTAGCAGAGGAATCTCCCTCTCCTCAGGCAGCAAGTCCTCCTCCCAGCCCTACGACAACAAAACAAGCATTCAAAATCAGTCACCAATGCAATGACATAACAAACAATCGGTCAATGGAAGGATCTTAATGCTCCTAGTCAATAGTATGTGTGTGTAACGTCTGACCTCATATCAGTTGTGGCCCTCAGGGTCTGGGTCAGTGAACTGCTGAGTGGTGGGCGTAGAGAAGGAGGAAGCCTCCGACCACGCTGAAGAGGAGAGAAGCCCATCCAGCCCCATGTGGAGAGTGGCGTACACCACTGAGACATTGTCGTGGAAAATCATCTCAGAAATATAACGCTTTATCAGAACTTGTGAAATCAAAACATGCTTTTATTACAATTGTATAGCCAACTGGAATGTCCCGCAGAACACACACCCTCCCAGAGCACTGGTTCGCTCTTTATACACAAATAGCATATGAGTCCACCCCATATGCAAATAAGCATACTTCCCCTAATTCTTCCTGCCATCATTATCTTTTTAGTTCAGGCTTCCCGCTTGTTCACGCCTACTAACGCCCATTATCTGCTTTCAGTTAAATTATAATAGTGGCCAGACCCGTGCTTGTCTTAAAAATAATATATGTCCATCTATCCTATAAGCCTATGACTCAACCCTGTATTTAACTCAGTGCCCTAAGCACATATTTCTCTGGCAGGTGTATCTTTAGTAGAATCAGCAGACTATGTGTCTAATGGGTCTAAGTGCCCTAAACACATATTTCTCTGGTATGTATGTTTTTTTAGTGGAATGGGCAGACTATAAATCTAGTGTGTCAAAGCTTTTTCCATACATGCACTTTAAAGCACGTATGACTTTGGCCATCTGCTAAACTTTGGTTTCCTGTATTTACCAGAATGGCAAATGCACTCACGTCTGCCTTCTTCTCCTATTTTCTAGTGTACTCCTGTCTATTGTTTAATAGTGTGATATCTACCTACATATGTATCAATTACTCCTACAACATCAGTCTGCTGCTCAAAACACACACAACACACCCGTTTACCACACACACGTTATTAGAAAATACACCAAATCTAATGCAAAAATGTCCAGCAATGTCTTGGTCTATATACATAGGAAATAGTTTATTTACCTGGTAGCAGCCAAGCGTCACGTCCACAGACGTCTTGTGGCGGAGGTGAGACGCATAGTGGATCACCCTGCCAGCCACACGCTGACAGAGAGAGAATACATGTTAAGGCCAAATGGAATAAGTGAAGAAAAGCCTAATCTAATACTATTTACGTCTTACCTGGATCCAAGTGATGGACTGCACTTTGTTGGCACAGTAGGGGATGCCCTCTGGACTAAGCCTGGCTGTCTCCTTGGAGATGGCCCACACCAGTTGAGTCTCCAGGCCTCTCACCCTACTCACGTGGTGCATCCTCACCACCACCTGCTGTTGAGACAACATCAACAAAACCACTTCAGCAATTGCTGTGACACATTTCCATCAAGATCAAATGACTGACAATGTAAATTAGGATTAGGTAGTTACAAAGACACATACCTGGGATCCCCCACGCATGTAGGTGATGATGGGGCTGATGAACTGGAAAGTTCTCCAAGCTTTAACCACCGAACCGGCATTGTTCTGCACATTACAATACATTCATGTTGGAAACAGTAAACATTGTAACCGTGATGTGACTGTGTGTGTGTGGGGGTCTCTTACCCTGATCACAACAGGCCCACAGTACAGGGGGCTGAACCTAATCGGAATCAACTGCCAATTGCCAGTGGCCTCCTAAAACAGAAAGCAGACAAGAGATTTGTTTGATGTCAAAGAGACACAACTTGAATATCTGGGATATTTTTCAAACATAAAAGCACAAACTTTCAGAAAATTGTACCTCAAGGATAGTCTGCACATCTGGCACATCCTCAAGGATGATAGCAGCATTCTGGACATCAAGGAGGACTGGCAGCTGTGGAACATCTGGCACATCATCCAATGGCACATTCAACTGGACCTCATCCAGGACAGTTGTTTCTCTTGAAAAGCACCCAGGCATTGTTCTCTCTCAGGTCTCAGAAATCAAACAAGTTTGTTGTCAGCAGCAAAATGAAGTTGTTGTTTTCGCACAGAAAACGTTCCATAGGACTTCGGTTCTACGTTCAAAAATGATTGTTTACAAAATTGACAAATGTGTTGCCATAGAAATGAGTTTGGAATTCTATGATTCCCTTTAGAATCCGTTAAAATTGCTTGTCATCATTCTAGTGACGTCGACGTGCTCCTTCGTAGCTCAGTTGATATATATATATTTTTTGTTTTGTTTTGTTAAATCACCTTTATTTAACCAGGTAGGCAAGTTGAGAACAAGTTCTCATTTACAACTGCGACCTGGCCAAGATAAAGCAAAGCAGTTCGACACATACAACAACACAGAGTTACACATGGCGTAAACAAACATACAGTCAATAATACAGTAGAAAAACAAGTCTATATACAATGTGAGCAAATTAGGTGAGATAAGGGAGGTAGGGTAATACATAGGTCATGGTGGCGAGGTAAATACAGTATAGCAATTAAAAACACTGGAATGGTAGATTTGCAGTAGATTCATGTGCAGTAGATTAAAGTAGAAATACTGGGGTGCAAAGGATCAAGATAAATAAAATAAATACAGTAGGGGATGAGGTAGTTGTTTGGGCTATTGTCACGGCCGTTTAAAGAAGAGGACCAAGGTGCAGCGTGGTGAGCATACATTTTCTCTTTATTTGGAAAAGACGCCAAACAAAACAATAAACGCTACAAAAAACAAACCGTGAAGCTCAAAGGCAAAGTGCCCTTAACAAAGTCAACCTCCCACCTAGACAGATGGGAAAAAAGGCTACCTAAGTATGGTTCCCAATCAGAGACAACAATAGACAGCTGTCCCTGATTGAGAACCATACCCTGCCAAAACATAGAAATAGAAAATCATAGAAACACAAAACATAGAATGCCCACCCCAACTCACGCCCTGACCAAACCAAAATAGAGACAAAAAAAGGCTCTCTAAGGTCAGGGCGTGACAGTACCCACCCCCAAAGGTGTGAACTCCGGCCGCAAAACTGAACCTATAGCGGAGGGTCTGGGTGGGCATCTATCCGCGGCGGCGGCTCTGGTGCGGGACGTAGACCCCGCTCCACCTCTGGCTCACCCCACTTTGGTGGCGCCTCTGGTGCGGGGACCCTCGTCGTCGACCCCGGACCCTCGTCGCGGGCCCCGGACTGGGGACCCTCGTTGCGGGCCCCGGACTGAGGACCCTCGTTGCGGGCCCCGGACTGGGGACCCTCGCTGCCGGCCCCGGACTGGGGAACCTCGCTGCCGGCCCCGGACTGGGGACCGTCGCCGGAGGCTCCGGACTGAAGGGCGTCGCCGGAGGTTCCGGACTGGAGGCCGTTGCCGGAGGCTCCGGACTCGAGACCGTCGTTGGAGGCTCTGGACTGGAGGCCGTCGCTGGAGGCTCCGGACTGGAGGCCGTCGTTGGAAGCTTCGTGCCATGGATCATCACTGGAGGCTTCGTGCCATGAATCATCACTGGAGGCTTTGTGCCATGAATCATCACTGGAGGCTTTGTGCCATGGATCATCACTGGAGGCTTCGTGCCATGGATCAACACTGGAGGCTTTGTGCCATGGATCATCACTGGAAGCTTCGTGCCATGGATCATCACTGGAGGCTTCGTGCCATGGATCATCACTGGAGGCTTTGTGCCATGGATCATCACGGGAGGCTTTGTGCCATGGATCATCACTGGAGGCTTCGTGCCATGGATCATCACTGGAGGCTTTGTGCCATGGATCATCACTGGAGGCTTTGTGCCATGGATCATCACTGGAGGCTTTGTGCCCTGGATCATCACTGGAGGCTTTCTCCGTGTAGCCGGAACAGGTCTCAACGGACTGAGGAGATGTACTGGCAGCCTGGTGCGTGGAGCTGCCACTGGGCTTACCAGGCTGGGGAGACATACAGGAGGCCTGGTTCGGGGGGCAGGCACAGGATACACTGGGCCGTGGAGGCGCACTGGAGGTCTCGAGCGTAGAGCCTGCACAACCCGTCCTGGCTGGATGGTTATTTTCGCCCTGCAAATGCGGGGCGCTGGCACAGGATGCACTGGGCTGTGCAGATGCACCGGAGACACAGTGCACAGAGCCGGCGCAGGATATCCTGGGCCGTGGAGATGCACTGGAGGCCAGATGCGCTGAGCCGGCACCTTCCGTCCTGGCTGGATGCTCACTCTAGTCCGTCCAATGCGGGGAGCTGGAATGTAGCGCACTGGGCTATGAATGCGCACTGGAGACACCGTGCACTCCACCGCATAACACGGTGCCTGACCAGTACGACGCTCCCTCCGGTAAGCACGGGGAGTTGGCTCAGGTCTCCAACCTAACTCAGCCAATCTCCTCGTGTGCCCCCCCCCCCCCCCCAAAAAAAATTGTTTGGTGCTGCCTCTCGTGCCTGCTCCGTTGCCGTGACTCCTGGTAGCGAAGTCGTTCCTCCCTCGCTACTTCAGCCTGTTTCCATGGCAGGGTCTTGTCCCCTGCCATAACCTCCTCCCATGTCCAAGATGTCCTCCATTCTCTCTTCTCCCAGGCCCAGGATCCCTGCTCCTCCTGGCCACGCTGCTTGGTGCTTTGGTGGTGGGTAGTTCTGTCACGGCCGTCAAAAGAGGTGGACCAAAGGGCAGCGTGGTAAGCGTACATTTTCCTTTTATTTAAAATGTTGCCAACAAAACAACAAACGAAGAAACAACCGTGAAGCTTACAGGGCTATAATGCCCCTAACAAAGTCAACTTCCCACAATGACAAAAGAGGAAAAGGCTGCCTAAGTATGATTCCCAATCAGAGACAACGATAGACAGCTGTCCCTGATTGAGAACCATACCCGGCCAACACATAGAAATACAAAAACATAGAAATCAGAACATAGAATGCCCACCCCAAATCACACCCTGACCAAACCAAAATAGAGACATAAAAATGCTCTCTAAGGTCAGAGCGTGACAGTGTTTATGCCCATTTATGTACAACCTGTATATGTTACCCTTCCAATGAGCTTATCATATAAACTACAACGTGAAAAGTATGGTTTATTTCACTTTTAATCATGTTAGCACAGGTAACAGCCGTGTACAGTCTTTCTTTCGTTTTTCATTCTTACTATTCCCAATTCACTTAAACTATATTTCTTTATTTCCCATGGGCTTCACCAGAGTACCCCCTAGTGGCAGGAATACAACTGTATTAAGCCCCTTACAACACCTCCCTGCAAAATAGAAATAGAAATGTTGTCCCAGTTGCAGCCTGGTATCCAAACTGATATGCCATTTTTAGTTTAAAAAAAAACAGCATTTATATTTTGCGATTCCTGGCTACTGTAGTGTTGTGGTTTCTTGCAGGTAACCTGCTGTTCCTGGCTGTGGTCAGCCATTTTGAGGCGAAGCTGCACCGGCCCAGGCTCATTGCTATGGGCTGTTTCCTCATGGCTGTAGGATCCTTCCTCACAGGCCTGCCACACTTCTTCATGGGACAATGAAGGTAAAAGAACTGAAATACTGGTTAAACTTGTACTTGTAGAGATACTCCATTGTGGAGGATAGTTTCACTTTAGAAATAAAGAAATGTACCCAGTTGTTGATTAATCTCAGTTAACTTATAACTAAAGTCTTGTGTAATTGGTCAGTTGCTTGATTATGTTTTGAGGCCATACATGTTAAAAGAAGGGATTAAGAGATGCTATAACTGTGATGTGGTAAAGTTGGACCCAGGTGCAGAGAAGAGACCAGAAGATGAAGCAGTGGCTCCAACCAGTGTCTCCACCCTTCAAGGGCCCACTTAACTGCCAAGTGCTCCCGGTTGCCTACATCGTAGTTGCCTTCCGCTGGCGAGAACCACTTGGAGAGAAAGGTGTATTGGTTGAAGTTTCTTGTCCTCCTCGTTCCGCTGTGAAAGTACCGCCCCACCTCTACCACAAGGATCAGGATGAACGAGGATGGGTCCGGAGTTGAAACGTCCCTTGAGCTCTATGAATTCTCTGTCAGCCTCGGGATTCCTGCAAAAACCTGCTTGAGTGAGGTGGGACAGGGCCGGATGTGTTCCGGAAGGGTTTTTGGAGAAGATCAGGATGTCGTCGAGGGTAAACAAAGACGAACCGGTTCAACAAATCCCTAAGAGTGGCATTGATCAATGCTTGAATGACTGCCGGTGAGTTCGATATTCCGAAGGTCATGACTAAATACTCAGTGACCACTTGGGGTGTTAAAGGCAGTTTTCCACTCATCTCCCTCCCTGATTCTCACCAGATTTTAAGCGTTGCGGAGGTCCAGTTTGGTGAAGAATTGGGCTCCTAGGGCCAACTCCAAGGCGGCGGACATCAGGTAGGGAGTAACGATTCTTGGTCGTAATCCTTTTTCAGCCCTCTGTAATCGATGCAAAGACTAAAGTTTGAGTCAGAGACAGAGAAACAAGTTTAGACAGTCAGCCCAATTATTATATTCTTTCCACTAATAGGTCTTTTGACCAATCACATTAGATATTTTCGCATCAGCTCTTTTTCAGAGCATATCTGATTGGTCAATAGACCAATTACTCAAAAAAATTACTGAATTGTGCTGTCTGTCTCAACAAAGCCATAGAAACATGGACATGCTCCAACTGAAATGTTCCATCCTGTCATTATTGATGTTGAATGGCATTAAATACACTTTTTTTGTTCTTTCCCATCCCCTGTAGGTTTGTTGAACATGAGTGGAAATGAAACTCCAGCACACTGGTAGCACTATCGATGTGTGACGTCGACTCACTTTTCCAGGTAAGTTGAACCTGCCTGTGGGTGCGGTGGGGATATTCCTGGGAGGTCTACTGATGAAGAGCTATAAGCTTGGCGTTGTGTCTGGAGTCCAGCTGTCTTTCGTCACCTCCTTCATGGCCTACCTTCTCCTCCCTCTGCAGTCTGGCACTAAGTGTGACAATGTTCAGGTGGCTGGTCTGACCGTGTCCTACAACGAGTAAATATGACATCTGATTGGTTGGTGGGTTGATTAAAAACAAAAGTTTTGATCAGTGGAATATGAGGGAGAGTTAGACCAAAACACAAATGGGTTCGTGCCGAGGCTCCCTCTTGTGGGAATATACAGTATGGTTGTTGCTGAGCCAGGAATCCTGGCTGTTTTGTCACTGTGTGTCACGACTTCCACCGAAGGTGGCTCCTCTCCCTGTTTGGGCGGCGCTCGTCGTCGCTGGTCTACTAGCTGCCACCGATACTTTTTCCCTTTCTTTTGGTTATGTCTGTTTTGTGTTTCACCTGGTTTCATTTTGGTTAATTAGGGGGGGTATTTAATTCGACATTTCCTTTGGGGTTTTGTGCGGGATTGTTGTCGTTTGAACTGTCAGTGAGTTTGGGTTTTGTTTTCTATTAGCTCATGTTTTACAGGTGTTTTTCCCTAGACTGTGTCTGAGTGGGGTTTTCGTGGCTATTGCTGTAGTCCGGTGTTCCTGATGTTTTTTGAGCTAGTTAAATAATACGCCCTTTTCTTTGGAACTTGTTTTTCCTGCACCTGACTCCACACCCACATCTCCTTGGGGAGATCTGACACTGTGGCTATTAATGTATTGAGTGTACAAACATTCACAGGGATGCTGGGCCATGTTGACTCCAATGCTTCCCACAGTTGTGTCAAGTTGGTTGTATGTCTTTTGAATGGTGGACCATTCTTGATACACACAGAGAACTGTTGAGCGTAAAAAACCCAGCAGCGTTGCAGCTCTTGACACAAACTGGTACCCCTGGCACCTACTACCATGCCCCATTGAAAGGCACGTAAATATTCTGTCTTGCCCATTCACCCTCTGAATGGCACACATACACAATCCATGTCTCAATTGTCTCAAGCCTTACAATATATTTTTTTACCTTTCTCCTCCTCTTTATCTACACTGATTTAAGTGGATTTAACTAGTGACATCCATACGGGATTATAGCTTTAACCTGGATTCACCTGGTCAGCATATGTCATGGAAAGAGCAGGTGTTCTTAATGTTTTATACACTCAGTATAACTCATGGCACTGAAATAAGTTATTTTCAACCATTAATTGGGGCCTTGTTGAGGCCTTATCTAGGTAAGTAATTGCTGATTGACGATAAAGTATTATTTTGATGTATGGAAAAAATATGGTATGCAATTCCTATGTAGAGAAGGTTCTCTCTGGTAGTTGTTCAATATGACTTCAACTTTTACAGGGCACTCTTGTAAAATAGATGTTTAATCTCAATGTGACTCCCTGTTTAAATAAAAGTTCAATAAAATTCAAAAAACATCAACACAAACACAGGATATGGGGTGCACATGGTATCACATCATTACATACTAGGCCCTGGAATTGACTCAACATGTTTGAGGTAGGGGATCAATACATGTGGGGGAAGTGGTGGCTGTCGAATGTATGATTCTGATATGTACAGGTAAGTTCATTGTGTGTGTTTTGGGGCGGTTGGCGTCCATGTTTGTGTCCGTACTCTGAGGTGTGTTTGAATATGAATGAGCAGCAGTGTTGTGATGTGTCCTATCCCGTCCTTGCAGAGTGATCTTCCTTGGTCTCATCACATGTCTCAGTGGCTCCTCCTTAGGAGGGAGGGGGACAGCACCACGGGACAGCCCCCACACTCATCGCTAGAGATCGAACTTCAGACTCCCTCCAAAACCACTGAACCCCTCAACACAACGAAAGAGAGTGCACACCCTTAGAGGGAGCCGGAACAGGATAACTCCCTCCAAACTCACAAAGACACAGAGGAGGAGGAACTATCCAACACCCAGGGAGAGAGAACGAGTGACCTCAGTCGAACACAGTCAGAAAGAGGAGGTGGAAGAGGCGTTAGATAGAGGAGGAGGTTACCCCAGAGGCCATTCCTCCTGTTCATGTGAGCAAGAAAGAGCAGAAGGCTTCTGATCAGCCAAATGGCAGGCAGAGGGAGAGGTCATAGTGATTCACACCCACAGAGAGAAAGACAACCCAGTCAACCTCTTGGTTGAGATGAACCACACAGAGGTAGAGGCAGAGGGCCTTCAGGGCTAGCCAGTCAGCCTGCCTGCTCTGATCCTCAAGTCAATTGTATTTAAATTCATGTTCATTAAATAATTTTATTCAAGAATTGAAAAGTCCCATTTACTTAATGATCATTTTTCACTGTCTTCAACCCTCAAGAACCAGGGTGAATCTGGGTCACCTTTTTACTGGGCAAACACAACTTGCATATGGTCATAAACTAGGCCGAAACGTTAATCTTTTAACCTTGCCTGAATAAAACAATGCTTTTTTTAAATAGTGAGCAAGAGTTGCGCTTTTTCCTTTTCTATAATGATTCAAATTTTTGGTTGCACCTCAACTCAACGTTGGTTGAGCGCCCTCTGTTTTTTTTTGTTGTCAAATAATACATTTTTCTTAAATGTACAAAGTACATTTTTAAAAGCATTAAAATTGGGATGTTTCCCACTTATTTACACAACCTACTCCACACTTTCAAAGTGAAAGTTTATAGAAATGTTCTGATATTAAGTAATAAACAGAAGAAAAGCAGAATTGAATCCAATCATAATGCAAATAATTTAATGGTCTATGGTTCAATCCCATTTCTGAATGTCTGATGAATAATTAATATTGTTCCTCCTCTTCCTTGTGGCAGGCGCAGCAGCACACTGCCTTCCAAAGCCTGCAAAATAATCGCCGGACTGCCCTTTTCCTAGCTCTGCATGGAACATCCTGTGTCACGTCCTTGGTGACGTGTGGGGTGACATCCGGGATGACCACAGCAACATCCTCTGGAAAGGGAAAAAAGAGGAACAGAATGTAAACAAATGCAAACCGTAGGTTCTAAACACTGGCCAGTTGAAAGGTTCTGCTAAGATGTCATGACAAACGGCACCTGTCAGAGTACTCTCTAAGTGTTACTCACCTGCTTGGATGTCAGCTGGCAGAGTGGCGAAGACAGCCATCGTGAGAGTCCTTTCATTAGGTGTGACGTCCACAACCTCCAAGAGGGAAGAGATGGGCTCTGCCTCTGTATTAGGGGTGATGTCCACAACCTCCAGGTGGGAAGAAACCGGATCTGCCTCTTTGTTAGTGGCGATGTACACAACCTCCAGGTGGGAAGAAGCCGGATCTGCCTCTGTGTCAGTGGTGATGTCCACAACCTCCAGGTGGGAACAAGCCTGGTCTGCCTCTGTTTTTGGGGTGATGTCCACAACCTCCAGGTGGGAACAAGCCGGGTCTGCCTCTGTCTTTGGGGTGATGTCCACTACCTCCAGGTGGGAACAAGCCGGGTCTGCCTCTGTCTTTGGGGTGGTGTACACAACCTCCAGGTGGGAAGAAGCCGGGTCTGACTCTGTGTTAACGGTGGTGTCCACAACCTCCAGGTGGGAAGAAGCCTGGTCTGCCTCTGTCTTAGGGGTGATGTACACAACCTCCAAGTGGGAAGAAGCCGGGTCTGCCTCTGTCTTAGGGGTGATGTACACAACCTCCAGGTGGGAAGAAGCTGGGTCTGCCTCTGTCTTAGGGGTGATGTACACAACCTCCAGGTGGGAAGAAGCCTGGTCTGCCTCTGTGTTAACGGTGGTGTTCACAACCTCCAGGTGAGATGAAGTCGGGTCTGTGTTATGGGTGACAACAACAATCCTGATGAGCTCTACTACTACAAGGCAACAAGATGTCATCACAACAGGCATCTGTCAGAGTGCTCTCTATCATTGCTACTCACCTGCTTGAATGTCAGCTGGTAGTGTGGTGGAGACGGCCACCGTGAGGACAGGGGGGACTGGTAGGGTGGCTGCAGGGGGCTGGAAGCAGCTCTGCACCTCGTCCGCCACAAAGGCACAGACCGAGCTCATATAAAAAGGGCTCTGGAGGTCATCCGTGGAGAAGGACTGACTGATTCTCCCGAGGATCGACCGCACAGAGTCAAAAGCAGCAGCCCGGGAGAAAGGGATGTGAGGGGAAGGGTCCTTTAGCATGCAGGAGAGCTTCTCCTCTACGGCCGCCACCATACCCACGGCCATCCCGCTTATTAGGATTGGGTGCTCTGAATGGCCTTCCTCAGGCTTAAGCCACAGGGCCAGGAGAAGCCTGGGCACCACCTCCACCACCACCTGAGATGGGCTGAGCAGGTTGCTACGGGGCTCATTGGACTGCTCGCCCAGAATGCTCCTCACAGCTCTCTCCACGATGCTGTGGACTTTAGGATCGCTGAAATCAACAAAAAGGAGAAGACTAAGCTAAACGATGTGCAATGTGCTCACAGAGAACACTGTCTTAGTCTGCTTCTGCGTAGTTCCAGATGTGTAGATAAATGGATCAAGTCATATGCAGGGCAGTACATGGAACTCACATGTCAGCTGGCGAGGTGGAGTGCATGGAGCGGCGGAGCTTGCAGAAAGCCTCGTGCTCTATGTCCATCATTTTTAGGCAAGTGTTTACTTCCCAGGCCTTCAGTATGAAACAGGAAGTCCCATTAGTGTAATTTCACAACATATCTATTCTGCTGTGCTAACTCGTTGTTGAAATGCTAGTAAAGAGCTCACTGACTTGTAGTATGTCTCTAACTCTCATTCTCTTACCAGCCGAGCGAGGTCGTTTCCCTCCCCCAGGGTTTCCTTCCACACCCTTCAAATAAAATACAGAGCAATTCAACTTTCCTGGCTTCTGATTTTTCTGTTGTTTATTTTACCCACACCTCCTGAAGTGCTGCTGTTGGCAGGGAATGGCAGTGAAGGTGAGTGCTGACGTGGTACTCACCTCTCCCTAAGGGATTTTTTGCCCTGAGACACCAGCCAGTTGCTCATGTGCTCCGTGGTGACATGGGGCGGGACCTGGCCTTGACTCTGGAGCAGCAGATAGTGGACCATGAGCTTCTTCTGCAAGATGAGGTAAGGTGTGAGACCGTGCCACGAAATACCATATCATGTGCTTTCAGAAGGGCCTCTCGCAACATTTCACAACTGCTCATGCGTCACAATTTGCAAGTGATATTAAGAACTCTTATGACCAACTTCTCTAAACTGTCTTTCTGTTGTTTATGTTTTTGTGGGATGAATCTTACCTGTTTATTGTAATATGTTTCCTCCCAGCAGGCCTGCAGAGTCTGGAAATAAAGGCTGCTTCTACAGAATTCCTTTGAAGATAATGAAAATAATGATGCTTTGTTATGCACATTATGCACAGGCATTTACAGTATGCTAAAATGAATTTCTCCTAAGATTACCTTTGTGGGACCATAAGTGAACTCCGGAATGCACAAAACCCTATCCATGGTAAGATGGGGAAGAAATGCAGCGCTATAGATATACGGGATGCTCTAGAGATAACAGGAATGACTTAAAGTCGCGAATGATCAATGACTGTGGAGTCGTCCAATATGCTGCACTTAGAATTGAGTTGTAGGCGATGTTTGGCGCAAATAGAATGTTTACATTCTATTGCCATGGAGAAATGGAATGTGTAGAACCTGTATAAATGGGTATGCTTCTATGTCTTTATTTCGTGAAAGATTAAGCTCTTTATTATGTCATAATGTGTATATGAGGACGTAGGAACCCGTCCCGATTCATGACGCGATTATCCAGGTGCATGTTGCTTAGACCTACTAATCAAACCTTGGTTTACAAGTTAAATACATAGATTTGTATAGGCATATATAAACAATCAACCAAATCCATTTAAAGCAATGATTGTCAATTGAAAATGTGTTTGTTGTGTTATCCTGTTGTGCGCCTTGAGTGTCAGTCCCCTTAAGCATATTATTACAATATTTCCGAGATCTGAATTGACCCAATGAACACTTTTGCAAAGATATTCGGTTAGAAATAAGAGTATGAATGACAATAAACGTATGACTTGGATTGTATGCATAATAGTGTAGTAAACAATATCGCTCAGCGTGGGAACTTTTGGTGTTAGGAAAATATCCGTTATAAGTCTCCATGGCACGTATCACTTCGTTGTCTTGTTGGTAATAGTAAAAATACATGACAGTCCGCATTGTAATGGTCTAACAGGTGTTTTTCATTTTGTTTCTCACATTAGACAGACATTTGAGAACGGAATTGCTTACAGTTGTACGTACCTATGATGCACAGACACACTAAAGCTGTACAGTGTAGTTTGAATAGTCCGTTTCAATTACTTGCAGATGTATTCCCTATTATTTACAAATCGAAAGATGTAACATTTGAAATTAATGTGGCAGAACAGTTTAGCATAGAGTTCCTGTAGGAGTCTTCTCCTTCAGTCTTTTTGCCTGCTAGGCCTCGTTTCTCATTACATGGAATTTCCCCAGTGCCAACTTCACATGAGATGGGCGCTGTCTACTGTCATGTGGGCCTGGATGACAGATATCGCTATGCCGATATTGCTGTTGTCCATGTCCATTTTCTTTTGCATTCCCTGTTGCGTGGATTTTACTGGAGTATGATCAGATTGCTTTGTTTAAACTAGAATGAAGATTTGGTCTGGGAAACAATGCCGATTATAGCACGATAGCTATTTTTCTTTTAAATAAAGCAATGTTTATATGACCCCCTTTCAAAGAGTCGCTCATTTATCACTTTCTTGCCAATATACAGTGTGTCACGGTTCATGAATCCACTGCCTCACTCTCTCTTTTCTCTCTCGCTCTCGCTCTCGCTCTCGCTCTCTCTCTCTCTCTCTCCTGTGTTTGTGTGGGCGTGGTTCCCAATCTTGGCCTGATTGTCTGCGCCAGCTGGAATTAATTATCTTCCCCTTTATATGTTCTGTAACCTGTGTTTCTTGTTGTCAGATCGTTGTTTCTTCCCTGAGGTTGTGTCGTGTGTCAGTGCTCATTCTCTCTCAGCCCTTGTGGGGATTATCTGCTGTGCTCCTTCCTACCCAGCCGGACTCACTCCCTTGGATTTCTCAGCACGCTATCATCAGAGGATGTGCCCTAGGCCCTGGGTTGGATTCTGTCTGAGTATATTCTGTCTGTCCTGTGGATACTGTAAACTATTTTCATTAAACCATCGTTGCTTGCATCTTGCATCCTCCTCTGTATTGTGACAGAACGATCTGACCATATCATGGATGCAGCGAGTTCAACGAGTCTGACCGAATTCATTTCCCGCAGTATCACGAGAATGGACCAACAAGAGGAGAACATCTCCAGCACAGGTCGGGCAGTACAAGCCATGGCGACGCAGGTATCCCAGCTGACCCAACAATTACAACATCTGAAGGGTCTCGCTGCGACACCTACACCAGCAGTTCCACACGCCCCGCCAGAGCTGGATTCTCAGCTAGAGCCACGACTACCGACACCAGAGGGTTATTCAGGTGATCCGGACTATTGTAGAGCTTTTCTTACGAGATGTTCAATGCATTTTTCGTTGCAGCCACGGACCTTCAACCGTGAACAGTCTAAGGTAGCATTCGTACTCACACTGCTATCAGGCAAAGCAGCTCTTTGGGGAACGGCGGTGTGGGCGAACCAGGACCCATGCTGCACCTCTTTCCAGACACTATCCGAGGAGATGAGAAGGGTCTTCGATCGGGCCGTGGCGGGTAGGGAGGCGGCCAGACTACTCACTGACCTTCGCCAAGGAGACCGTTCAGTATCGGAATACTCCATCCAATTCCGCACTCTGGCCGCAGAGTGTCAGTGGAACGAGGAGGCGCAGTGGGACATGTTCCTGCATGGGCTGGGGGACCGGATCCAGAAGGAGATCTATGTTCTGGACCTTCCCAGGAGTTTAAATGGACTAGTGGAACTAGCATTGAGGGTCGATGCTCGTCTGAGTCGTATTGGCCGCCGAGCATGCCCTAACAGACCGTATAACGACACGGAGGGCTGGCATACCAGCGGCGGGAACACGGTCAGTTCAGCCTCCGCTCACGAACCCATGCAGCTGGGGAAAGCTCGCCTCTCCCGGGAGGAGAGGGAGAGGCGGAGATCACAAGGACTCTGTCTCTACTGTGGTAGAGCGGGCCACTTTATCCACTCCTGCCCGGTAAAAGATCAGGCCCGGTAGTAAGTATGAGGCTACTATCGGGTGGTGTCACCACAGAGAAGACCTCATCATCTACTCTCCTCCCGGTAAGACTAAGATGGGCCACCCACACGCACGACACCCAAGCTTTACTGGACTCAGGAGCAGAGGGTAATTTCATGGACTTCAAGCTCGCTCACAAGCTCCAGATTCCTATCACCTCACTCACGCACAAGATATCCGTCAACGCTCTCAATGGTCAAGAACTCCCCAACATATCTCACACCACTGAACCTATCACACTCATCACTTCTGGCAATCACACTGAGACACTATCATTTCTACTCATGGACTCACCCCTTGCACCATTAGTTCTCGGCCACCCTTGGCTCACCCAACACAACCCCAGAGTTGACTGGGGTCATAACTCTATATCCATGTGGAGTAACAAGTGTCTTGAGTCCTGTTTAGTGTCTGCTTGTTCATCTGTGTCTGATTCTGTGTTTCTAGAGGAGGCAGTGGATTTGTCTAACGTGCCCGTTGAATACCTCGACCTGAAGGAGGTGTTCAGTAAGTCCCGTGCTGCTTCTCTTCCTCCGCATCGTCCCTATGACTGTGCAATAGAATTATTGCCAGGTGAGTCTCCGCCTAAAGGCAAGTTATATTCACTCTCTGTTCCTGAGAGGGAGGCTATGGAGAGATACATCTCTGATTCTCTGGCATCTGGATTCATTCGTCCTTCCTCTTCTCCAGCGGGGGCGGGGTTCTTCTTTGTGGGGAAGAAGGACGGATCTCTGCGTCCTTGCATTGATTACCGTGGGTTGAATAACATCACAGTGAAGAATACCTATCCCTTACCGTTGATGTCCTCAGCCTTTGAAAGGTTACAGGGAGCATCCGTGTTCACTAAGTTGGATTTACGTAATGCATATCATTTGGTTCGCATAAGGAGGGGGGACGAATGGAAGACCGCGTTTAACACCCCCAGAGGGCACTTTGAATATTTGGTCATGCCTTTTGGGCTATCCAACTCCCCAGCGGTTTTCCAGGCACTCGTCAATGACGTGCTGAGAGATATGATTGATCAGTTCATATATGTTTACCTGGATGACATACTGATTTTTTCTTCTTCTCTCCAGGAACACGTTCAGCACGTCAGACGAGTGCTCCAGAGGTTGTTGGAGAATGGACTTTTTGTCAAGGCGGAGAAATGCATTTTTCATGCACAATCCGTTCCATTCCTAGGTTACATCGTCTCGACTGAAGGTATTCGCATGGATCCTGACAAGATTAAGGCTGTGGTGGAGTGGCCAAGCCCAGATTCCCGTAAGGCCCTACAGAGGTTTCTGGGATTCGCCAATTTCTACCGGCGTTTTGTTCGCAACTTTAGCCAGATAGTCGCTTCCCTTACCGCCTTAACCTCCCCCAGAGTGACGTTCAGGTGGACCGATACAGCCGAGGCTGCATTCGTCAAACTCAAGAGCCGCTTTGTTTCGGCCCCCATCCTCATAGCTCCCGATCCCTCGCGTCAGTTCGTGGTGGAGGTGGACGCTTCAGAGGTGGGGGTAGGTGCGGTACTTTCCCAACGTGCCGCATCTGACAACAAGATGCACCCTTGCGCGTTCCTTTCCCATCGGTTATCACCTGCGGAACGCAACTACGACATTGGCAACAGAGAGTTGTTGGCAGTAAAGTTAGCATTGGAGGAGTGGCGCCATTGGTTAGAGGGTTCGGGGGTACCTTTTATAGTTTGGACCGATCACAAGAATTTGGAATATATCAGAACAGCCAAGAGACTCAACTCCAGGCAGGCGCGGTGGGCACTCTTTTTCGGACGTTTTGACTTCTCTCTCTCGTATCGCCCGGGTTCCAAGAATGTCAAACCCGATTCCCTTTCTCGTATTTTTGACCATTCCGAACGCCCATCCACTCCCGAGTGCATCCTACCCAGGACCCTAGTGGTCTCCACACTTATATGGGAGGTTGAATCGAGGGTCAGAACGGCCTTAGAAGGGGTAACGCCTCCGCCCGGTTGTCCGCCTAATCGGTTGTTTGTGCCGGAGGGGTGTCGGTCCGATGTTATTCGGTGGGGGCATTGCTCCAACGTAGCGTGTCATCCAGGAGTCAGCCGTACTAGCTTTTTAGTGAAGCAACGCTTTTGGTGGCCGCTGATGGCTCGTGACATTCACAGTTTTGTCTTGGCTTGCTCGGTTTGTGCCACTGGGAAGAGTTCTAATCGACCCCCAGATGGGTTACTCCAACCGCTGTCGGTCCCTTCGAGACCCTGGTCCCACATCGCGCTAGATTTTGTTACCGGTCTCCCGCCCTCCCAGGGCAAGACGGTTGTTTTGACTGTGGTGGACCGGTTCTCGAAGGCGGCTCATTTTATTCCCTTGCCTAAATTACCATCTGCCAAGGAAACAGCGGTAACGGTCGTGGATCATGTCTTTCGCTTACATGGCCTGCCGATGGACGTAGTTTCTGACCGTGGGCCCCAATTTGTGTCCAAGTTTTGGCAGGAGTTTTGTAGGTTACTGGGAGCAAGTGTTAGTCTTTCTTCAGGGTTTCATCCCCAGAGCAACGGTCAAACGGAGAGGGCCAACCAAGATTTGGAGAGAGTGTTGCGATGTTTGGTTTCTAAGAACCCCTCTTCCTGGAGTCAACAACTCTCTATGGTTGAGTACGCTCACAATTCGTTGCCAGTGGCAGCCACGGGTCTCTCTCCGTTTGAGTGTAGTTTAGGTTACCAGCCACCTATCTTTCCCAGTACAGAGTCCGAGGTCACTGTTCCCTCCGCTCACGCTTTCATCCAGAGGTGCCGTCACGTATGGAGCAGAGCCCGTGAGACTCTCCTCCGGGTGGGGGCGCGCACCAAGGCTAAGGCCGATCGCCACCGGTCGAAGCCTCCGGTATACGTTGTTGGACAAAGAGTGTGGCTTTCCACGAAGAACATTCCACTCCGATCCGTTTCTAACAAGCTTGCCCCCAAATTTATCGGGCCGTTCAGGGTCACCAGGATCATTAGTCCGGTGGCGGTCCGGCTCAAGCTTCCTCCGGCGTATAGGAGAATTCATCCTACCTTCCATGTGTCCAAGATAAAACCGGTGTTTCAGGCACGCATTAACCCGCCGGTCCCGGTTCCCCCGCCGCCACGACTTGTTGATGGGGAGACCACCTTTTCTGTCAATCGGATTTTGAACTCGAGAAGGAGGGGACGCGGATTCCAGTACCTGGTAGACTGGGAGGGTTACGGTCCGGAGGAGAGAAGTTGGGTACCCGCTAGGGACATTCTGGATCACTCCCTTATCGATGATTTCAATCGACAGGTAAATTTGTCTGGGAACGCCAAGAGGCGTTCCTAGGGGGGGGGGTATTGTCACGGTTCATGAATCCACTGCCTCACTCTCTCTTTTCTCTCTCGCTCTCGCTCTCGCTCTCGCTCTCGCTCTCGCTCTCTCTCTCTCTCCTGTGTTTGTGTGGGCGTGGTTCCCAATCTTGGCCTGATTGTCTGCGCCAGCTGGAATTAATTATCTTCCCCTTTATATGTTCTGTAACCTGTGTTTCTTGTTGTCAGATCGTTGTTTCTTCCCTGAGGTTGTGTCGTGTGTCAGTGCTCATTCTCTCTCAGCCCTTGTGGGGATTATCTGCTGTGCTCCTTCCTACCCAGCCGGACTCACTCCCTTGGATTTCTCAGCACGCTATCATCAGAGGATGTGCCCTAGGCCCTGGGTTGGATTCTGTCTGAGTATATTCTGTCTGTCCTGTGGATACTGTAAACTATTTTCATTAAACCATCGTTGCTTGCATCTTGCATCCTCCTCTGTATTGTGACACAGTGCCTTCAGAAAGTGTTCATACCCCTTAACTTATTCCTCATTTTGTTTTCTTACAGCCTGAATTCCAAATTGATTAAATTATAGTTTTTTATCATCTCACCCAGCTACAGACAATACCCCATAATGACAAAGTGAAAATATGTGTATTCATTTTTTCTCAAATGTATTGAAAATTAAATACAGAAATATCTCATTTACATAAGTATTCACAATACATGTTAGAATCACCTTTGGCAGCGATTAAAGCTGTGAGTCTTTCTGGGTAAGTCTCCAAGAGCTTTGCACCCCTGGATTGTACCATATTTGCAATATCACAATATATACAGTACCAGTCAAAAGTCTGGACACACCTACTCATTTAAGGGTTTTTCTTTATTTTTAACACCTTTTTACATTTTAGAATAATAGTGAACATATCAAAACTATGAAATAGCACAATTGGAATCATGTAGTAAGCAAAAAAGTGTTAAACAAATCAAAATATATTTTATATTTGAGATTCTTTGAAGTAGCCATCCTTTTCCTTGATGACCGCTTTGCACACTCTTGGCATTCTCTCAAACCTTTTCATGAGGTAGTCACCTGGAATGCATTTCAATTAACAGGTGTACCTTCTTAAAAGTTAATTTGTGGAATTTCTTTCATTCTGAAAGCGTTTGAGCCAATAGGTTGTGTTGTGAGAAGGTAGGGATGGTTAACAGAAGATAGCCCTATAGCCAGATAGCCCTGGCTCTCATGAGGACTGCCACAGGAAAGGAAGACCCAGAGTTACCTCTTCTGCAGAGGATAAGTTCAGTAGAGTTAACTGGACCTCAGATTGGAGCCCAAATAAATGCTTCACAGAGTTCAAGAAACACACACATTTCAACATGCACTGTTCAGAGAAGACTGCGTGAATCAGGCCTTCATGGTCGAATTGCTCAATTGAAACCACTACTAAAGGACGGACACCAATAATAAGAAGAGACTTGCTTGGTCCAAGAAACATAAGCAATGGACCTTAGACTGGTGGAAATCTGTCCTTTGGTCTGATGAGGCCAAATTTGAGATTTGTTCCTTTCAATGTGTGTGTAAAGAATCCAGGGTGTTTAGTTGGGTCTACTCTTCATTATATTGTTGAATGGTTTAAAATCCGTCAGATGCTGCTTTCAATTCATTGTGGCTCTGAAGAAGTTTCACAACTTGCAGACTTGTTTACGTGCTGCTGTGCGTTTTGTTGCTAACCTTACTTTTCTACCTGACAACTTTATTGTTTTTACTTTTTCATTTCCGTTTATATTTTTAGTTTTTCCCTCAGTCAACTTTTTTTTCATTCAACTTTTTCACTCCGGACGTTTTATCTGTAAATGGTTCGTCAAGACCTCCAACAGCCGAAGCCAAGTAATAACATTAACATGATGCCTTCTAATTGCAGTCGTTGTATTCATAATATACAGGAGAACGATCGCCTTACGGCGAGGATAGCTGTGCTGCAAGCCCAGCTTCAGACGCAATCGTTAGGCAAGGGTATTTTCAGTGTGTGAAAGGATGAAACAGCGTCTGTGCCACCAGTAAGTACAGATAGTAGTATAAATCCCCTCGCACGGTCCCCACAGCCGGACAACTTTCTCATGGCTTCTGGAGGGAAATGCTGTAGGAATGCTCAACCGGTGTCAGAGAGATTAAAGTAGATGTCACGTGTCAAATTTGATGGATGCCCCTAAGTCCGGCTGTCAAAATTTGATTGATGACCCTAAGTCCTGTTGTAGGAGGCCTGCACATATTTGGGCTTCCGGTCAGGACATCCTGGCATGGGTGGGGGTCTTTGGGTTGAGTAAGTGTCAAGCTGTCAATGTCCTAAATCAAAAAAAATCATGATTTATGACCCTATGTAATGATTGATGACCCAATGTCGTGTAGAAGGGGGGCCTGCACATATTTGGGCTTCAGGTCAGGACATCCTGATGGTTAGGGGGGCTTTTTGGGTAAGTAAGTGACCAGGTGTCAGGTCAACCTGTTCCTGGATGTCTAGTGTTGGGGGGGGTTGTTAATGAACATTTCAAAGAGGCTGGCTTTGCAGAAGCCTTATAAAGCCCCAGAACAATGTATGTTTAAGACTGTACAAGATAAACTCCCTGAATATTAAACAAAAATGACACATATGCCAATTTATGGTATGTTATGCTCGGCTTGTCATGAACCCAGTGACCAAAGCATTGAGGAAGTTCTGTGTGAAGCTCCAGAATGTTTTAAAGGATTTTTGGGTACGAGTGAGGGCCACATGTCTTACATATTCCAGCCGGAGGATTCTACGGTAAAGATCTTCAACGCCAGTGGCCCCAAACCCGTTTATCAGGCAAAACCTGGGAGTTTTTCTCCTGCTCTTGGTATGAGAGAATGGCTAAAGATCAGGCTTGCGCTCTGTAAAATTGAACAGGTCCTGAGTGGTACACCTGTGCCCGGCTATGCGTTGGAAGAACAGGTCTTCGGGGGCAGGGATCTCAAGGCTCTAAGAATTGCTTCAATGGACTATAGCCCTGACAACAAAGTGACAATTTTAGCCTGTGAAGTTTATGATGCGTGTAATGCTACAAAGTCTGTCAATTCTCCAGTAGCTTCCAGAGCATGCAAAGATGTCAACTTTTTTATTCCTGTGCTTAGTTTTAAATGGGTGGATTATCCAATTTTCATAACACTTATGAATAAGCTGGACATTCTCTTCAAAAATCGCGAACAGTTAAGGCGCTGGCCTCGGCTGTCCTTGAGACATAGCCAGGACCAAAAGGCCCGACGTAGGATCTACCCCCTGGAGTGAAAACTTACCAAGTGTTGATGAACCTTGCAAGAGATCCCGGCATTTTGATGACCAACTGGACACTGACAATGGGGGGTGGTTGCATCAGATCCCTGGATCTGTAAGAAAGGCTTCGTAAAATACCTTAATAATGTTATAGGCTATAAAATGTATGTACTAAATATTTTGAATGAAATAAATGGTTTTAAAAGCAGAATCTCACCATGTCATGAACTCGTTAGTTTGTTCACTCTTAGCGCAGTCTGTCCCTGAGAAAAAAAAACTTGCGGAAAAAGCCATGTGCGCGCGTGTGTGTGCGGGAGTGTGCTGTAGTGGCTGTGTGTGTGTTTCAAAAACAGAGAAAAAGGGGTGTTCAAAAATGCCCATGCGCTCAAGTCTCTCTCTCTCTCTCTCTCTCTCTCTCTCTCTCTCTCTCTCTCTCTCTCTCTCTCTCTCTCTCTCTCTCTCTCTCTCTCTCTCTCTCTCTCTCTCTCTCTCTCTCTCTGTAAATGTTTTATCAACAGTTATAGAAATATTAAACAAGCCTTAGTTCAAAACATAATTTAGGTTTTAGGGTCTAATGTAGCAAGCAATACGTGTCAAATATGGGCCACAGTCAATCATGACAGCCTCTTTATGAAAGGCCTTTACTTATGACTTAAACAGATTCATTTTCTACACATCTTATTCATTAATGCTGGGGGGACAAATCAGGTGTTTCTAGGTGGGCTTAAACAAATCTACAGTGAAACAAAAGTGTACATTTTACACATATGTTTATTGACTTTTAAAAAGACCACAGTAACATGACAGATATAGTGGAGATGCATGCTACACAAATATGCTAGTGGATATTCAATGTACAACAGGGGTCTTCTGTAACAAGCAATACATGTTAAATATGGGGCCACAGTCAATCATGACAGCCTCTTTAGGAAAGGCCTTTACTTATGACATTAACAGAATAATTTTCTACACAGCTTATTCATTAATGCTGAAGGATAAATCAGGTGTTTCTAGGTGGGCTTAAACAAATCTACAGTGAAACAAAAGTGTACATTTTACACATATGTTTATTGACTTTTAAAAAGACCACAGTAACATGACAGATATAGTGGAGATGCATGCTACACAAATATGCTAGTGGATATTCAATGTACAACAGGGGTCTTCTGTAACAAGCAATACATGTTAAATATGGGGCCACAGTCAATCATGACAGCCTCTTTAGGAAAAGGCCTTTACTTATGACTTAAACAGATTCATTTTCTACACAGCTTATTCATTAATGCTGTGGGATAAATCAGGTGTTTCTAGGTGGGCTTAAACAAATCTACAGTGAAACAAAAGTGTACATTTTACACATATGTTTATTGACTTTTAAAAAGACCACAGTAACATGACAGATATAGTGGAGATGCATGCTACACAAATCTGCTAGTGGATATTCAATGTACAACAATAGTCTTAGGTAACAAGCAATACGTGTTAAATATGGGCCACAGTCAATCATGACAGCCTCTTTATGAAAGGCCTTTACTTATGACTTAAACAGATTATTTTTCTACCCATCTTATTCATTAAAACTGTGGGCATAACCCAGGATTTACATGCCGGACGGATTATCTACCCATGGAGGGAAAATTTACGGAGCTTTGAGGGAGTGTGCAAGCGTCTTAGCGATCGGATAATGGTCAGGGCTAACCAGACCTCTGGATCTGTAAGAAAGGCATCGTAAAAGACCTTAATTATGAACGGTTATAAACTGTATGTACTAAATATTTTGAATTAAATAAATGGTTTTAAAAGCAGAATCTCACCATGTCAGGAACTCGTTAGTTTGTTCACTCTTAGCGCAGTCTGTCCCTGAGAAAAGAAAAAAAAACGTGCGGAATGCGCGCGTGTGTGTGCGTGCGTGTGCTGTAGTGGATGTGTGGGTGTTTCAAAAACAGAGAAAAAGGGGTGGGGTGTGTGTTCAAAAATGCCCATGCATCTGCGCTCAAGGCTCTCTCGCTCTCTCTCTCTCTCTATGCATGGGGGTCGTTTGAAACCAAGGTTTACACTATCCGGCAAAACAGATGCCTACCCCCCACCCAACAAAAATATTGTGTCTTACGCCTCCTAAACACAAAGGCCTTTCAAAAACGAATTGTTAGGTGGGCTAAAAAGTCATTCAGCCCAGCGATGTCGAGACCTCCCCACCCCAGCATCTAGATGCTAGCCCCCCGGAGATTTTAGAATATCAAAAGGTATCTAATGTTTAGACACCCCCAATACCATGTGTTTGAACCAAATACCATGTGTTTGAACCAAATACCTTAGGCTTCAAAGATAGCTGGGGTCTAGTCCTAAAAAATAAAAAACGACACCCCCGGCTCTGTAAACTCATTCCGTACTATCACGACTTTTGAGCCAAGGCCGCAAACTTCTCAACGAGTCTAGTGAAACAGATAGTTTCCCACTGTTAGCATCGTTTTTAGCGCAGTTACACACATGCAGGACAGCAGAATTGTTATCGGACTGACCCGTTAAAAAGATAATCTGGGAAACCATCCTAATGGATCTCTCGGAAGGTGAGTTCGTGAAATAAATATATATATTTATATTATATATTATATTCATATTTGTATATCAGATTTAGGATGCGGGGACTTGTTTGAACATTGTGAATGTTATAGTAATATTAAACAGGAGTTATAGGGGTTTTAACCGATGACAACAATGATTATTTTATTTAAGTCAAATGCACATATTCATGTAATTTAAAACGTTCGCAGGATATGCAACATTAAGCCAACTGCATCCCGGGGATAAAGGATATGGAACCGCCTTCGTTAGAAAGGAATTCCGAAGAGCAACGGATGGACACAGAATTTTACGAGATATCTATATGTCAACTGTATGTATTTTTTATGATAAAATGTACACCCGAAATCGAAAATCATACAACCCCTGGAGGACATGATCGAAACGGAAGGGGTACCCCCGGAACATGAAGAGTAAAACATTGAATTCGGAAGATTTCCCCGCTTCAAATGACATTTCGGAGGTCTCTGATTTGCGGTTGTTTGTGATGGGCAGAAAACAGGTTAAGGAAAACTCAGAGGCTGAAACAACATTCAGTCATGCTATTCTAAAACAGGAAGACAACGATTTTTACAGATATTCAGAAACAGATGGACAATAATTATCATTATAATTTGTTTTTTAAATATATTTTTTAGGCCATATGTTAAATGGACGTATTCGTATAAGTTAAAATGTATCTATTTCGTATAAATACATGTTAACATTATCTAACGTATGTATGATACCCCGAGGCTACAGGGCATAATGGATTTGGAACCGACAGATTTAGATGGGGATTCTCAGAAGCAAACTGCGTCAGGTCCTTTACGTGGCCCATTCACTAATACACTATTTTCAAATATAAATATAATATATAAATATATATATACACCCCCTCCGACTAAGGAAGAGCAGATGAAACAGAGACAATTCTGCGGGCTTGTACTGAATGAAGGCCTTAACCGAACTCCAAACACAAGCCAGCAGCCCAGGACAGATAAAACGATAGTCGGTGAATCTTTCCTTCCTCATGGAACTTTTTTGAGGGGGATGTGAATATTAGAGGTGATGTTTGTATATATATGATCTAAGAATGATTGGTATTAATTCTAGGCATTTACATGTATGTTTTTAAAAATGAAGGCTATTTATACAATGAAACATTGTTTTTATTCATACTGTTTGTAAACAATAGCTTCTGCCCCCTTAGGGTCTACTTGAACCGCTTATTAAATCAGACCTCTCAGACCAGAAAGATTGATTAGAAACCATGGCCGACTATATTCAATCTGTGATTAGAAATGATAATTAGAAGCTATGACAAAACTATGATCAAACTAGGGTAATAAACTATGAACAACAATGAAGACAGGGCTGTATGTGTGTGAATGATGAGCTATTATTTAAGTGTGTAATATTACTCTCTCTCTCTCTCTCTGTCAGGCTATGAAAAAGACAAGAGATAGGACATTGACTCCTGGGTGTTGATAGGTCTTAGATTTTTATAGACATGGTATCTGTAAAACACAATGTGACAACTATTGAAGATGCAAAAAGGGGTTTTCAGAAATATATTTGGTTGACAGATTTGTATTAATATAAAAAGTAATATAAAAATGATTAGAATCTTTAGTATTATTATGTTACATGCGAGACATACCCAGAAATGTCAGCGTAGACAACTTACAAGAATGTGTTTACCAGGCCGTGATGAAAACATTTTAAAGGAGCTTTAATTCAAACATGCAAAGATATATATTTGATACAATTACCAACGTTAAAAACATTTGTTACAATATCCCAAATAATGTTTCTCGAACTAACACACTGTAGAGTTTCCTATTTACTAAAGAACAATAAGTAAGACAAAACACAAAAAGTTGTAATACAATCAGTATACATGTCATTATATATGGAAAACAGGTACATTTTGAAAGATTATGCTGTTGATGTGATTTTTTAAAATTCATTTCTCAATTTAGGATAATACGGTTTATTTTATACTTTACTTAAATTGTATTATTTATCTTGCCTCATACCAGGCTAATACACTACCAAGCAATGCAAACAGCTAGGGACTTAACCCAGAACAGTTGTGGGTCTTTTTTTTTGGAACAATAAATGATCACGAATACCAATAGGCGTGATTTGATCCTCAAACCTATCAAGACATCCTATAATGCACAGGGGGGGGACTTACGCCGAAAATAGTGTATTAGTGAATGGGCCACGTAAAGGACCTGACGCAGTTTGCTTCTGAGAATCCCCATCTAAATCTGTCGGTTCCAAATCCATTATGCCCTGTAGCCTCGGGGTATCATACATACGTTAGATAATGTTAACATGTATTTATACGAAATAGATACATTTTAACTTATACGAATACGTCCATTTAACATATGGCCTAAAAAATATATTTAAAAAACAAATTATAATGATAATTATTGTCCATCTGTTTCTGAATATCTGTAAAAATCGTTGTCTTCCTGTTTTAGAATAGCATGACTGAATGTTGTTTCAGCCTCTGAGTTTTCCTTAACCTGTTTTCTGCCCATCACAAACAACCGCAAATCAGAGACCTCCGAAATGTCATTTGAAGCGGGGAAATCTTCCGAATTCAATGTTTTACTCTTCATGTTCCGGGGGTACCCCTTCCGTTTCGATCATGTCCTCCAGGGGTTGTATGATTTTCGATTTCGGGTGTACATTTTATCATAAAAAATACATACAGTTGACATATAGATATCTCGTAAAATTCTGTGTCCATCCGTTGCTCTTCGGAATTCCTTTCTAACGAAGGCGGTTCCATATCCTTTATCCCCGGGATGCAGTTGGCTTAATGTTGCATATCCTGCGAACGTTTTAAATTACATGAATATGTGCATTTGACTTAAATAAAATAATCATTGTTGTCATCGGTTAAAACCCCTATAACTCCTGTTTAATATTACTATAACCTTCACAATGTTCAAACAAGTCCCCGCATCCTAAATCTGATATACAAATATAAATATAATATATAAATATATATATTTATTTCACGAACTCACCTTCCGAAAGATCCATTAGGATAGTTTCCCAGATTATCTTTTTAACGGGTCAGTCCGATAACAATTCTGCTGTCCTGCATGTGTGTAACTGCACTAAAAACGATGCTAACAGTGGGAAACTATCTGTTTCACTAGACTCGTTGAGAAGTTTGCGGCCTTGGCTCAAAAGTCGTGATAGTACAGAATGAGTTTACAGAGCCGGGGGTGTCGTTTTTTTTTTTTTAGGACTAGACCCCAGCTATCTTTGAAGCCTAAGGTATTTGGTTCAAACACATGGTATTTGGTTCAAACACATGGTATTGGGGGTGTCTAAACATTAGGTACCTTTTGATATTCTAAAATCTCCGGGGGGCTAGCATCTAGATGCTGTGGTGGGGAGGTCTCGACATCGCTGGGCTGAATGACTTTTTAGCCCACCTAACAATTAGTTTTTGAAAGGCCTTTGTGTTTAGGAGGCGTAAGACACAATATTTTTGTTGGGTGGGGGGTAGGCATCTGTTTTGCCGGATAGTGTAAACCTTGGTTTCAAACGACCCCCATGCATAGAGAGAGAGAGAGAGAGAGCGAGAGAGCCTTGAGCGCAGATGCATGGGCATTTTTGAACACACACCCCACCCCTTTTTCTCTGTTTTTGAAACACCCACACATCCACTACAGCACACGCACGCACACACACGCGCGCATTCCGCACGTTTTTTTTTCTTTTCTCAGGGACAGACTGCGCTAAGAGTGAACAAACTAACGAGTTCCTGACATGGTGAGATTCTGCTTTTAAAACCATTTATTTAATTCAAAATATTTAGTACATACAGTTTATAACCGTTCATAATTAAGGTCTTTTACGATGCCTTTCTTACAGATCCAGAGGTCTGGTTAGCCCTGACCATTATCCGATCGCTAAAACGCTTGCACACTCTCTCAAAGCTCCGTAAATTTTCCCTCCATGGGTAGATAATCCGTCCGGCATGTAAATCCTGGGTTATGCCCACAGTTTTAATGAATAAGATGGGTAGAAAAATAATCTGTTTAAGTCATAAGTAAAGGCCTTTCATAAAGAGGCTGTCATGATTGACTGTGGCCCATATTTAACACGTATTGCTTGTTACCTAAGACTATTGTTGTACATTGAATATCCACTAGCAGATTTGTGTAGCATGCATCTCCACTATATTTGTCATGTTACTGTGGTCTTTTTAAAAGTCAATAAACATATGTGTAAAATGTACACTTTTGTTTCACTGTAGATTTGTTTAAGCCCACCTAGAAACACCTGATTTATCCCACAGCATTAATGAATAAGCTGTGTAGAAAATGAATCTGTTTAAGTCATAAGTAAAGGCCTTTCCTAAAGAGGCTGTCATGATTGACTGTGGCCCCATATTTAACACGTATTGCTTGTTACAGAAGACCCCTGTTGTACATTGAATATCCACTAGCAGATTTGTGTAGCATGCATCTCCACTATATCTGTCATGTTACTGTGGTCTTTTTAAAAGTCAATAAACATATGTGTAAAATGTACACTTTTGTTTCACTGTAGATTTGTTTAAGCCCAACTAGAAACACCTGATTTATCCTACAGCATTAATGAATAAGCTGTGTAGAAAATTATTCTGTTTATGTCATAAGTAAAGGCCTTTTCCTAAAGAGGCTGTCATGATTGACTGTGGCCCCATATTTAACACGTATTGCTTGTTACAGAAGACCCCTGTTGTACATTGAATATCCACTAGCAGATTTGTGTAGCATGCATCTCCACTATATCTGTCATGTTACTGTGGTCTTTTTAAAAGTCAATAAACATATGTGTAAAATGTACACTTTTGTTTCACTGTAGATTTGTTTAAGCCCACCTAGAAACACCTGATTTATCCTTCAGCATTAATGAATAAGCTGTGTAGAAAATTATTCTGTTAATGTCATAAGTAAAGGCCTTTCCTAAAGAGGCTGTCATGATTGACTGTGGCCCCATATTTAACACGTATTGCTTGTTACAGAAGACCCCTGTTGTACATTGAATATCCACTAGCATATTTGTGTAGCATGCATCTCCACTATATCTGTCATGTTACTGTGGTCTTTTTAAAAGTCAATAAACATATGTGTAAAATGTACACTTTTGTTTCACTGTAGATTTGTTTAAGCCCACCTAGAAACACCTGATTTGTCCCCCCAGCATTAATGAATAAGATGTGTAGAAAATGAATCTGTTTAAGTCATAAGTAAAGGCCTTTCATAAAGAGGCTGTCATGATTGACTGTGGCCCATATTTGACACGTATTGCTTGCTACATTAGACCCTAAAACCTAAATTATGTTTTGAACTAAGGCTTGTTTAATATTTCTATAACTGTTGATAAAACATTTACTGAGAGAGAGAGAGAGAGAGAGAGAGAGAGAGAGAGAGAGAGAGAGAGAGAGAGAGAGAGAGAGAGAGAGAGAGAGAGAGAGAGAGAGAGAGAGAGAGAGAGAGAGAGAGAGAGAGAGCCTTGAGCGCAGATGCATGGGCATTTTTGAACACACACCCCACCCCTTTTTCTCTGTTTTTGAAACACACACACAGCCACTACAGCACACTCCCACACACACACGCGCGCACATGGCTTTTTCCGCAAGTTTTTTTTTCTCAGGGACAGACTGCGCTAAGAGTGAACAAACTAACGAGTTCATGACATGGTGAGATTCTGCTTTTAAAACCATTTATTTCATTCAAAATATTTAGTACATACATTTTATAGCCTTACATTATTAAGGTATTTTACGAAGCCTTTCTTACAGATCCAGGGATCTGATGCAACCACCCCCCCATTGTCAGTGTCCAGTTGGTCATCAAAATGCCGGGATCTCTTGCAAGGTTCATCAACACTTGGTAAGTTTTCACTCCAGGGGGTAGATCCTACGTCGGGCCTTTTGGTCCTGGCTATGTCTCAAGGACAGCCGAGGCCAGCGCCTTAACTGTTCGCGATTTTTGAAGAGAATGTCCAGCTTATTCATAAGTGTTATGAAAATTGGATAATCCACCCATTTAAAACTAAACACAGGAATAAAAAAGTTGACATCTTTGCATGCTCTGGAAGCTACTGGAGAATTGACAGACTTTGTAGCATTACACGCATCATAAACTTCACAGGCTAAAATTGTCACTTTGTTGTCAGGGCTATAGTCCATTGAAGCAATTCTTAGAGCCTTGAGATCCCTGCCCCCGAAGACCTGTTCTTCCAACGCATAGCCGGGCACAGGTGTACCACTCAGGACCTGTTCAATTTTACAGAGCGCAAGCCTGATCTTTAGCCATTCTCTCATACCAAGAGCAGAAGAAAAACTCCCAGGTTTTGCCTGATAAACGGGTTTGGGGCCACTGGCGTTGAAAATCTTTACCGTAGAATCCTCCGGCTGGAATAGGTAAGACATGTGGCCCTCACTCGTACCCAAAAATCCTTTAAAACATTCTGGAGCTTCACACAGAACTTCCTCAATGCTTTGGTCACTGGGTTCATGACAAGCCGAGCATAACATACCATAAATTGGCATATGTGTCATTTTTGTTTAATATTCAGGGAGTTTATCTTGTACAGTCTTAAACATACATTGTTCTGGGGCTTTATAAGGCTTCTGCAAAGCCAGCCTCTTTGAAATGTTCATTAACAACCCCCCCCAACACTAGACATCCAGGAACAGGTTGACCTGACACCTGGTCACTTACTTACCCAAAAAGCCCCCCTAACCATCAGGATGTCCTGACCTGAAGCCCAAATATGTGCAGGCCCCCCTTCTACACGACATTGGGTCATCAATCATTACATAGGGTCATAAATCATGATTTTTTTTGATTTAGGACATTGACAGCTTGACACTTACTCAACCCAAAGACCCCCACCCATGCCAGGATGTCCTGACCGGAAGCCCAAATATGTGCAGGCCTCCTACAACAGGACTTAGGGTCATCAATCAAATTTTGACAGCCGGACTTAGGGGCATCCATCAAATTTGACACGTGACATCTACTTTAATCTCTCTGGTGTCGCTCATTCAGCCGACAGAAACTTTCAACCACAAACTTTCAATCGGTTCTCCTCATTAAGCAGCGAGTCGGAGTGTAGAGAGTATAGGGATATTGTTATCCACGTCGGCACCAACGATGTTAAGATGAAAGAGTCAGAGGTCACCAAGCGCAACATAGCTTCAGCGTGTAAATCAGCTAGAAAGATGTGCGGCATCGACTAATTGTCTCTGGCCCCCTCCCAGTTAGGGGGAGTGATGAGCTCTACAGCAAAGTCTCACAACTCAAATCGCTGGTTGAAAACTGTTTTCTGCCCCTCCCAAAAGAAAGAATTTGTAGGTAATTGGCCCTCTTTCTGGGACTCACACACAAACAGGACCAAGCCTGGCCTGTTGAGGAGTGACGGACTCCATCCTAGCTGGAGTGGTGCTCTCATCTTATCTACGAACATAGAGAGGGCTCTAACTCCCTTCGCTCCACAATGAAATAGGGTGCAGGCCAGGCAGCAGGCTGTTAGCCAGCCTGCCAGCTTAGTGGAGTCTGCCACTAGCACAGTCAGTGTAGTCAGCTCAGCTATCCCCATTGAGACTGTGCCTGTGCCTCGACCTAGGTTGGGCAAAACTAAACATGGCGGTGTTCGCCTTAGCAATCTCACTAGAATAAAGACATCCTCCATCCCTGCCATTATTGAAAGAGATTGTGATACCTCACATCTCAAAATAGGGCTACTTAATGTTAGATCCCTCACTTCCAAGGCAGTTATAGTCAATGAACTAATCACTGATCATAGTCTTCATATGATTGGCCTGACTGAAACATGGCTTAAACCTGATGAATTTACTGTGTTAAATGAGGCCTCACCTCCTGGTTACACTAGTGACCATATCCCCTGCGCATCCCGCAAAGGCGGAGGTGTTGCTAACATTTAAGATAGGAAATTTCAATTTACAAAACAAAAAATATGTTTTCGTCTTTTGAGCTTCTAGTCATGAAATCTATGCAGCCTACTGAATCACTTTTCATAGCTACAATTTACAGGTCTCCTGGACCATATACAGCGTTCCTCACTGACTTCCCTGAATTCCTAACCCACCTTGTAGTCATAGCAGATAATATTCTAATTTTTGGTGACTTTAATATTCACATGGAAAAGTCCACAGACCCACTCCAAAAGGCTTTCGGAGCCATCATCGACTCAGTGGGTTTTGTCCAACATGTCTCCGGACCTACTTACTGCCACAGTCATACTCTGGACCTAGTTTTGTCCCATGGAATAAATGTTGTGGATCTTAATGTTTTTCCTCATAATCCTGGACTATCGGACCACCATTTTATTAAATTTGCAATCGCAAAAAATAGGAGCAAGGAGCATCAAAGTTGTGCTATAAATTCTCAGACAACCCAAAGATTCCTTGATGCCCTTCCAGACACCCTCTGCCTACCCAAGGACGTGGACAAAAATCAGTTAACCACCTAACTGAGGAACTCAATTTGACCTTTCGCAATACCCTAGATGCAGTTGCATCCCTAAAAACTAAAAACATTTGTCATAAGAAACTAGCTCCCTGGTATACAGAAAATACCCGAACTCTGAAGCAAGCTTCCAGAAAATTGAAACGGAAATGGCGCCACACCAAACTGGAAGTCTTCCGACTAGCTCGGAAAGACAGTACCGTGCAGTATCGAAGAGCCCTCACTGCTGCTCGATCATCCTATTTTTCCAACCTAATTGAGGAAAATAAGAACAATCCGAAATGTATTTTTGATACTTTCGCAAAGCTAACTAAAACGCATCATTCCCCAAGAGAGGATGGCTTTCACTTCAGCAGTAATAAATTCATGAACTTCTTTGAGGAAAAGATCATGATCATTAAAAAGCAAATTACGGACTCCTCTTTAAATCTGCGTATTCCTCCAAAGCTCAGTTGTCCTGAGTCTGCACAACTCTGCCAAGACCTAGGATCAAGGGAGACACTCAAGTGTTTTAGTACTATATCTCTTGACACAATGATGAAAATAATCATGGCTTCTCAACCCTCAAGCTGCATACTGGACCCTATTCCAACTAAACTACTGAAAGAGCTGCTTCCTGTGCTTGGCCCTCCTATGTTGAACATAATAAACGGCTCTCTATCCACCAGATGTGTACCAAACTCACTAAAAGTGGCAGTAATAAAGCCTCCCTTGAAAAAGCCAAACCTTGACCCAGAAAATATAAAAAACTATCGGCCTATATCGAATCTCCCATTCCTCTCAAATTTTCTTGAAAAGCTGTTGTGCAGCAACTCACTGCCTTCCTGAAGACAAACAATGTATATACGAAATGCTTCAGCCTGGTTTTTGACCCCATCATAGCACTGAGACTACACTTGTGAAGGTAGTAAATTACCTTTTAATAGCGTTAGACCGAGGCTCTGCATGTGTCCTCGTGCTCCTAGACCTTACTGCTGCTTTGGATACCATCGATCACCACATTTTTTTGGAGAGATTGGAAACCCAAATTGGTCTACACGGACAAGTTCTGGCCTGGTTTAGATCTTATCTGTCGGAAAGATATCAGTTTGACTCTGTGAATGGTATGTCCTCTGACAAATCAACTGTAAATTTCGGTGTTCCTCAAGGTTCCGTTTTAGGACCACTATTATTTTCACTATATATTTTACCTCTTGGGGATGTCATTCGAAAACATAATGTTAACTTTCACTGCTATGCGGATGACACACAGCTGTACATTTCAATGAAACATGGTGAAGCCCCAAAATTGCCCTCGCTGGAAGCCTGTGTTTCAGACAGAAGGAAGTGGATGGCTGCAAACTTTCTACTTTTAAACTCGGACAAAACAGAGATGCTTGTTCTAGGTCCCAAGAAACAAAGAGATCTTCTGCAGATGTTAATGCGAGTGTAGCGAAATGCTTGTGCTTCTAGTTCCGACAATGCAGTAATAACCAACAAGTAATCTAACCTAACAATTCCACAACTACTACCTTATACACACAAGTGTAAAGGGATAAAGACTATGTACATAAAGATATATGAATGAGTGATGGTACAGAACGGCATAGGCAAGATGCAGTAGATGGTATAGAGTACAGTATATACATATACATATGAGATGAGTAATGTAGGGTATGTAAACATAAAGTGGCATAGTTTAAAGTGGCTAGTGATACATGTATTACATAAAGATGGCAAGATGCAGTAGATGATATAGAGTACAGTATATACATATACATATGAGATGAGTAATGTAGGGTATGTAAACATTATATTAAGTGGCATTGTTTAAAGTGGCTAGTGGTACATTTATTATTTATTATACCCCCCCCCCCCATTTGTTTATGTTCTTTTCTTAATTAATCTAAATTGTAATTTCTACATACTTTAGCGTTAGCCGTCCATCAGGCCAATAGATGGCGCTGTTGCACTGTTGTAGCAGGAGAAACATTAAGTTCTGGCCAAGCGCTCACGGTTCTGCAGAATAAGGATCAGAACTTCACAGAGGTAAACTGCGTCTGTTCTTTTTACCATTACAGGTATGTAACAGAGCTTCCAAACGTTCAAATATATACACAATATGTAATAACATGCTATTTAACAACTTTGTCAAGATATTATCACGTTAGGAAAGGTTTTGTTTTGGCTTTGTGTCGAACTGAGTGAGAGAAGAACGTGATTTACATTGAGTGAGTGTTAGCTTGATGCTAGCTGAGGTAAAAAACGATTTACGAGTCACAGAGACTATGTTTACTGAGTAGCTTACTTGTAATGGATTTTGTGTCCATTTGTTAGGGATTTCTGAGTTGGTTTTACATGTTATTGGTTGTGTGTAAAATTGTGCTCACTAGCTGGTAAACTGGCCGAGCATGCTCCGTCTGGTGAACTTTTAGTGCATTCAGTGAGAGAGATACGATTTTCTGGATGTTACATTATCTTAAAGCTGAATGTATTGTTGTCACTTTTCTATAGAGGTGGCGGTATATAGAAAAACATTCAGTTATTTATGTTTTCATATATAGGTGTTTCTATTGTATGAATGTGAAATACTTTGTGGTTTTAATGTGAAACCATACACTAAGACAGGGTTATTTGTGGAATTTTTTTAAATTCTGCTTTAGGTAAAGTGCATTTATGTTGTGTAATTTAAAGTGTACACTTGTTTGATGTGAATATTTTCAAAGTACTAACAAGAAAATAGACAATTGAACAAGAGGGAAAAAAACATTCTTCAGAATAAAGAAAGCGTCAGAACTTTGCAGAAGTAAACTTGTGTCCGTTCTTTTTACTATTGCAGGCCACCTCAGCTACACATGCACTCTGTCTGCACTTGCATCCACGCATGCACATACACACGGACAAACACACACTAATCTTCTCTCTCTTGTGTTTGTCAGCAGTTCATCGTGGCCCTGTGGTTCGCCTCCTTCACCAAAGCTCTGTCAGGGACCTACATGAAGAGTGCCATCACTCAGAGAGACACTTTGACCTGTCCAGCTCTCTCATCGGACTCATAGACGGCAGCTTGGAGATGGGTATCAACAATAACTTTGAGTTGCTTGAGAATTCATGTAGTAAAACCAGATACAGACTACAGTATGATCCATTTTGTTTTGTGGTTCAATCAGAGTCTGCTCTCAATACTGTCCAGTTTTATAGTTGTTCCTATTCATTGATTGACTGGCATTTGTCCATGACTTTACTGTCTAACCCCTAACATTGTTTTATTTGATGCTATGTTGTTGCAGCCTAGTATCCAAATTGATATGCCATTTTTTGTTAAAAAAACCCAGTGTTTATCATTTGCGATTCCTGACTACTGTAGTGTTGTGGTTTCTTGCAGGTAACCTGCTGTTCCTGGCTGTGGTCAGACATTTTGGGGCGAAGCTGCACCGGCCCAGGCTCATTGCTATGGGCTGTTTCCTCATGGCTGTAGGATCCTTCCTCACATGCCTGCCACACTTCTTCATGGGACGGTAAAACAACTGATTGATAACTGGTTAAACGTGTGCTTGTAGAGATACTCCAATGCGGAGGATAGTTTCACTTTAGAAATAAAGAAATGTACCCAGTTGTTGATTAATCTCAGTTAATTTAGAACTAAAGTCTTGTGTAATTGGTCAGCTGCTTGATTATGTTTTGGGGCCATACATGTTAAGAGAAGGGATTGAGAGATGCTATAACTGTGACGTGGTGAAGTTGGACCCAGGTGCAGAGAAGAGACCAGAAGATGAAGCAGTTGTTCCAACCAGTGTCTCCACCCCTCAAGGGCCCACTTAACTGCCAAGAGCTCCCGGTTGCCTACATCGTAGTTGCCTTCCGCTGGCGAGAACCGCTTGGAGAGAAAGGCGCATGGGTGCAGTTTCTTGTCCTCCTCGTTCCACTATGAAAGGACCGCCCCAGCTCCGGTGTCCGAGGCGTCCACCTCTACTCCCTGTTCACCCACGACTGCGTGGCCATGCACGCCTCCAACTCAATCATCAAGTTTGCGGACGACACTACAGTGGTAGGCTTGATTACCAAAAACAACGAGACGGCCTACAGGGAGGAGGTGAGGGCCCTCGGAGTGTGGTGTCAGGAAAATAACCTCACACTCAACGTCAACAAAAAAAAGGAGATGATTGTGGACTTCAGGAAACAGCAGTGGGAGCACCCCCCTATCCACATCGGCGGGACAGCAGTGGAGAAGGTGTAAGCTTCAAGTTCCTCGGCGTACACATCATGGACAAACTGAAATGGTCCACCCACTCAGACAGTGTGGTGAAGAAGGCGCAACAGTGCCTCTTCAACCTCTGGAAGCTGAAGAAATGTGTCTTGTCAACTGAAACGCTCAAACTTTTACAGATGCACAATTGAGAGCATCCTGTTGGGCTGTATCACCTCCTGGTACGGCAACGGCACCACCCAAAACCGCAAGGCTCTCCAAAGGGTGGTGCGGTCTGTACAACACATCACCGGGGGCAAACTACCTGCCCTCCAGGAAACCTACAGCACCCTATGTAACAGGATGGCCAAAATGATCATCAAGGACAACAACCACCCAAGCCACTGCTTGTTCACCCCGCTACCGTCCAGAATGCGAGGTCAGTACAGTAAAGCTGGGACCGAGACTGAAAAATAGATGAGATCTCAAGGCCATCAGACTGTTAAACAGCCATTACTAACACAGAGAGGCTGCTGCCTACATACAGACTTGAAAGCATTGGCCACTTTAATAAATTGATCACTTGTCACTTTAATAATGCCACAATATATTGCATCACTCATCTCATATGTATATACTGTATCTTGTCTATGCCGCTCTGTCATTGCTCATCCATATATTTATCTTATTCCATTCCTTTACTTAGATTTGTGTGTATAAGGTAGTTGTTGGGGAATTGTTAGATTACATGTTAGATATTGCTGCACTGTCGGAACTAGAAGCACAAGCATTTCACTACACTTACAATAACATCTGCTAACCATGTGTATGTGACCAATAACATTTGATTTGATTTATGACCTCGTGTCAATTGAGAACAGTTGACTAAATCAGTTAGTGGTTAACAATTCTCTCCTCAGCTGTACCAGAGGTAGCTCACTTGATTCAACTTGTCAATTAACACCAAAAGAATATTAACAATATAATATGGCTGACCAGAATAAAAAAAACTGTATGGTTCTTCAAAAAGGCTTTTCAAAGAACTTTTCAGATTGAGAATGGTTCTATTATAAAACCTTTCTCCATTAAGGTTTAATAAAGAACCTTAAAAACGGGGTCTATATAGCCCCCAAAAGTGTTGTAACAATAGCGCAACCCTTTTTTGGTGTTACAGTTGAAGTTGGAAGTTTACATACACTTAGGTTGGAGTCATTAAAACTCATTTTTCAACCACTCCATACATTTCTTGTTAACGAACTATAGTTTTGGCAATTCAGTTAGAACAGCTAATTTGTGTATGACACAAGTAATTTTTCCAACAATTGTTTACAGACAGATTACTTCACTTATAATTCACTGTATCACAATTCCAGTGGGTCAGAAGTTTACATACAATACTTTGACTGTATCTTTAAACAGCTTGGAAAATGCCAGAAAATGATGTCATGGCTTTAGAAGCTTCTGATAGGCTAATTGACGTCAATTGGAGGTGTACCTGTGGATGTATATCAAGGCCTACCTTAAAACTCAGTGCCTCTTTGCTTGGCATCATGGGAAAATCAAAAGAAATCTGCCAAGACCTCCACAAGTCTGGTTCATCCTTGTAAGCAATTTCCAAACGCCTGAAGGTACCATGTTCATCTGTACAAACAATAGTACGCGCTAAAAGGGACAGTCAATAAGATTCAAACCGAAATGAATGGAATTAAAAAAGAGAACATCGTTCTGAAAGAAGCCTTACTGGAGATTCAAACTAGATCCATGAGAGAGAATTTGGTACTTACAGGTATCCAAGAAAAAGAAGGAGAAGTTCCTGAATCTATAGTTAGAGAGTTCCTCCGTACAGCGCTTCAGATTCCATGCGAAGTTGTCGACAAAATCCAACTTGAACGTGTTCACCGCTTCGGACAGAGAGGGCAGAGGTACGAACGCCCAATCGTTGCAAAATTTGCTTCATTTAAAGATAAAATAATGGTTAAAAGCCTAGGTAAAAGACTTGCTGGGACCAAAATTGGCATGAATGATCAGTTTCCGAAAGAAATTGCAGAACGGCGCAAAGTTCTGTATCCAATTTTCAAAGAAAACAGATTAAAAGCTAAACGAGTAGCTCTCGTCGTTGATAAACTATATATTGATAACCAGTTGTTCAGAGACACAAAGACTACTCCATGGTTATTTTAAAATTTACAAAATTCTCATAGACGAGGAAAATAAACACAATTCAAGCCCGGTTACTGATTGTAACAATACAACAAAAAATATAGCTTTTTTATAAATCTTCACATATAACTAATTGAACACACAAGCACTATTTTTACACAGTGAAGATAAAAACTAAGTAAACAGAAGGCACAGTATGTGTGGATGGTATGGTTTGTGTTTATTTTATTTTTTATCTTATTTGTCATGTTTGGAAAGTTGAGTGAGTGAGTAATGAAATGGTTGCATATCCCAGAGCCAATGTATTGCTGTGAGCCGGGTATGAGAGGGCTTTCAATGTTGTTCAGATGATGGATATACTTTTATAATGAATTATACGTCTTATTTATTTATTGTCCTATCATGGAAAACTACATTTTTTTTATCTTAATAAATTATATCTAATTATTATCCTATTTTAATGGTACTATCTATGGCCCTATACCCTAGACACCCACCTGAATGACCCAGATATTAAGGAGAAGTCCCTAACTGTTTTATGTGCTCGCTGTAAGCGGTCTATATGCAGCTAAAATGAGGTCAGAGACCAAGAGCAGCACTGCCCCCTCAAGATTCTGAGCCTGCTTGGCAGGGTTGGTCCTGCAAAGCCAAAGCCCCCTAAAGGGAGAGGAAAATATACAAGGAATTTCTCAAAGCTGCTAATGAGAACCTTGACGACCTTGTACCTAGCCGGTGGGGATTCCGGTGGGGTACCCCCACCCAGGCAGTGGCAGTGCTGGCAACACTAGCTGCAGTAACCCATGGGGAGGGGGTCACACTCGGACATTCAGAGAGGGGGTATATTATTGTGGCCCTGGTGGCACAGAATCAAGGTCGGACTGCATGGAGATGCGTGGGGACATGGTCATGACTGGTGGCCGTATTGTGGGTGTTTCTTTCAGGAATAGGGTGTACATTTGACGGACATTATCTAGGATATGACAATGGTAAATAAATTTCCATTTTTGCTTATTTTTTTGCGCGGTCTTGCAGGCCTTCTCATGCAGCTGCAACTGCAATGGCATTTGGAAATCATGACCCATCTTGAGTTGGGCTCTGGGATGGTGCAACTATTGAGAAAGTGAGCTTATGGTTGTGTGGGGGTAAGGGCTGAGTGTGTATGTGTGTATCCCACAACTGTTGCGAAAGAAGTAAAAGATGTAAGGTACAATAGAGGATGATCCACAGCTATATATAATACAAATCGAGGTGACGGCAATGGAAATGCATATGGCAATTGATTTACTTCAATTCGGTAAATGGAACTGTATGCTCTTTTCAAAGAATGGATCCCAGTCGGTTCAGGGCTATGGGATACAGGGGGTCGAGGGTGGTCTGCCGGGCATTGGGATGACAAGCCATCTCGAGATGAGGCCTTTTAGCGGGTGGAATAGTAGGGACCAATTGGAGGTTTACTTAGTAGAAATGCAAATATCATGGTACAACTATATAGACACTCAATCATTATGTTACTTTTTAATAGTACGTTTACAAAAATATATTCTGATTAAAAGAATGAAAGGTGTGTCTCATGGTAAGTGGTGAAATAAGTATAGCCAGTTACAATTGTAATGGCTTAGCAGATAATAAGAAAAGACGATCAGTATTTACCTGGCTAAAAGAGAAGGATTATAATATTTATTGTTTACAGGAAACCCATTCAACAGTTTTAGATGAAGTTTTGTGGAAAAAGAACTGGGTGGGCAAAATATATTTCTCCCATGGGCAAAGAAATTCAAAAGGGGTGATGATCTTAATTAACAATAATTTTGATCCAAATGTGCAAATTGTCCAAACAGATCCTCAAGGTAGATGGATTATTTTAAATATGTTATTGGACAATAAACAAATATGGCTTGTTAACCTATACGGTCCGAATAATGATGATCCAAGCTTCTTTGAAAATATATATAAGAACTTATCAACTCTACAAGCAACACTAGACTCTATTATTATAATGGGAGATTTTAATACGGTCTTAAATAGCTCTATAGACCGGAAAGGAAATCACACTACAAATTATCACCCTCAGGCACTTAAGGAAATCATGAATGTCATGGATATATTGGAATTAGTGGATATATGGAGACTTAAATACCCTGATTTAGTGAGATATACATGGCGGAGGCTGAATCAAGCTAGTCGTCTTGACTACTTTCTTATTCCATTCTCTCTGGCACCAAAAGTTAAAAAAGTGTTGATAGGGGATAGAATGCGGTCGGATCATCACATAATTGGCATATATATTTCTCTTACAGAATTTCCACGTGGGCGAGGATATTGGAAATTTAATCAAAGTCTACTAGATGATAAATTGTTTAGAACTAGGACAGAAGATTTTATAACTGACTTTTTCAGACATAACATAGGTACAGCAGATCCCTTTATTGTATGGGACACTTTTAAGTGTGCCTTTAGAGGCCATGCAATTCAGTACTCATCTATAAAACAAAAGCAATTTAGATCAAAAGAGTCCATATTAACAAAGGAAATTGAAGGACTAACAGTACAGTTAGATAGCAATAAAAACGGTACCATAGAGGCAAAAAGAAATGGAGGAAAAAAAAACAAAAAGAAATGGAGGAACTTATTCAAGAAAGATTCAGTGTAATATATTATAAAAATAAAGCGAACTGGATGGAATATTGTCACGTTCCTGACCTATTTATGTTAGTTTTTGTGTGTTAGTTGGTCAGGACGTGAGGTTGGGTGGGCATTCTATGTTATCTGTTTCTATGTTGGTTTCGGTTTGCCTGGTATGGCTCTTGATTAGAGGCAGGTGGTTTGCGTTTGCCTCTAATTAAGAGTCATATTTAGGTAGGGCATTCTCACTGTTTGTTTGTGGGTGATTGTCTCCTGTGTCTGTATTATGTTCGTACCACATAGGACTGTAGCGGTTGTTTGTTTCGTTTCGTTTCGATGTCGTCTGTTTCCTGTACGTAAGTTTATGTTTAGTTATGTAAGTTTATGTTCAGGTTGCGTCAACGTCGTTTTGTTATTTTGTAAGCTTGTTAAAGTGTTTTGTTTCGTTTCGTGTTGCCATCATATTTTATAATAAAGATGGCTTATTTCCCTACGCCTGCGTTTTGGTCTGAGGATCCTTCTCTCCTCACTTCTTCCGAGGATGAGGAGAGCGTCACCCGTTACAGAATCACCCACCAAGCTAAGACCAAGCGGCAAAGGGAAACTAAACGGAGTAAAGGACAGGAGAGAAACAAGGATTTCTGGACTTGGGAGGAAATATTGGACGGGAGAGGTCCATGGGCACAGCAGGGAGAATATCGCCGTCCCAAAGCTGAGCTGGAGGCACGGAGGAGAGCAGAGGCTACCGGGGAGAGGAACCGGAGCTATGAGGGAACGCGTCTGGCACGGAAGCCGAAAAAGCCCGTAAGTAATTCCCAAAAATTTCTTGGGGGGGGGGGCTAGGAGATAGTGGGCCAAGGGCAGGTAGGAGACCTGCGCCCACTTCCCAGGCTTACCGTGGAGAGCGGGAGTACGGGCCGTGTTACGCAGTAGAGCGCACGGTGTCTCCTGTACGAGTGCATAGCCCGGTGCGGGTTATTCCACCTCCCCGCACTGGGAGGGCTAGATTGGGTATTGAGCCAGGTGTCATGAGGCCGGCTCAACGCGTCTGGTCTCCAGTGCGTCTCCTCGGGCCGGCATACATGGCACCGGCCTTACGCATGGTTTCTCCGGTTCGCCTACATAGGCCGGTGCGGGTTATTCCACCTCCCCGCACTGGTCGGGCAACCGGGAGCATTCAACCAGGTAAGGTCGGGCAGGCTCAATGCTCAAGAGAGCCAGTACGCCTCCACGGTCCGGTATTTCCGGCACCACCTCCCCGCCCCAGCCTAGTACCTACAGTGTATACACTACGCACTAGGCTACCAGTGCGTATCCTGAGCCCTGTTCCTCCTCCACGCACTTTCCCTGTAGTGCGTGTATCTAGCCCGGTGCCTCCAGTTCCGGCCCCACGCACTAAGCTACCTGTGCGTCTCCAGAGCCCTGAACCCACTGTATCTTCTCCCCCTACTAATCCTGATGTGCTTGTCCTCAGCCCGGTGTCACCAGTGCCGGTACCACGTATCAGGGATAGAGTAGGCTTTGAGAATACAGTGTGCCCTGTCCCTGCTCCCCGCACTAGTAGGAAGGTGCTTATCATTAGCACGGTGCCTCCAGTTCCGGCACCACGCACCAGGTCTACAGTGCGCCGTATCCGGCCAGAGCCATCCGTCTCACCAGCGCCATCTGAGCCATCCGTCTCCCCAGCGCCATCTGAGCCATCCGTCTCCCCAGCGCCATCTGAGCCATCCGTCTCCCCAGCGCCGTCTGAGCCATCCGTCTGCCAGGAGCCTGCAAAGCCGCCCGTCTGCCATGAGCCTGCAAAGCCGCCCGTCTGCCATGAGCCTACAGAGCCGTCAGCCAGACAGGAGCCGCTAGAGCCATCAGCCAGACAGGAGCCGCTAGAGCCGTCAGCCAGACAGGATCTGCCAGAGCCGCCAACCAGACAGGATCTGCCAGAGCCGCCAACCAGACAGGATCTGCCAGAGCCGCCAACCAGACAGGATCTGCCAGAGCCGCCAACCAGACAGGATCTGCCAGAGCCG
Source organism: Salvelinus fontinalis (assembly GCF_029448725.1). NCBI lineage: Eukaryota > Metazoa > Chordata > Actinopteri > Salmoniformes > Salmonidae > Salvelinus > Salvelinus fontinalis. The sequence goes on from NC_074687.1 coordinate 50,443,491, forward strand.
CCAACCAGACAGGATCTGCCAGAGCCGCCAACCAGACAGGATCTGCCAGAGCCGCCAACCAGACAGGATCTGCCAGAGCCGCCAACCAGACAGGATCTGCCAGAGCCGCCAACCAGACAGGATCTGCCAGAGCCGCCAACCAGACAGGATCTGCCAGAGCCGTCAGAGAGCCATGAGCAGCCAGAGCCGTCAGAGAGCCATGAGCAGCCAGAGCCGTCAGAGAGCCATGAGCAGCCAGAGCCGTCAGAGAGCCATGAGCAGCCAGAGCCGTCAGAGAGCCATGAGCAGCCAGAGCCGTCAGAGCGCCATGAGCAGCCAGAGCCGTCAGAGCGCCATGAGCGTCGAGAGCCGTCAGCCTGCCATGAGCGTCGAGAGCCGTCAGCCTGCCATGAGCGTCGAGAGCCGTCAGCCTGCCATGAGCGTCGAGAGCCGTCAGCCTGCCATGAGCGTCGAGAGCCGTCAGCCTGCCATGAGCGTCGAGAGCCGTCAGCCTGCCATGAGCGTCGAGAGCCGTCAGCCAGCCATGAGCATCGAGATTCGTCAGTCAGCCATGAGCTGCCCTTCAGCCTGAAAAGGCTGGATACCCAGAACTGCCCATCAGTCCAGAGCTGTCTCTCTGTCCGGAGCTGCCTTTCAGTCCGGAGTTGCCCCTCTATCCTAATCTCCCTCTCTATCTTCATCTATCTCTATATTCTTATCTATCCCTTTTTCTTGGTTTATCTCTCTGTCCCGGTATTGTCATTATTAGATATGTTATTAGGAGGATTTTGTGGGGGAAGTAAGAGGGTGGACATTCTTGAAGGGAGGGGGCTAGGATGGATTATGGTGGGGTGGGAACCGCGCCCGGAGCCTGAGCCACCACCGTGGTTAGATGCCCACCCAGACCCTCCCCTAGACTTTGTGCTGGTGCGTCCGGAGTTCGCACCTTGTGGGGGGGGTACTGTCACGTTCCTGACCTATTTATGTTAGTTTTTGTGTGTTAGTTGGTCAGGACGTGAGGTTGGGTGGGCATTCTATGTTATCTGTTTCTATGTTGGTTTCGGTTTGCCTGGTATGGCTCTTGATTAGAGGCAGGTGGTTTGCGTTTGCCTCTAATTAAGAGTCATATTTAGGTAGGGCATTCTCACTGTTTGTTTGTGGGTGATTGTCTCCTGTGTCTGTATTATGTTCGTACCACATAGGACTGTAGCGGTTGTTTCGTTTCGTTTCGATGTCGTCTGTTTCCTGTACGTAAGTTTATGTTTAGTTATGTAAGTTTATGTTCAGGTTGCGTCAACGTCGTTTTGTTATTTTGTAAGCTTGTTAAAGTGTTTTGTTTCGTTTCGTGTTGCCATCATATTTTATAATAAAGATGGCTTATTTCCCTACGCCTGCGTTTTGGTCTGAGGATCCTTCTCTCCTCACTTCTTCCGAGGATGAGGAGAGCGTCACCCGTTACAAATATGGGGAAAAATGCACCAAATTCTTTTTCAATCTTCAATATAGAAATGCTACCAAAAAAAATGTATTAAAACTTTGACAAATGATGGAGTCACGCATGATTCACCAAATGATATTTTGAAAGAGGAAGTAAAGTACTTTAAGAATATGTTTTCGTTTCAGGCTCCTCCATCTCCACTAACTGAAACTAATTGTATGGATTTTTTTCCTATTAATAATGTAAAATTAACATCTGAACAGAAAGACTCATGTGAAGGCCAAATTACAGAGGAGGAACTGCTTGTTGCAATTGGGGCCTTTAAAGATGGGAAAACTCCAGGGCTGGATGGCATAGCAGTGGAAGTATACAAAACGTTTTTTGATATACTCAAAGGACCATTATTAACTTGTTTTAACCACTCCTATATAAATGGTAGATTAACAGACACACAACAAGAAGGTCTGATATCGTTATTACTGAAACAGGACCCAAGTGGTATATATAAAGATCCAGTCCAATTAAAAAATTGGAGACCTCTTACACTTCAGTGTTGTGATGCAAAAATCCTAGCAAAATGCTTGGCGCATAGAATAAAAAAAGTTTTGTCAGATATTATTCATCCTAATCAGACAGGTTTTTTACATGGACGATACATTGGAGATAATATAAGGCAAGTACTGGAAACAATAGAACACTATGAGATATCGGGGACACCAGGCCTGGTTTTCATAGCTGATTTTGAAAAGGCTTTTGATAAAGTACGACTGGAGTTTATATATAAATGCCTAGAATATTTCAATTTTGGGGAATCTCTTATAAAATGGGTTAAAATTATGTATAGTAACCCTAGGTGTAAAATAGTAAATAATGGCTACATCTCAGAAAGTTTTAAACTATCTAGAGGAGTAAAACAAGGTTGTCCACTATCGGCATATCTATTTATTATTGCCATCGAAATGTTAGCTGTTAAAATTAGATCAAACATTAATATTAAAGGATTAGAAATCCATGGCTTAAAAACTAAGGTGTCATTGTACGCTGATGATTCATGTTTTCTTTTAAAACCACAACTAGAGTCTCTCCAGGGCCTCATAGAGGATCTAGATACCTTTGCTATCCTCTCTGGATTAAAACCAAATTATGATAAATGTACCATATTACGTATTGGATCACTAAAAAATACACATTTTATATTGCCATGTAGTTTACCAATTAAATGGTCTGACGGAGATGTGGACATACTCGGTATAAAAATCCCAAAAGAAAGAAATGATCTCACTCCAATAAATTTTTATAGAAAGTTAGCAAAAATAGATAAGATCTTGCTACCATGGAAAGGAAAATACCTGTCTATTTGTGGAAAAATCACCCTAATTAACTCTTTAGTCATATCACAGTTTACCTATTTGCTTATGGTTTTGCCTACACCTAGTGACCTGTTTTTTAAATTATATGAACAAAAAATATTCAATTTTATTTGGAACGGCAAGCCAGATAAAATTAAAAGGGCCTATTTATATAACGAATATGAATTCGGAGGGCAGAAATTATTAAATATTAAAGCATTAGACCTCTCACTAAAGGCATCGGTCATACAAAAGTTATACTTAAATCCAAACTGGTTCTCTAGTAAACTGGTACGAATGTCTCATCCTATGTTCAAGAAGGGCCTTTTTCCCTTTATTCAGATTACACCTGCTCATTTTCGGTTGTTTGAAAAGGAAATGATCTCCAAAATATCCTTATTCTTTAAACAAGCCTTAGAAAGTTGGTTGCAATTTCAGTTTAATCCACCTGAAAGGACGGAACAAATAGTACAACAAATATTGTGGTTAAATTCAAATATAATAATTGATAAAAAAACTGTATTTATCGAAGAAATGTTTAAAAAAGGTATAATTTTTGTGAATGATATCATAAATAGGACTGGTGGAGTTATGTCACACATGCAGCTAACACAGACATATGGAAAAGTCTGCTCTACCCAAAATTACAACCAATTAATTGCAGCATTACCACAAAAATGGAAGAGGCAAGTAGAAGGGGAAAAAAGTAAGGAACTTGTATGTCGGCCCTGTATTAAAGAACAAAAATGGTTAAAGAAAGGTGTGATAAATAAAAACATATACCAATTTCATTTAAGGACCAAAAAACTAACAGCTGTGCCATACAAATTGCAAAATAGTTGGGAAGAGATTTTCGATGTACCCATTCCATGGCACATGGTTTATGAATTGATACGCAAAACAACGCCGGATTCAAAACTTCGAATTTTTCAATATAAATTACTGTACAAAATTCTTGCAACTAATAGAATGTTATATATATGGGGTATACAATCTTCCCAGCTCTGCAGATTCTGTTGTGAGGAGGCAGAGTCATTAGATCATTTATTTTGGTATTGTCCATATGTAGCTCGTTTTTGGTCACAGGTCCAGGAATGGTTGAAGAATTGCAACATTTGCCTAAAACTAACGCTACAGATAGCAATACTGGGGGATTTGAAAAGCCATAGTCAATCAATCAATAATATAATAATTATTTTGGCAAAGATGTTTATTTTTAATTTACAATCTGTAGAAGCTATGAGAATAGGAAGGTTCAGGTCTTTTGTGAAGCATCACAGCACAGTTGAGAAATGTATGGCAAATAGAAATCCGAAATGGATGATGTTGGAAGATAGATGGGAGGGGTTGGGTGGAGCTGAAGGGTGGGACTAATAACAAGATAAACAATATAGGGCATACGGGATCTGTGAAATGTGTATAGGTGCGGAGCTTTTGTGAAATAGCACAGTTACAAGTGGAAATAAAATTGGATGGACAACAGAAATAGAGGAAGGACTAAGAACAAATAAGAGAGAACTATTGTAAAGTGGACTGTGTCTGTAAGATAGGTATAAGATGTAGAAATTGAAGGTAAAAGCAGAAGTGTTTATAAGTTTACTCCAATTGGGGGATTGGTGGTAGGGTCGCGGGGAATAATAATAAAGGCATATTCTTTAAAAAAGTATGTATGTCTATATAGGTATGTGTATGTATATATGTGTATATGTATGCATACGTGTATGGATATATATATTTACCCAAAAAAATATGGGGGAATGGAAATGATGCAGACAATTACATTGGAAGCAACATTCTTTCCGCAATACTAAGCTGATCCTCCCCTAAAAAAAAAAAAAAAAAAAAAAAAATAGTACGCAAGTATAAACACCATGGGACCACGCAGCCATCATACCGCTTAGGAGACGCGTTCTTTGGTGTGAAAAGTGCAAATCAATCCCAGAACAACAGCAAAGGACCTTGTGAAGATGCTGGAGGAAACGGGTACAAAAGTATCTACATCTACAGTAAATCGAGTCCTATATCGACATAACCTGAAAGGTAGCTCAGCAAGGAAGAAGCCACTGCTCCAAAACCACCATAAAAAGCCAGACTACGGTTTGCAACTGCACATGGGGACAAATACTTTTTGGAGAAATGTCCTCTGGTCGGATGAAACCAAAAATGGAACTGTTTGGCTATAATTACCATCGTTATGTTTGGAGGAAAAGGGAATGCAAGCCGAAGAACACCATCCCAACCGTGAAGCACGGGGCAGCATCATGTTGTGGGGGTGCTTTGCTGCAGGAGAGATAGGTTCACTTCACAAAATTGATGGCATCATGAGGGAAGAAAATTGTGTGGATATATTGAAGCAACATTTCAAGACATCAGTCAGGAAGTTAAAGCTTGGTTGCAGATGGGTCTTCCAAATGGACAGTTTTATTGCTTCTTTAATCAGGACAAAAGTTTTCAGCTGTGCTAATATAATTGCAAAAAGGTTTTCTAATGATCAATTAGCCTTTTAAAATGATCAACTTGGATTAGCTAACACAACGTGCCATTGGAACACAGGAGTGATGGTTGCGGAAAATGGGCCTTTGTATGCCTATGTACAGATATTCCATAAAGAAATCTGCCGTTTCCAGCTACAATAATCTTTTACAACATTAACAATGTCTACACTGTATTTTCTGATCAAATGTATGTTATTTTAATGGCCAAAAAATGCTTTTCTTTCAAAAATAAGGACATTTCTAAGTGATCCCAAACTTTTGAACTGTAGTGTGTGTATATATAAACTTAGCAAAAAAAGAAACGTCCTCTCACTGTCAAATACATTTATTTTCAACAAACTTAACATATAAACATGTAAATATTTGTATGAACATAACAAGATTCAACAACTGAGACAAAAAACTGAACAAGTTCCACAGACATGTGACTAATAGAAATTGAATAACGTATCTCTGAACAAAGGGGGGAGGGTCAAAATCAAAAGCTACAGTCAGTATCTGGTGTGGCCACCAGCTGCATTAAGTACTGCAGTGCATCAACTCCTCATGGACTACACCAGATTTGTCAGTTCTTGCTGTGAGATGTTACCACACTCTTCCATCAAGGCACCTGCAAGTTCCCGGACATTTCTGGGGGAAATGGCTCTAGCCCTCAACCTTCAATCCAAGAGGTCCCAGACGTGCTCAATGGGATTGAGATCTGGGCTCTTCACTTTCCCGTCTTGCAGGAAATCCCGCACAGAACGAGCAGTATGGCTGGTGGCATTGTCATGCTGGAGGGTCATGTCAGGATGAGCCTGCTTGAAGGGTACCACATGAGGGAGGAGGATGTCTTCCCTGTAACGCACAGCGTTGAGATTGCCTGCAATGACAACAAGCTCAGTCCGATGATGCTGTGACACACCGCCCCAGACCATGACAGACCCTCCACCTCCAAATCGATACCGCTCCAGAGTACAGGCCTCGATGTAATGCTCATTCCTTCGACGATAAACGTGAATCTGACCATCACCCCTGGTGAGACAATTCCGCGACTCGTCAGTGAAGAGCACTTTTTGCCAGTCCTGTCTGGTCCAGCGACGGTGGGTTTGTGCCCATAGGCGACGTTGTTGCCGGTGATGTCTGGTGAGGACAGGCCTACAAGCCCTCAGTCCAGCCTCTCTCAGCCAGTTGCGGACAGTCTGAGCACTGATGGAGGGATTGTGCGTTCCTGGTGTATCTCGGGCAGTTGTTGTTGCCATCCTGTACCTGTCCTGCAGGTGTAATGTTCGGATGTACCGATCCTGTGCAGGTGTTGTTACACGTGGTCTACCACTGCGAGGGCAATCAACTGTCTGTTTTGTCTCCCTGTAGTGCTGTCTTAGGCGTCTCACAGTAGGGACATTGCAATTTACTGCCCTGGCCACATCTGCAGTACTCATGCCTCCTTGCAGCATGCCTAAGGCATGTTCATGCAGATGAAAAGGGACACTGGGCATCTTTCTTTTGGTGTTTTTCAGAGTCAGTAGAAAGGCCTCTTTAGTGTCCTAAGTTTTCATAACTGTGATCTTCATTTTTTTTTTACCCTTATTTTACCAGGTAGGTTGACTGAGAACACATTCTCATTTACAGCAACGTCCTGGGGAATAGCTACAGGGGAGAGGAGGGGGATGAATGAGCCAATTGTAAGCTTGCCTACTGTCTGTAAGCTGTTAGTGTCTTAACGACCGTTCCACAGGTGCATGTTCATTAATTGTTTATGGTTCATTGAGCTAGCATGGGAAACAGTGTTTAAATGCTTTACAATGAAGATCTGTGAAGTTATTTGGATTTTACGAAGAATCTTTGAAAGACAGGGTCCTGAAAAGGGGGCGTTTATTTTTTTGCTGAGTTTTCATTTCTCCTAACGTCAAATTTTGATGTGTTTTTTAAATCCCTGGGTTGACTTCTCCAAAACGTAACATTTTTGAAGGTAATGGTTAAGGTTTTGGATAGGGTTAAAACATTGCGTTTCTGCATTCATTCTGAATGGTTAAGTTAAGGGTTAAGGTTTGTGATAACAGTTAAAACCAAAAAAGAAAAAAATGTGTGTCTAACAACTAAGATTGAACATTGGACTTTCAGATCTGGAGTCATGGGATTACACCTATCTGCCACCCCAATCCACAGTGTTTTTAACAAAACCCAAGTCTACATGATGGTAATAGAGCTCACTGTTACCACTAGTGGCTGGTTTTGAAGGCATTTCCCATCATCCTCAGGACATGGACATGAAAACATGCAAAATAATCAAACCAAATACTTTATCTAACCTGTTATACAAAGACTCAATTTGTGTAAGAAAAACATAAGGTTTCAATAAGTAACCAGGCTGACATGACAATCAGATTCTAGCTGCTTGTCTTAAGGACCTGTAAACCTGATACTGTAGACGGCTGTCTGGGTGTAGTCATATTTAACTGCTGTGTTGTTAAGTTGCTATGCAGAGGAATCTCTGTGTCGCGGCCAAGAAAACAAACAACTGCTGGGTGATTTGTGTTGCTGATGGAAATATCTTCATCAAAGAGCACATAGACCTCTGCTGTGTATAATAGGTCTTTAAAGAAATAAGGAGAGGGGAGGACAGAGCAAGATAAAGAGGGAGACCCACAAACAGATAACTGCAGGTGGAGGTGCTGTGCTGTAAAAGTCCATTCATGACAGCTCATTTCTAAGCCTTAATGAGACGTTTTATCAATGTCTACATTCAGAAATCAGAGCATCAGCCCATTTACCATTTCGGTAAAACTTTCTATGAAACCTATATGCATTATACATGTACTCATAATGCACTTTGATAGAGTATGAATGCAGTAAAAGCAGAGCTATATAGACGCACATAAAGACTTATAATTCTGTATACAAATCATAATCACTTATAATATACAGCAACATTGTGCTTCATAATTGCTGGCATTATGCATATGGCCTTCATAGAAAGTGTTTCCATAAATGCACCACTTCACCACAATTCTTTTATTTTAAAATAATACCATGTGTTTTGGCCAGATATTGCACCTTTATTAGAGGCCTACAGCTGTAAAGTTCCATTTAAAATCAAGATTTGACCTGTGATTTATGACATCAATATCTCCCTGGGAGGCTTTTGTAAATTGGCTTTGTTTACTGGGGAGTGTTGGTGCAACGTTCGTTTCCAGGTAACTGTTACTAAGGGTATTAATTATTGTTCTTCAGTAGAAAACTACATGAAAACGATGCAGTCTGTTTTGATTTATAAGAGTGAGTGTGAAAATAGGTCAGTAACAACTTCAAAGTGAACATTCTGAAAAGTAAAATTGTGGTGTTGAAAGATGTTATGACCTTAAACTGGTAATATCTTGGCCTTGCTGGCATACTTTCACGACACAGAAAAGCCAAGCAGAAATTGGTTGAATAATATATATAATATATATCTCCAATATTTGAAATACTTAAGTATTAATGCAGTTTTTGCACTATTCCATTGGTTCCATTGTACCTGGCAAGCAAAATCAAGCGCACTTCAAGTATTTCAAACGATATGTTGGCTTTTCGGGTCTGAATCCAAGGTCATAACACTAAAAAGGACAGTCTCTATATTAGGGAGAAATATAGATAGACCACGATGCATTTCTGCCCACAGACAGAGTAGGATTTTTATACTTTCTGTATTATATCATAACCATTTAATAGAAGATTTTTTTTACATTTTTGTGGAGAATCACTTCACAAGGCTCATGAAGACGTTTATATTCTCACTCTTTCAACAGGTTCGCCACACCAGTTATCTCATCCTCTAATGCTTCTCCCTCCCTTTGTGAAACTTGTTAAGCAAGCAGTGTTTGAAAACGTTCATTCATCTCCACTCTATGCCGTTGCTGTCATGGCAACCTGGGTATGACAGGCTGAAAACAGACTGCAGTCTGAGCTTTGTATGCAGTAGCTCGACTTTAGCAAAGCAGAGAAGGCTGTGTGTGGGGCATCCGGTGGTGCTGTGCTGGAGGTAGGTTACAGTAAGTTGACAGTACTTGGCAGTTGACAGTGGTTCTACTAGCTAACAGAAGTTGTAGGAAACAGACTAAAAACAGACTGCATCTCCTTGAGCGAGCTCCATATGCAGTAGATAGAGAAGGCCACAGGGCAGGGGTAACAGTGTAGGACAATTCTTAGGTTGACTGGAGGTAGACTGGGACCAATAGTGCAGGTACTGCAGCCATGCAACACCTGTCGTACCAGCCACTGCTTCTCAATGGAAACAAATACCTGCAGCAGAAGTGGGACAAGGCCTCCTATGAAATGCATCTGAGAAAGGTAAGCGAAAGCTGCTTTGATGCTAAAATCAAAGGCTATCAACAATGTTGGCGATATCCTTAACATTTACATTTTAGTCATTTAGCAGACGCTCTTATCCAGAGCTCTTTCTTATCCTTAACATATTGACAATATTAATTTAACATTGTTATTAGCTGTTGTTTTTCAAAGTATTGTCATATTCCTGAGTCATCAATTGTCCTTTTTTGTGCTTCCAAAAAACAAGCTGAGTAAAAATGTCCAGTGTTGTTGACCTTTACTGTGGTGTCTTTGTTTTTTTTGTCAAGGTCAAATCAGCGAAACCCACCATCGACACAACTGCACCTAAAACCTATGGCCACCTTGCCCTCAAAATTAAGAAACAAAAGGTGATAAGAGATCTCTAAGTCGTGTCATTTCACCATGTATCCAGCAAAGAGTGCTTTTTCTGAACTTTTGAGCTGGCAAATGTGTCTTTTGAGAAAGCTCCAGGCTTTCCTTGAACATTCCATGTTGCATATTGCAACCTTAGCAGTTGTTACTTTGTATTTTGTTGTTGGTGTTTTTGTTTTTATCTATTTCTTAATGTTTCCTCATTAAGTTTGAGGAGCAAAGGGAAATTCAGAGGGAAAACAATATGCTGCTTGAGAAAATATCTCACATCATGAGGACTGCTGGTCGCATCGACAACAGGAACGACTATGAAAAGAAAAGGTATAGTGTTTACCTCCAGTCTCTTCAGGGGTGTGGCTTTAACTCCCACTGCTGACACCAATATTAATTGGTAACAGCTAAACAGTGGTGGAAAAGATAACCAATTGTCGTACTTGAGAAAAGTAAAGATGCTGTAATAGAAAATGACTTTAAAAGTGAAAGTCACCCAGTAAAATACTACTTGAGTAAAAATCTAAAGATATTTGGTGTTAAATATACTTAAGTATCGGCAGTAAAAGTATAAATCATTTCAAATTCCTTATGTTAAAGGAAAACCCCAAAATTATTTTGATATTCGTTTCATTAGTTCATTGTTGACATAGTCCCAAAAAGTTTTGCTTGTCAAAATGCATCATATGGGGATGATTTATTTATTTTGAAAGTAACATATTTTGGAAATATGTCAACAATGGACTAATGAAACGAAACAAATACCAAAATATAGTTTTTGGGTGGAATTGTCCTTTAAGCAACCCAGATGGCACCATTTTCTTTTTTTTAATGTACGGATAGCTAGGGGTACCCTCCAATACCCAAACATCATTCATAAACGAAGCGTGTGTGTTTAGTGTGTCCGCCAGATCCGAGGCAGTAGGGATGACTAGGGATGTTCTCTTGATAAGTGCGTGAACTGGTGATAAGTGAATTTTTCTGTCCTGCTAAGCATTCAAAATGTAACGAGTACATTTGGGTGTCAGGGAAAATGTACGGAGTAAAAAGTACATTCTTTTCTTTTCTTTAGGAATGTAGTCAAGTAAAAGTTGTCATATATAAATAGTAAAGTACAGATGTACATTTAAGCATTTACATTTAAGTCATTTAGCAGACGCTCTTATCCAGAGCGACTTACAAATTGGTGCATTCACCTAATGACATCCAGTGGAACAGCCACTTTACAATAGTGCATCTAAATCTTTTAAGGGGGGGGGGGGCAGAAGGATTGCTTTATCCTATCCTAGGTATTCCTTGAAGAGGTGGGGTTTCAGGTGTCTCCGGAAGGTGGTGATTGACTCCGCTGTCCTGGCGTCGTGAGGGAGTTTGTTCCACCATTGGGGTGCCAGAGCAGCGAACAGTTTTGACTGGGCTGAGCGGGAACTGTACTTCCTCAGTGGTAGGGAGGCGAGCAGGCCAGAGGTGGATGAACGCAGTGCCCTTGTTTGGGTGTAGGGCCTGATCAGAGCCTGAAGGTACTGAGGTGCCGTTCCCCTCACAGCTCCGTAGGCAAGCACCATGGTCTTGTAGCGGATGCGAGCTTCAACTGGAAGCCAGTGGAGAGAGCGGAGGAGCGAGGTGACGTGAGAGAACTTGGGAAGGTTGAACACCAGACGGGCTGCGGCGTTCTGGATGAGTTGTAGGGGTTTGATGGCACAGGCAGGGAGCCCAGCCAACAGCGAGTTGCAGTAATCCAGACGGGAGATGACAAGTGCCTGGATCAGGACCTGCGCCGCTTCCTGTGTGAGGCAGGGTCGTACTCTGCGGATGTTGTAGAGCATGAACCTACAGGAACGGGCCACCGCCTTGATGTTAGTTGAGAACGACAGGGTGTTGTCCAGGATCACGCCAAGGTTCTTAGCGCTCTGGGAGGAGGACACAATGGAGTTGTCAACCGTGATGGCGAGATCATGGAACGGGCAGTCCTTCCCCGGGAGGAAGAGCAGCTCCGTCTTGCCGAGGTTCAGCTTGAGGTGGTGATCCGTCATCCACACTGATATGTCTGCCAGACATGCAGAGATGCGATTCGCCACCTGGTCATCAGAAGGGGGAAAGGAGAAGATTAATTGTGTGTCGTCTGCATAGCAATGATAGGAGAGACCATGTGAGGTTATGACAGAGCCCGCAAAAAAATACTTAAGTACTGTACACCACAGCAGCTAAAGCAGGTGTGGACCCACTCAGCTTGCACAGGGCAAGCACATTAAATGTGCCATAATGGTCTAGACCAGGGGTGTCAAACATACGGCCCGCGGGCCGGAACCGGCCCCCAAGGAGGTTCGATCAGGCCCGCAGGATAATTTGAAAGTGGAAAAAATGCATAAAAGACATGGAATTAATATTTTTAGTTCGCTGCAATTCATGGATTATCCGCTAAGGGGCGCACTCTTTCCATCAGAGTAGAAGACAAGCCGCATCACTGAGACAGACTGAAAACAGCAGACGGTATCAATGCGCCATCTGCTGCTTGTTACGACGTTGTTAATACCTTGGTCTCTACCTCTCCGCTACACCCTCATTAGCCAAAATGTCGTTATCCAAACGGAGAAAAGTAGATAAGGAGTGTAGAATTTTCAAAGAAAAATGGACCACGTCCTATTTATTTACAGAGATGCACGGAAAACCTTCGTGCTTGGTGTGTTTGCAACAAGTTTCGGTATTGAAGGAATATAATATTCGACGCCACTACGAGACTCATCACAGCGAAAAATATGACGGCTTGCAAGGACAACTGAGAAGAGATAAGATTAACGAATTGCTGGCGGGTCTGAGGAAACAGCAGTCAACTTTCATCCAGATGTGTGTGTGACCAGACCTGATGCGGACATGAAACGGTACAAAGACAAAATTGCAGGACTACTGCGGGAGTTTGAGAAACGTTTTCAGGTATTTGGTGAACTTGAGACAGAATTTTCAGTTTTTCGCTCACCTTTCACAGTTAAAGCTTCTGATCTGCCGGTCGAAATTCAGCTAGAGATAATTGATTTGCAGTGTGATGCAGATTTGAAGGGCAAATTTTCCTCTGTAGGTCTGGACAGATTTTATCAGTATCTACTACCAGGGTACCCCAAATTAACAGCCCTGGCTGCTAAAATTTTGTGCATGTTTGGGACAACCTACCTTTGTGAACAAATTTTCTCAGTGATGAATATCAATAAAACAAAAATGCGTTCAAGGCTCACAAACAAGCACTTAAATGACATTCTGAAAGTGACAGCTAGTCAGGACATGACACCTGGTGTTGATGCACTTGTACAGGCCAAAAGATGCCAAGTTTCAGGAACAAATACAAGTCCAGACTAGACTAACACCTTTAAAATGCTGCCTTAGATACTGTTTGCATTGAAAGAATACAGCTCTGTGAAGATGAATCCTTACTGTGGTGATTTAAAAAATGTGCACTTTAATGTTAGTCAGCAGCTTCAAAACAAAAGTTGTGTGATGGAATTCTACTGTTCATACAACTCCATAAATTTTCAGTATGTATTGTATGTGTATGTATGTTTCATGTATGAAGTTTACAGATTTACAGGACAGGCGAACACTTTCTTCATTACACATTTAAAATCACTCTCCTTAGTTTGTAAGGTGTACGCAGGGATTACATTTAGATTTTATATGCGTATGTGTAAGTGGTTTAAAAATTCCTTTCTTTAAAAGTCTCATTTAATCTTAAAGTGCATTACTAAATTTTTCAGTACCAATTAAAGTTTTGTGCCTTTGTACAATCAGTGGGATCAGTTGCAATGCATATTTGTGAATGATAAAAGTAAATTGCACATTTGTCTAAGGAAATATGAGGTGTTTCATGAAATGTTTTGTAAAAGGATAGTTCATTAAATTTCAATATTTTCCTAATGTTCTTGTGCTTCTTTACACCAAAACAAAGGAAAGACATGATATTTTGGTTATTTATAGCAGAGTATGGTATAATTTTAATGGTCCGGCCCACTTGACATCTCCCTAGGCCGTATGTGGCCCACGATGCGAAATGAGTTTGACACCCCTGGTCTAGACCTTTTGGTAGAGGCAGTAGTATGCTTACATTCAGGGAGGCTTCACCAGGTCCTAAAATGTCCATGTTTGTAAATTTTGCATCCTACTGTACCTCAACTCAATGGCCTACACATAATAGAAAAGCTTTTTTCCCCTTGTAATGGTAGTCTCTGCAGAGAGATGCAACAGCAAGAGTTGCTCCGTATCACCAAAGATAACCAGTTGATCCTTCTTCGTCTGACCCAGTGCCAGCCTCACTACAGCATTAAGGACTGGCATGAGGACTGGCTCAAGACAATCAAGCTCATGGAGAGCATTGCACGATATCCACGAAGAGTTAGTGACTAAAAGGTGAGTTCTGTGCATCACATACAGGCGATTGGCAGATCTTACTCAAAACATAACATATTATTGAAATGTGTATTAAAGCCCCAGTGGAGTCAAAAATGTGATGTTCCTATGTTTTATATGTATTTCCACACTATGAGATTGGAATAATACTGTATAATTGTGAAATTATGATAATGCCCTTTTAGTGTAAGAGCTGTTTGAAAAGACTGCCTGAAATTTCAGCCTGTTTTGGTAGGATGGAGTTTTCGCAGGCCTGGTGACATCACCAGGCGATAAATTTGTAAATAGATCAATAAGAAAGAGTTCCAAACCTCTCTGCCAATAACAGATAGTTTTCAGTTTTACCCATCCCCACTCAGACTACGCCCAGACACTCCTAGCAAAAATCTTGCTTTTTGCTAAGAAGCTACTTTTGTTTATTTATTTTTGAGAGAAAGAAATATTGAAAAAAAGTACCTAATTGTTACCCAGAAATTATTTGATATTCAGATAAAAATGACCTTTTTAAAATATGCATATAATTTGATGCCAATCCTATAGGGACTAGGCCAGGCCAGTAATAAAGAGCAGCAACACTGAGACTGAAGAAGAGGACGGTCTTCATGCAGAACAGAGCTCAAACAGCAGCATCACTCACAATGGCAAAAGGGGAGTGTGAGGAAGAACCTGATCAACAGGAAGAGGAGGCGGGCCTGTAGGAAACACCTGAGTCATCTGACACACCAAACAAAGGTCCTATATCTGAAAGTCCCCCAATACCTGAACCCCCTCACACACCTGACACACTAATAAGCACATCTAGCAGACCTGACTCACCAGTCAAAGACTGAGAATATGTGTAAGCACAAGGACATTAAGAAGGGGTGAAGTAATTTTTTGTCTATTTGGTAGATTATTTACATTTGCAATGTCTCCAGATGTTTTTTGAAAATATATTACTGGTTTGTATTAAAGGAATTTATAACTTCTCGTCTTGGGATCAGATGCCTTTGCCACCTTTATGCGAAATCAATGCATAATGCATGTTAGCTACACAATAAATAGTTGTCAAAACAAAGGTTCAATCAGAGGAAAGCGTCAGTGATTATATCATAAGACGGTTTGTTGCCTGTGAACGAGCTGGGCTAGAACAAAATTGACCTTTTTTTAAGACATTAGCAGCCTTCCATAACTTCACATGGAGATGAAATTAGGCTACAAGGCTATCTATCACGTGTGCACAACTAAAACCACAGTATTTGTTCATCTTTTGGTTTAGGTTTTATGGTCAAGTCAAATGCAGCCTATTATCACCAGGTAGAATACAAAACATATGTTTCATCGACACCAATGTACAGCTGTATAACAACTTTAATTGTAAACGATATTAATATGTCCAACTAACTACAGTTTTAATATCAACACCAATGTATAACAACCTGAAATTGGTTAAGACATTGTTAAAAGGGGAACAACGGAACATTTAGGAAATTTGTCAAAGTACCTAAAGCTGTCTCACAGTAAGCACCTCTCTTTGTCATGAGGTTATGCAGCCCCCTGATGATTCTGACAGCTTTTTGGGCACATTCTTACCAAAGTTCTGTCAATAATTTAACATATTTGTACAGTACCATTAAAGTTTGGACACACCTACTAATTCAAGGGTTTTTCTTTATTTTTACTATTTTCTACATTGTAGAATAATAGTGAAGACATCAAAACTATGAAATAACACAAATGGAATCATGTAGTTAACAAATCAAAATATATTTTAGATTCTTCAAAGTAGCCACCCTTTGCCTTGATGACAGCTTTGCACACTTGGCATTCTCTCAACCAACTTCACCTGGAATGCTTTTCCAACAGTCTTGAAGGAGTTCCCACATATGCTGAGCACTTGTTGGCTGCTTTTCCATAACTTTTGCAGGCCAACTCATTCCAAACTATCTCAATTGGGTTGAGGTCGGGTGATTGTGGAGGCCAGGTCATTTGATGCAGCACTCCATCACTCTCCTTCTTGGTCAAATAGCCCTTACACAGCCTGGAGGTGTGTTGGGTCATTGTCCTGTTGAAAAACAAATGATAGCTCCACAAACCAGATGGGATGGCATATCGCTGCAGAATGCTGTGGTAGACATGCTGGTTAAGTGTGCCTTGAATTCTAAATAAATCACTGACAGTCACCAGCACAACGTCACCACACCATCACACCTTCTCCTCCATGCTTTACGGTGGGAACCACACACGCAGAGATGATCTGTTCACCTACTCTGCGTCTCACTAAGACACGGCAGTTAGAACCAAAAATCGCAAATTTGATGAAAGGACAGATTTCCACTGGTCTAATGTCCATTGCTCGTGTTTCTTCACCCAAACAAGTCTCTTCTTCTTATTGGTGTCCTTTAGTAGTGGTTTCTTTGCAGCAATTCGACCATGAAGGCCTGATTCACACTGTCTCCTCTGAACAGTTGATGTTGAGATGTGTCTGTGAAGAATTTGTTTGGGCTGCAATCTGAGGTGCAGTTAACTCTAAGGAACTTATCCTCTGCAGCAGAGGTAAATCTGGCTGATTATTTCCTGTGGCAGTCCTCATGAGAGCCAGTTTCATCATAGTGCTTGATGGTTTTTGCGCCTGCACCTGAAGAAACTTAAAAAGTTCTTGACATTTTCCAAATTGACTGACCTTCATGTCTTAAAGTAATGATGGAGTGTCGTTTCTCTTTGCTTATTTGAGCTGTTCTTGCCATAATATAATAATATGGACTTGGTATTTTACCAAATAGGGCTATCTTCTGTATACCACCCCAACCTCGTCAAAACACAACTGATTGGCTCAAACGGATTAAGATGGAAAGAAATTCCACAAATTAACTTTTAACAAGGCACACCTGTTAATTGAAATGCATTTAAGGTGACTACTTCATGAAGCTGGCTGAGAGAATGCCAAGAGTGTTTAAAGCTGTCATCAAGTCAAAGGGTGGCTACTTTGAAGAATCTCATATGAAATATATTTTGATTTGTTAAACACTTCTTTGGTTACTACATGATTCCATGTGTGTTATTTCATAGTTTTGACGTCTTCACTATTATTCTACAATGTAGAAAATAGTAAAAAATAAAGTAAAACCCTTGAATGAGTAGGTGTGTACAAACTTGACTGGTAGTGTTTATCTGACACACCTGGCTCATTTGGTTGAGTATCCTACATCACTATGAACATTTTAAGATATTTAAGATGCCATTGAGTTGTTTGGCGGCCATATTAGAAAAAGGCTTCTGTGGGGTTAATACATTAATTATATGACGGCCCTGTATCTACAAATCTTTTTACAACCCTGTTCTAGCTGTGTGTGTGAAATGTGGTGCCTCTATCACCAAAGTTACAATCCAAAAACATAGCTGCCCCACTACATGTAATTCTATGGCTAAGCTTCCAACATTGTAATGTCAATGACACAATATGGGCTATTTTTTTTTTTACAATAGCTGTAGCTGGTGCTGTCAAAGTTGGTATATTGTATATCATTTTTAAGTTAATTTCATGACCTTTTAGAACCACTAGTCGATTTTTGTTTGTTGAATGTATCAGGGTTTCCTTTATTAAGCAATTTATACAGGTAATTCTGATATGTACCCTAGAGATCAAAGTTCTGTTGACCTGAACATTCCAAAAAAGGTGTCTGATAGATAGCGTTCCAATGATATATGATTAAAGGGTACAACTAAGGAATTACCTGTCGTATAATGACAATGCTTTTCATTAAAGAAAGAGTGATAACAGAGCAAGCTGCCATTGCTGCACTGCTATCACACATTTTCCAACGCTAGGGACATTCAAGAAAATCACTATGAGAGATCGTTGGCACAAGTGAGCCTGACCGACTCCCCTGGCTCATAGACTATATAGCCTACAGCACGTGACTCAAATGTCGATGTTATGTTCCGATAGCAACTCCCTGTTTCACTCTGTTGGACTGAACATACTGTAGCCCATCACTTCAACAAGTACAAGAAAGGTGGTACAGTCAAAAAACTCAACATCTAATATCGTGACACTGTTAATTGATTACATAAAAAAA
Organism: Salvelinus fontinalis; assembly: GCF_029448725.1. Taxonomy (NCBI): domain Eukaryota; kingdom Metazoa; phylum Chordata; class Actinopteri; order Salmoniformes; family Salmonidae; genus Salvelinus; species Salvelinus fontinalis. Next base: position 50,461,870 of record NC_074687.1, read on the forward strand.
TATTTATATTTTCAGAGACTTATTTTTTGATTCCAATATGTTTTATTGTGAAGAATTTGAATCAAGCATAGAGTTAGACAAAGTGATGCAAGCTTGTTTGATCCGAAAATAAACATAGGATGAATAAACCAAATAAGTACATCAAAAACAGGATGTAGAGAAAAAAAGATGTGGTCTTAATCAAATGACCCATAGCCTATACTATAGGCTGAAGGCCTAGGCTATATGAAGAGCATGCTCGGAGAAGCACATGGTAAGTTATTTTCTATGAAAATGTATTTCCTTGCAGAGATTTTGTGCTGCTGGGATGGTGTATATAACACTAGGCTACACTGCATTACACACTGCAATGGATAGGCTATCCCAATCATGAGCCCTGGCCTGCCCTGCTCTTGCTGATGTAAACCCTTTTCTGTTGCCTAACCAATGGCAAGTCCAAGGCTTCTTATGAAAATTATTTTTAATTTGTAAAAAGAATACGATATCTGTGCGAGCAGACTAGGCCTACTGATGTCCTGTTCAGTTTGAGAGGGAGAGCATGAAGATGAAGAGGACCGGAAGTAAGATTGCTACTGCTATAATTTATTTTAATTAAAAAATATATTTTTCGTTGCCCATAATGAAGCTATTTATCAGAGTTATTGACCTCACAATAAAACATATTTGAGTAATTTACATAACTTACATTACTATGAAGCGGCTACCGCGGAGATGGACAGCGCATGGTTGCTGAAAGTAGGCTAATTTAAGAAGGCCTAATTAATTTAAACTGTCTTCATTTGACTTTAGGCTACTAACAACAAGAAGGCTTTGTGTTGGAGCTATTCAAGAAATAAGATGTAGGCCTACCTGTTTGACAGATTAAATTACAGTCTACTATCCATACATTTTGTCAGCCATTTCCTTCAGTCACCATGCACGCCTTAAATATCTTAGTGTCAGTGAAGGGCTTGGTGTGTTAAGTTAAAACCGAGGCTTGAATTAAAGTTAATTTAAAGTTAAAAGTTAAAGTTGTGTGGCTTTTGTAAAAGAAAATGCCTAAAATCATAAGCCTACTTCTTGTTAGCTTAAGATTAAAAAAAATGTAATGGACCTGATTTATATATAAAGTGATCTATAACGACCGTTTAATTCGCAATGCTTTATGCTAGAAACAACCTGTAAAATGCTTTTTTTTCTCGTACCAAAAATAAGATGATAGATTCATGCAGTGCTTTTATTATAATGGAGATATTTCCTTCCCTACTCTTCTCCGTGGTGGTCTGCAAATCCACAACCTCTGGCTACTTGCCGTGTAATGCTTATAAAACTGCATATCTAAGGCTATGGTCTGTCCTAGGAGTGTGGATAAGCAGTAGGCATGTTCTCTCCTATCCACTTGATGTTTTAATCATTATTTGGGGTATAGGGGAGTTTTTTTTCAAGCGGGCCAAACAGTTTCATTTCAGAGAGGTCAGATTTTCTCCAGGTATCCTTCATCATAAATAGCGTACAGTCCCTTAATTGGAGTTATGTTTCACTATATTGGATCACATCCGAGGTGAGGATTTACACACGTTCTCTTCATTTTCTCAGCAGACATCCGTATAGTTTGAGGTACAAACTTTCTGAATTTCGCTTGGTAAGTCACTGGTAAGTGTAACATCTTGCGTGGAAGTATACTGTTTGCAGCCTGGAGCAGCTGGCCACACGGCCAGCCCCTCCTCTTGTGTGCTCCACTCGCTGTGTGTGGTTGATCTGTATCTTCCGCCTGTGGTTTGTCGTGCTTGTGTTTCGTTAACGTTACACTACGACTCAGTGTGCATCCATTAATATATTGGTGGCTCTTGCTGCCACAAACTGTATTTACCTTACACAAATTGCCGACTGGCTTATTCTGTGTGTGTTGTGAATTGCTTTAATTACCCTGCAGGTTTTATTTCTTGTTCTTTCCCCTGCAGAATGTAAGAGTATCATGGTGGGCTTCCACTACGTGGAGACATTTAAGTTTGGAGTTCCTTAGCGGAGTTACTCCATCATATGGTGCTGTTTTTTGATTTCTGCTTTGATATTAAACCGGCTAGGTAATATTGCAGTTGGCAAATCCATTACCTGGATGCTGTTTTGTCTGCTTGTTTTTCCCACACGGGTCTTCCCCGTTTTCTTGCAGAGGTACTGGGTAATTTATCCCTCACCGGGTTCCTATTCCTCCAAGCGGGTCATGGTATAAGCTCTCCCAGGGTGTCGGACCCCTGCTCCGTGGGCTTGCTGGCTTGGCTGAGCTTATGGCTTCCCTTTGTGACAAGTGTGATGGTGGCATCCCCCCTGGAAATCCGCATACCTTGTGTATGCACTGCCTGTGTTTGAGCCACGCAGAGAGGGCGGTGGAGCACCCTACTGGATGCCTGTTTTGTGTAGTGTTCTCAGAACGCCTGCGCCTGGTGTGATTGGAGGCCATGTGCGAGTGGGTCGGCCAGGCTCGGGCTCAGGCTGGGGACGAGCTCCCTACCTCAGGAGTGGTGGGCCAGCGAGCTGTTAGTCCCTCTGCTGGGCCCAGTACCCCTCCCAGGAAGCGTGGCCGGAGCCACCGCAGGAAAAGCCCATCTGCTGCCAGTCCTGGACGGGGGCAGAAGTCGGACCCCTGGGACCATCTTGAACGAAGGTCGCAAGCCCAGCGTCAGGAGGTTGACAGCCTCCATGGCGACCATTGATATTCTGTTCCTGGGGGACGATGCTGGCACTGTTCATCAAAGTGAGCGGGGCTACCAGGCTGACAGGCCATCAGAAGCCGGCAGTGGAGTTTCATCGCCCCCAGCGTCTTGAGAGGATATGAGGGGCCTACTCACTCGTGTAGCCACTACACTGGATATCAAACTGGTGGACAGTGATGACTCTCCATCTGTTCCCATCTCTGCTTCTCTGCTGAGTTCTGCGAGGCCTTGCAGGAGAGCTGGGCCTCTGCCAGGGGGGCGCTTCCAACTCACAGCAGAGACTGGACCATGGAGTTATGTTGTGGGCGCAGAGTCACTCGGCCTCCGGGAGTACCCGACCATGAACACCATGATAGTTGTCATGGTCCTCCCGGTCCGGGAGATTATAGGGCGGATCCAGTGACTGAGGCCTACCTGCAGACTCTGTTGCCCTAGCTGCAGGAGGGCACAGACGGGCTCCCCCTGGAAGCGATGGAGGTGTCTCGCCTGCTTTCCCTGCTCCAGAGGGATGTGGCTCGCTCCAATGGACGGGCCATGGTGTAGGTGGTTGCCCCCCACCGTCATCTCTGGCTAGCCCAATCCCGTCTGCCAGCTGCTCTGCAGAGCACATTTGCCACTCTCCCCATCACCCCAGGGCTGAAGTTTGGCCCAGGTGTTAATGACATTCTGGAGCAGACCGATAAGGTTCGTAGGGACCGGGAGACCCTGAGACGGTTCATGTCGTCTCCTCAGGCCCTGGGTCCAAGGCAGACGGACCATCGCCACCCACCTGTGTTGAGGGTCGACAGCGGGGAGGGGCACAGCGTGCAGTGGAGCAACAACTTGTCAACCATCACCACCATAGGGACATGCCTGGGAGACCCAGGCGCTCGGGGTGCCAGAGGAGAGGCGGGCCTTCGAAGGGAAGAGAGGTGTGCCTTTGAAGAGAGGCGGGTCTTTGAAGAGAGGCGGGCCTTTGAAGAGAGGCGGGCCTTCGAAGAGAGGCGGGCCATCGATTTGCTTTCGAAAGGGAGGGCTTACGAATCCATGGTTCTTCCCTTCGGCCTCTCCTTGGCACCCCGCTCTTTCACAAAGTGCATGGAAGCTGTCCTGGCACCTCACGTCCCGAGGATTGTTGATCCTCAATTACCTGGACGATTGGCTGATTTGTGCCCTGACCAGGACCCAGGTCCTGTCAGACAGAGACATGCTCCTGACCTACATCGGCGGGCTGAGCATTGCTGTAAATGACAAGAAGAGTCGTCTGGTGCCCACCCAGACGGTGGACTTCATTTGCATGGAACTGGACTCAGTCCTCATGAGAGCACGCCTGCCCACCAGAAGGGTTCAGGCGATCTTATCTTGCATCGACCACTTTCGGCAGGGGCAGGTGGTATCCGCCCTAACCTGCCAAAGCCTGTTGGTCTTGCTGACGGCGGCTTCATTGTTGATTCTCCTGAGCCTGCTCCATCTCCGGCCTCTTCAATGGTGGTTCAACTCCCACCAGCTGCACCCGAAGCGCCACCGTCACCGTGCCTCAGGGCATTGTTGAGGTGGCGCTGTCACTCCTTTCTCTCAGGTGGGGTGGAGATGCTGAGGATGTGCTACCAGGAGCTGGTCAGCACAGACGCCTCCCATATCGGCAGGGGGAGGTGTAACCAAGGGCAGGTCGGCCAGCGGCTGTTGGCTACCCCTTTGGAGCGGCAGGCACATCGATACACTAGAGCTCTGAGCTATACTGCTGGCCCTGCATCTGAAAGGAAGACATGTCCTGGTGAGAATGGACAACACCACAGTGGTGGCTTACATCAACCATCAGGGTGGACTGAGGTCCCACCGCCTCCATCTTAAGGACCGGGTGCTCCTTCTCTGGGCTCAGCGACGTCTAGCCTCTCTACTCGCAGCGCACGCATCCTGAATGTGGCAGCAGATATGCTCTCGAGGGAGGGCCGCCACCTTGGGACTGGAGCCTACATCCCCAGCTGGTGCAGCACCTGTGGGACAAGTTCGGGAGGGCGCAGGTGGACCTGTTTGCCTCCCTGGACAATGCACACTGCCCCCTGTGGTACTCCATGTCGAAGCCACCAGGGCCTCTGATCTGCTCTGGATCACGATTGGTCAGGGCTGGAGCTTTATGCATTCCCCCCTTTTCCCCTGATCCAGGCTGTGCTGGACAGGACCAGGATGGCAGAGCATCATCTGCTTCTGGTGGCCCCATACTGGCCCAGACAACCCTGGTTCAGCCTTCTCCTGTCCCTGTTGTCTGGGACACCTTGGCAACTTTCCCTGAGACCGGACCTGCAGTTTCAGGCCGGGGGAACTCTGTGGCATCCGAGACCGCACCGCCTCAGTCTGTGGGCTTGGCCACTGAACGGCACCAATGGTCCATGTTAGGACTACAGGAGGGTGTAATGAACACCATGCTGAGCGCAAGTGCACCGGCAACAACCGCGGCATAGCAGTTGCGCTGGCGGTTGTTCTGCTCTTGGTGTACTGGTATTGAGGTTGCGCCTGAGTCATGCGGGGTGCAGTATGTCCTCCAATATCTGCAGTTTCGCTTGGATGAGGGTTTGGCAGCCTCTACACTGAGAGGGTATTTGGCCGCTTTATCTGCCTGCCATATGGGGTGGATGTACAGGCTAGTCGGGTGCCATCCGTTGGTCTCCAGGTTTATGAAGGGGGTTCATCGCCTGCATCCAGCTAGGACCCGCTCAATGGCGAGCTGGGATCTGGATGTGGTCTTGGCAGCTTTGGCAAAGCCGCCTTTTGAACTGTTGGAGTCTGCCTCCCTGAAACACATCTCTATGAAGGTGGCTTTCTTGGTAGCAATTACTTCCATGAAGAGGGTGAGTGAGCTCTATGCTCTTTCGGTAAGTTATGAGTGCTACTGGATGGACCCCGGGAGGAGGAGTATGTGTCTCCGCCCCAACCCTTCATTCCTCCCCAAGGTTCTTTCAGATAGGCATGTGAACATCCCTTTTATCCTGCCTGCTTACGGCCCCCCGGCAGTGGCGGGGGAGTCTGGGCCTCCCTCCGGCATGCTGTTCCCTGTGAGGGCACTGGCTGCCAATGTGGAGCGGATATGGTCTGTGAGCACAACAGACCAGCTCTTTGTCTGCTATGGTGAGAGTCCTGGGGGCTGGACTATCAAAGCATAGGCTCTCTAACTGTATCATGGACATGATTACAACAGTATACTGCCTATCTGGCAGGCTAGTGCTGGGATCTGTGGTGGCACATTCAACACGAGCTGTGGCTGCATCCTGGGCTCTACTGAGAAGAGTGCCCCTCGCTGATATCTGTGCTGTGGCCAGCTGGGCTTCCTCTTGCACCTTTGCTAGGTACTATCGGGTAAATGTGGCACCTCCCTCTGCTGTTGGTTCAGTGGTCCTGGGCGTCGCATCCCCTTCTGGGGACTGTGCCGGGATCCCCCCTTTAACATTGACGGTCCCATGCTGGGACTTCGCTGTGTCTGACCAGATCTCTCTAGCACCGACTAAATCTGGTAGGGTATACCAATATTTTGGAGTGATCCAATATTGTGAAACAAAACGAAGGTTACGTATGTAACCACGGTTTTGTGAGCTATATGGATCACTTCAATCCTCTACGGTGCTAGAAGCGCGTCGAAAATTATGTAGAGAACGTGTGTCTATGTATAGCCGAGACACAGGTGTATACGGGAGTACATCTGTAAATCCTCACCTCGGATGTATCCCTCCGCCGCGGAGTGATACCAATATATTGGAGTGATCCATATAGCTCACATAACCGTGGTTACACATGTAACCTTGGTTCCAGTGGTGTTTTGACAGATTGGTTGTTTAGCAACAAATCTGACTCATGTGCAACTATGGGGAAAATCAGAAGGGGTTGGCTTAGATTGTTAATAACATGTAAACTATATTTTGTCTCCAATGTGAATTGAAAACATAAATAAAGTTGCACAATGAGCACTTGTCGCTCAAATACATTGTTACATTTGTTGGTTAGCTAGCTAGAAATGTTGAGCTATATTAGCATAGACAGGACATCAGTCAAAACACCTCAAAACAAGACATGGTATCAAGAACAAGATCAAACTTGCTGAAATGAGCCACATACGATTCAACGCTAGTTTCTTGTTATTGTTGCTAACTATCTGGCCACAAAAGTGTCATAGTAATCAAACATTGTAAATATATAACATACTAATAAAACTAAGTACAAGAAGCACGCAGAAAAAAGAAAATAGATTAAATTAAAATACTACTTTTTTATAGCCTGTAGGGCTATAGTACAGACATTGTTTGCCCATGTGTAACGGATGTGAAATGGCTAGCTAGTTAGCGGGTGCGCGCTAGTAGCATTTCAATCAGTTACGTCACTTGCTCTGAGATTTAAGTAGTGTTGCCCCTTGCTTTGCAAGGGCCATGGCCTTTGTGGAGCGATGGGTAACGATGCTTTGTGGGCGACCGTCGTTGATGTGTGCAGAGGGTCCCTGGTTCGCGCCCGTGTCGGGGCAAGGGGACGATTTAAAGTTATACTGTTACACATGTGCAAAGTGATTGCAGTAGCAGCATAGAAATATATGAAAGTATATACACATTAGTAGTGCAGTAAGGTGACATACCTATTGCATTGGTCCGGTAGACATAAGTCATTTCAGAGAGCAGAACATTAATAAATAGTAAGTGTGTGGTAGGGTACAGTAGTCAGCCCAGGGTTCAGCTTTTGGAACATTCTTGTGACTTGAAATGAAAGGCTGGCTTTGAGACAGGTGGTCCGAGACTTGATGTCGACCCTCACTGAAGCAATCCCTTTCCCCTGTGGGCTGCCACCTCCCGCTTTCACAATCGGAGGCCCCTTTCAGGTAACGGGTGATCTAAATCTGACCAACTCTTATACGTGGCATCCCGGGTTGCAGGTTCTTCTGAATGGCTCCTATACACAAAGAAATAACATTCAGATGCATTTGAATCGCACATTTAAAAATATCATTCCTTACTGTGAAGAATGGTCTTCAGAAGCAAGTCCCTGAAACAGGCCTTAAACCCTGCCCCAGTCCAGGTTGTGGCGGTGTCAAGACAGTTTGACAGAAAGGAAGGTAGCACATCAGTCTATCAGCTTTGCACATCTGGTTTCAGGCATTTTCTTCCATTCTTTCTTGCAGACTTTCTCAAGCTCTGTTAAGTCTTTCCACAGATTTTCAATGGGATTCAAGTCTGGGCTTTGGCTGGGCCACTCAAGGACCTAAACATTATTGTTCAAAAGCCATTCCAGCATTGCTTTGGATGTATGCTTGGGGTCATTGTCCTGTTGGAACGTAAATCTTCGCCCCGGTCTAAGGTCTTTTGCTCTCTGAAACAAGTTCTCATCAAGGATTTTCCTGTATTTTGCTCCATTCATGGTTCCCTCTATCCTTAACAGTCTCCCAGTCCCTGCTGCTGAAAAACATCCCCTTAGCATGATGCTGCCACCACCATTATTCAGGGTAGGGATGGTTTGTGCCTATTTTTTTCCGGACATATTGTTTTGCGTTTAGTCCAAAGAGTTACATTTTTGTCTTATCAGTCAACAGAGTCTTTCACGTGACTTTTAGCATACTCCAGGTCTGTTGTCATGTGCCTTTTTCTCAGGAGTGGTGTCTGTCTGGCCACTCTCAGTGCACAACATTTTAAAGAAATAAGCTTTTTGTGCATATGGAAAATTTCTTTGATCTTTTATTTCAGTTCACGAAAAATGGGACCAACACTTTACACTTTTCATTGTATTTATATTTTTGTTCAGTGTAAATAGTGTATTTTGTAGTGTTAGAGCCTGAACTAAAATTGAGATGCTGTGTCACTGGCAATATACCCTATAATGTCAAAGTGGAATTATGTTTAAAAAAATGTTTTTACAAATTTAAAGCTGAAATGTTTTGAATCAAGAAGTATTCTACCCCTTTGCCCCTAAATAAGTTCAGGAGTAAAAATGTGCTTAACAAGTCACATAATAAGTTGCATAGTCACACTCTGTGTGCAATAATAGTGTTTAACAGGATTTTTGAATGACTACCTCATCCCTCTACCCCACACATACAAGTATCTGTAAGTGCCCTCAGTCGAGCAGTGAATATCAAACACAGATTCAACCACGAAGACCAGGGAGGTTTTCCAATGCCTCGCAAAGAAGGTCACCTATTGATCGATGGGTAAAAATAAAAAAAGCAGATTTTGAATATCCCTTTGAGCATGGTGAAGTTATGCATTACACTTTGTAATGGTGTATAAATACACCCAGTCACTACAAAAAGACATGCAGCCTTCCTAACTCAGTTGACGGAGAGGAAGGAAACCGCTCAGGGATCCCCTCAATAGTGACTTTAAAACAGTTAAAGTTTAATGGCTGTGATAGGAAAAAAACTGAGGCAGGATCAACAACATTGTAGTTACTCCACAATACTAATCTAAATGACAGAGTGAAAAGAAGGAAGCCTTTACAGAATAAAAATATCCAAAACATACATCCTATTTGCAACAAGGCACTATAGTGAAACTGCAGAAAATGTGAAAAATAAATTAACTTTATGTCCTGAATACAAAGCATTATGTTTGGGGCAAATCCAACATTACACATCACTAAGTACAACTCTTCAAATTTTCAAGCATGGTGGTGGCTGCATCATGTGATGGGTATGCTTGCCATTGGCAAGTACTAGGGAGTTTTTTTTAGGATAAAAATAAACTGAAGAGAGCTAAGCTCTGGCTAAATCTTAGAGCAAACATGGTTCCGGCTGATTTAGAATGGACACTGGGAAACAAATTCACCTTTCAGCCAGACAAAAACCTAAAGCACAAGGCCAAATATATACACTGGAGTTGCTTACCAAGACGATATTGAATGTTCCTGAGTGGCCTAGTTAACATATTTTATTAAATCGGCTATGGCAAGACTTGAAAATGGCTGTCTAGCAATGATAAACAACTAACTTGATAGAGCTTGAAGAATTTTTTAAGGAATAATGTGTAAATATTGTACAATCCAGTAGCACTAAGCTCTGTATTCGCTGCTAAAGGTGATTCTAACATGTATTGACTCAGGGGTGTGAACACTTATGTAAATTAGATATTTCAGTATTTCATTTTCAATCAATTTGGAAAAATGAAAAAAAGTACGTTTTCACTTTGTCATGAAGGGGTATTGTGTGTCGATGGGTGAGATATTATTCTTTTTTTGCACATATGTGACATAGTATGCAATTTTCGGGGACCACTTCTGGTCATGAGTGCTACTTTCAGCAGTACTGCATGGCTAAAAAGGTATACAACATTTTCAGAGAACCTCTTCAAACAAAATGGACCCCATTTTATATTTTTTTCTCCAAAATCTGGTCACCTTATCAAGGTGTGTCACCACCAAAACATTACCTGCAACCTAGTTGCATTGCATGCAAGAGAGCAGAAAAATGTTTACAATATATTTTTTTGCTAAAAATGAGCCACACCTGTCCTGAATGACAGGGGCCACTGATGATTTGAGAAAGTCGGGGAAAAACTTGCGCTACGTTCCTTGCCTCAGGCTGCACAGCTGTTCTCTCATCAAGTGATTATATTTTTTACCCATAAGAGTATTCTCCATTTTAATCTTGACTTTACTAATAAATCAAATTAGTTTCGATTTAGATTGGACCATTATGAAATGGGCAGGAACAGTGTCAGGGAGCAAATGGAGGCCCGCGCTTTCCCCCCGCTCTGTTTTTTAATGAAGCTGGATAGGCTACTTCGGTTTTATAGCGGAGCTGTGCTTAACATGAGCAGCTGGGAAATAAATATAAGAAAACTTATTTCACTCCACAAATCAACCAGGGTTCCATAGCCGCAAATGTATTATTGAACTGAGAAAATGTTCACACTGAGAAATTGTTGAAATTGACGTCACAAACACAACACAATCAAAACGATTAGGAACTATTTCATGCTGAGAAGATTTTTACACAACACAGGGTTGCTTGCAGTTAGTTTACAATTATAGTGAATTTGTTTAAAATTTTGAAATAGGGAATATTTTATATTTTCATAATTAATATGCTGACACATTACCTTTAGCTACAGGATTTCTCGCCACCTTGCGTTTCCATCTCCTTCTCTCTCCTTTATTCCTTTCTCAAGCACGCAGAGGAACTGTCAACAGTTTATTGAAATATGTTATCTTCCGTAAATATGCTACTATCGATGTTCCCGAACAGATTTCACTTGTTTCCCAAATGAAGCACGGGGTAGCTACATGAACAGGGTTGGAGAGTCCATGGCATACAGTGTTTGGACCGAATATCACCATGCTCCTCAAACAGTGGGACCTGTTCACCGGATGTGTTACCTCGTCCCAGACCTGCTGTTTTCAACTCTCTAGAGACCGCAGGAGCGGTAGAGCTACTCTGAATGATTGGCTATGAAAAGCCAACTGACATTTACTCCTGAGTTGCTGACCTGTAGCACCCTCGACAACCACTGTGATTATTATTATCTGACCCTGCTGGTCATCTATGAACATTTTGGCCATGTTCTGTTATAATCTCCACCTGGCACAGCTGGAAGAGGACTGGCCACCCCTCATAGCCTGGTTTCTTCCTCGGTTCCGGCCTTTCTATGGAGTTTTTCCTAGCCACTGTGCTTCTACACCTGCATTGCTTGCTGTTTGGGGTTTTAAGCTGGGTTTTTGTACAGCACTTTGTGACATCAGCTGATGCAAGAAGGGCTTTATAAATACATTTGATTGATTGATTTGTCTCTTTGTGTGGATGGCTGAGCTCGTGCTGATGTCTCTCTTTGACCCTCCCTCGAAAAACGGTTCTGTGGGTGTGTGCATTTGCTACATTTTGCCAATCCGGACTCGCGCGTCTAAGTGCTGAGGGTTGATGTGAGGAGGTTTCTTGCAATTACAAAGACTTGGCTCTACTTTTTCGATTGATAGTACATATATTTGTTCAAGACTGCTATCTCAAAACAGTACCTGGGAACATCTGCTGAAGGAAACGATCTACTAGGTAAGTGCTAACTTTCTATCTTCCTCACTCAAAAGTAATCACACACTAAAGTTAAACTCACCCCATTCCGTATAAATGTGCGCAACCGCAACATTCAAATGAGGCTACAAAGAAAACTAATGGGACTGTAGCGACTGTGTTGACTTCGAAATCGGGGGTGTGAACTAGGTTTCTATACAAGCGTTGATCGACATGGTAATAGCTCTATAGTATTGGAGAAAAGTAAAAAAATAACTGACCCTCCGTTACATCTAGACGTGTCATGTCGTAACGTACAGCATGCGTAAAGCAACTATTTCTGTCTTACAATCTCTCTCCACTAGGTGTAGCACTTCGCGCATCCTTTAAAAACAAGAAATGGGCAGTGACGGGGGATACAGACTGTCTGGTTAATGCTTGAAGAAGTTAGTTTGAAAAGGTTTACAACTTGAATTCACATTAACCACTGTTATGCTGAAAAAAAGACAGCACTTATGTTTGTCAGGAAAAAGTAAAAAAAAAAGTAATTGTTTTAATTTCCTTTACATCCTGAGTACTTTAAATATTGAATTGAATTTTACTGCATATCTATTTAACTCATACCTTCGATAGAACATCACTCAGAGATGCACAAAAACAATATAACATTACAAGTGGGTGAACCTTTCCTTTACTTTCACCTGTAATTATAACACCGATAAAAGAGTTTCCCCTCATATTTTCTACAAAAATATAAATACACATTTTAATTGGCTAGATCTATCTAAGATCACTTTAGCACCGCCCTAAAAAACAGATTCAAATTCGACACAAACCTTCAAATAGGTATGTAATGACACGTTATGTAAACTCTTTATAGTGTTTTATTTACATTTTAGAGGCGATAAGGTGATAAGTTGGACAGATCGAGTAAAAAAAAAGAAATGTTCCCACACGATATCTCTCCTTCTCACTCTCACGCATTAGTTTCGCTTCGCCACCTGCCATTTTTAGAAAGACCCGACGGGGCTCATTGCCTGCATGAATTATGCAGAAACGGGCAGCGTTTAGGTCATGTAATTTATTCTGTTGGAAAGGGTAGAAATTGTGCTTTACAAAGGTATTGACATTACAGCTGATCTGGAAGTATTACGTTTTGGGGCGCTAAAATAAGGGCAATTTTACGGACCAAGGTGATGTACGAGTTTATGTGAGTTTACGCTACTTCTCCCATATCGCGGGAATTCAGTGTTTACAGCGTAACACAATCACATCAAGCAGTTGAAATAACAGCAAACTGCATTCATTTCATTTGTTTAACATTGTTTATATTGCCAATTGTCAGAATATATCCATTATAATAATGATTCCTGATAAATTAATTTGCCGGGTTCAGAGAAGCTGTCAGTCTCGTCACGTTCATATTTGCATGGCATTGTGGAGATGACTAACAAAAAACAGCAACGTGTTGCATAGGTTGGATAGGCACACGGCAAGGTTTATATTAACCACTGCTGTACCAAACCAAATGCTAGGCTGTAGCATGGGCAAGAAATATTCTCTAGACAGCTTTTTTTCAGGGGAGATTAAGTTTATAAATTGACTGGATGGGCTGTGGGGCACTTGCTGCACATTGATAAATTTAACTGAATTGTTAACAGGCATTACCCGCGGAATATATGGGGATTGTGGCGCTATAACTCCCTACTATCAACCAATCAGCATCCAGGACCCAAACAACCAATTTTTTTAACTGCTATTGCAGTTATTATAAATTAATATGAATGTTTGCCTTTGTTATAGAATGTGAAAACATGGTACATTATATATAAGGTCGAGACATGAAACATGAAAACGCGGGCCTCTGTGATGCATCCTATCGAAGTTAGACAGGCATGCTCTCTCCTTGGCCCTTTTGAAAAGAGAACCGCAGCTGGTAACCAATATGCCCTAACCATGACTGACCTCTTCAGCTAATGGGTAATTGCTGAACCCTTGGAGGGCAAATCGGGAACAGAGATGGCTTCAATAATCACCGCCAAACGTCTTGCTTTTGGACAGCATCATCACTGAACGGGGAGCGGAGTGAATTGTTACATGGTGAACTGAGAAACATAGACTGTCTGGTTAATGCTTGAAGAAGTTAGTTTGAAAAGGTTTACAACTTGAATTCATATTAACCAGTGTTATGCTGAAAAAAAATACAGCAATTATATTTGTAATTAATTTTACTGCATATCTATTTAACTCATATACCTTCGATAGAACATCACTCAGAGATGCACAAAAACAATATAACATTACAAGTGGGTGAACCTTTCCTTTACTTTCACCTGTAGTTATAACACCGATAAAAGGGTTAACCCCCATATTTTCTACAAAAATATAAATACACATTTTAATTGGCTATATCTATCATGTAATTAATTAACTGTATTGTCCAAAATGTTTTCCGTCGCAATTAAATAAAATATTCATAGCATTTTATTTTCTGTGAAATGACCGGAACCCTTAATCAAAGGCCCGAGTTTCCTTGCGGAGTTTAAGTGACACTACTGCTGCAGAAGAAGCCGCGTAGCTAGCTACTACTAGGGAGTACATTTTCACATGATAATGATACGCTTTGATTTGTAAAAAGCATTAGGACAATTACAATGAATCTCGACAGACTTCGAAAACGTGTACGACACTACATTGATCAGGTAAGAAATGTAGACGACCTAGAAAAGGTCTCGATAAGAAGCGAGGTAGCTAACGTTAGATAGCTAAATTAGGTTGCCGCTGTCAGTTTGGAAAAATGTATTGCTCCTACTAGCTAAGTAAATGGGCTAGGTACTGTTCAGAATGACAAGTCTACAGGAACGTTATCCAGCTGTGTAAGGTTATATTTGCGTTAGCATAATGTAAATAGAACTTGCCAGCTTGTTGTCGATAATTTTTTTTTTTTTTTAAAGTAACCCAATATTTACCTCTGTTTCCAACGGGGGTAAATTAATCATAGTGGGCATAGCGAGGTCCTACTGGCGCGTTCTAGCATTTATTTGCCTATTTCCGTTAAGGAACGCCAAGCGAGGGTGTGCAATAACTCAATTCGCCATAGTACTCCTAAACAACGCAATTTAAAAATGTTTTTGGTCAAATCTACAAAACGTAGTCCACACTCTTTGTAACATATTCTAGTTTTGGGAACAGGAAACTGTACTGAGATCAAATGTTTCATCAATGAGAAAATGTGCAGAATGTTGGACAACATCCATCTCGCTCTATTTTCAACCAACTGCCAGCCACTGGGCTTCCTGCCATCACCATATTTGGTGGTGAGTGGAAATGCCAACCGGATGCTTCAGATTTATGCGGCTCATTGTTCGATCTGTGTTGTAGTCCTAAAAAACGGAAATGAGTAACCTCTGGTTCGTTTGGCTATTCCTATGGGAGAAATTAATGGGGGTTTGGGATAAATGCTGAAAATAAGGTCTGAGCTTAACACAGGCTTAGGAGATCTAATCTGTTTTGTTCTGAGATATCAGTCAATTAACATGACTTTTTATGAATTAGCTAGTAACTAAGTTAGCTACCCTGCATGTGCTTGCTACTAAGTCAGTGGCCTGAGCTAGCTACTATGTACTTGGAGGTTAGCCACATTATATCAGGGCTAGCTAACTTGTATCAGTGAGTGTTGACAGCCCCTGACAGTGTCAGTTTCATACTTGTAGTAAACACATTCAGAATGTTTGGTTTCATGCTGCCTTCCCTGTCTGTTTTGTTTGCAGCAACAGTATCAAAGTGCTCTATTTTGGGCAGATAAGATTGCATCCCTGTCACATGGTGAGTGATCTTCCTGATTAATGAGATGTAACAAATGTTTAGTTTTCATCTGGCTAGTTAGTATAAAATGTTGGTTGGTAGGGTATCTAACGGAGGTGATGCCTTTTTCCTGTCCTTGCAGAAGACCCCCAGGATATCTACTGGCTAGCACAGTGCCTTTACCTCACCTCTCAGTACCACAGAGCTTCCCATGCCCTCCGCTCACGTAAACTAGATAAGGTAAGACCACCTGGTTGTCTTCCCCCAATTTGTTGCAATGGGGCATGCAGGTAGCTTGGGTGCCTCCCTGTTCTACACGTCTCACTGAGGGGCCCTCATGCACTAGCATGCAGCTCACTAGCATGAAGAAGGACTAATGACATGTTGGATACTAGGCATATTCTGACTTGTCATTATGAGTCTGTCCAGTCTATACGTTACACTCTTCTATGTAGCTTTCAAAACTGTGCCATCCAGAGTATGCCTTTGATATTTTTGATAGAAGAAGCATTGTACTGGGTGTGCTGCATGTCCTTGTTGATCTGAACAGTTGTTGTCAGTCAGACTGTTCCTAATATTGATCTTTCATTTCAGTTGTATGGTGCTTGTCAATATCTTGCTGCTAGGTGCCACGTGAGTATTAATCTTAGGCTACTTCTTGTGATTAAATATACCTGTTCAAACTCCATGATCCTATGGCCTTTTGGTCAATCCACTTAAATTCAATTACTTTTCTACAGTATCCCTTTTGATTTAAACATATCTTTTCAAACATGTTTGCCCATGAAATGAGTGGTCAGAAAGTGACTTCTTGGACCTGAATGCCAAAACAATTAGAATAAAGGTGTTCAAAGTTGACCCATTTTGCATACCCCACCATAATGTGAGACATATCTTCATTG
This sequence comes from Salvelinus fontinalis, assembly GCF_029448725.1. Classification (NCBI taxonomy): domain Eukaryota; kingdom Metazoa; phylum Chordata; class Actinopteri; order Salmoniformes; family Salmonidae; genus Salvelinus; species Salvelinus fontinalis. Next base: position 50,478,210 of record NC_074687.1, read on the forward strand.
CTGAAAAATATTAAAAGTTGACTTTGATATTATTTAAAACATTACACACCGTTGTCTAACTATTTTCTAATTTCTTGAAAAAAAGTGTATTTTAACAATTAGCATAAATTATCTAAAATTGCGTAAACTACGATTTTTTTCTTCATATTCTTGTATGTTATAGCTTAGATCCTATTTTACATCAGCTGAGGTTTTTATGTTGTGCCGCCATCGGTTGAGACACAACATGCTCATGGAAACAGAGTGGATGCCAGAATGGACCTACCCCTAGAATGGACCTACCCCTTCAGATCACTGCAATTTTACTGAACTTGAATAGAACAAAAATAAGTTGATGCTGGACAGTAAATAATGCCGGAAAAGTCTTTGTGCAAACAAACTTCCAGAAGTAATCAAGGCACTCTCATGTAGTGGATAAATGAGAAAGCCTTTATTGTTTTTACGGCTTATGCATAGCAGGAATAAAAAAAAATACTATGCAGCATCAACTTCATCAGCATCAACAATCAAAAAATTAAAGAAATAAAATGGTTTCACAACCCTGTTTTGTAAGCTTTTAAATGGTATCAATCTCAACCGTTAATGTCTCATGGTATGGTGGGGTATGCAAAATGGGTCAACTTTAAAGCACCTTTTATCTCTTGAATATTTTTACATTCAGGTACAAAAACCCACAACCCTGAATTTCCCAGGACCATACTCTTAACTGAGCGGAGCCATTGGAAGCACTAACCTAGTGTTTGTGTTTTGTGCAGTATGCAGCCAAAGAGTTCCAGCAGGCCTTAGACATCCTGGACATGGAGGAGCCAACCAGCAAGAAGCTGCTGGACCGGAGTGTCAAAGAGGAGAACAGGATACAAGAGTCAGACTGGGAGATGACCCCTGCCTCTGTGGGTCTCAGCTTTGATACAATAGGGTCCCATGTGTTTTTGTGGCCCTGTAATACCACGTTTGTGGTCTTACAATGGGATTTTCCAGTCTCTTCACATTTATGGTGTTGTGATTACAGGTTAACTATTTACCTACTGTACTGTAGGTGACTGAGGCAGAGATTGAATACCGTGTTGCCATGTCAAAGACCCTTTGGCTGAATTTTTATGATTTTGTTCCTTTCTAAGCTATAAAAATGTCCTTTTGTCATTATCACCATCATATTATTAAAGGGGTCCCGTCATTCACCCGGTAGCCACATCACCTGCCATATTCATACAAAACTCATGTGTGGGTCTTTTTTTGAATGTCAGAATCCTCTCGAGTCTTCCGACTGATGCTGCTTCAGTGGTTCTGATCCCTTGTGGTCCCTTTAACGTCTTTCTTTCCCTCTCTTTTTCAGATCAACAGTTCCATCTGCCTGTTGCGGGGGAAGATCTATGATGCCATGGACAACCGGCCACTGGCCACGTCCAGCTACAAAGAGGCCTTGAAACTGGACGTGTACTGCTTTGAAGCCTTCGACCTTCTAACGTCCCACCACATGCTGACCGCTCAGGAAGGTGAGGCCAGAGCAAGACTGGGAACAGAAACAGACTTAAGGGGACTGTGTAATCAAAAAATAAGACAAACGTATACTAGTGATGTACGGGTTGACTCATAACCTGCAGTTCTATCCGTGGGGTGGTCGTGTTTATGGTCATAAAATATTGTATAGATGAAGGGCAAATGGTTGGTGGGCTGGTTGAATGAAGAGAGAGCAATACATAAAAAAAATCCATAAATGTATAATTCTTGTGCAATGTATAGGCTACATTATTATAAAAAAATTATATACAAATTTGATCCCCCCTTTTCCTCCCCAATTTCGATCTTGTCTCATCGCTGCAACTCCCCAATGGGCTCGGGAGGCAATGGTTGAAACATGACCCGCCAAACCGCGGTTAACACTCGCCTGCTTAACCCGGGAAGCCAGCCGCACCAATGTGTCGGAGGAAACACTGTTCAACTGACGACCGAGGTCATCCTGCAGGTGCCCGGCCCGCCACAAGGAGTTGTTAGTGCACAATGAGCCAAGTAAAGCCGACTCTGGATCCACGCTTCCTCCTCCATGTTTGACAGTTGGTGTCACACACTGAGGAACCATCCTTTCGCCTACTCGACGGCGTACAAAAACCCTGCGCGATGGACCGACGATTTTGATTCATCGGTCCATAAGACCTTCCAGTCTTCAGTAGTCCACTGGCGGTGCTTCATGGCCCAGGCAAGCCTCTTTCTTATTTTGCCATCTTAGCAATGGCTTTCTTACTGCCACTCAACCTGTCAAACTTGCAGCTCGAAGTCTTCTCTTCACAGTTGAAACTGAGACTAAGATGGCTTCACCACTCGGGAGCCCTAAGGCACTGCATCTCAGTGCTAGAGGAGTCACTACAGACCCTGGTTCGATTCCAGGCTGTATCACAACTGGCCGTGATTGGGAGTCCCATAGGGCTTTGCACAATTGGCCCAGCGTAGTTATGGTTTGGCTGGGGTAGAATTTGAGCAAATGTAGGCTGCGATTAGCATGAAGTTGTAAGTAACAAGGGAATTTCCCAGGACATAGACATATCTGGTATTGGCAGAAAGCTTAAATTCTTGTTAATCTAACTGCACTGTCCAATTTACAGTAGCTATTACAGTGAACGAATACCATGCTATTGAGGAGAGTGCACAATTTTGAACATGAAAAGTTATTAATAAAAAAAATAGGAACATTTGGGCAGTCTTGAGACAAAACAGAAATGCAATGGTTCATTGGATCAGGCGTAAACTTTGCACACTGCCATCTAGTGGCCAAAATCTAAATTGCACCTGGGCTGGAATAATACATTATGGCCTTTCTCTTGCATTTTAAAGATGGTACAAAATAACCTATTTTTTTGCCAGATCTATTGTTATATTCTCCTACATTCCTTTCACATTTCAACAAACTTCAGTTTTTCCTTTTAAATGGTACCACGAATATGCATATCATTGCTTCAGGGCCTTAGCTACAGGAAGTTAGATTTCGGTATGTCATTTTAAGCGAAAATTGGAATAAAAGGGGTGGATCCTTAAGAGGTTCTGTAACTGACTTGCCTAGTTAAATAAATGTAAACACATTTGCTTACTTCGACCAGTGTTAAGCTGTGCTTGAAGCTGTTGTACTGTGAGCTGCCTATCATGCAAGCTGTTAAATCTCAAACAATACTGTCCCAAATAATGCTTAAGAGGGTGTAGTAACACAGTCTGTTCCAACACTGCTTTTATACAGACAGAGGTTTTGTAAGTAGTCAACAAAAGTTGGGACACCTGTAGGAATTGTTAGCATCAACTTTCAAGGCTTAATTTACTTCCATTGCTGCAGAACAGCTGTAATTTGTTCTTTGGAAAGGCCTTTTTTATAACTCTGAAATGTACATAATTTTCCCGTAACCGAATTTTTTTATTTATTAACCTCTGGCAGTTTACCGCTTATCTTTGTACCGTTTCAGGTTATTCACTGGACTTGAACTGCTTAAATTTCAAAACTGGAGAAATGGGGGTGTTCTAAAACTTTTGACCGTTTGTGTGTGATATATATATATTTTTTTGCCTTCTCGGGCCCCCATGTGCCTTGGCCTGGTATCACATTTTTAGTAAAATGTTGGTATTGTGACAACCCCACTCTTCGTGTGTTTCTGTGCCCCTTTTTGGGCCCTCACCAGTTTGCATCCCTGAAATATAGGTATGTATGTTGCTTTGTTAGCCATTAACGGTTTATAGATGTGTCTGTAGGGTAAACGTATTACATTTATTCCCAAACCCCTTATTTAAAGACCTTTTGTCATTTTTGTGTTTGTAGAAAAGGACTTCCTGGACTTGCTTCCTTTGAGCCAACAGTGCACAGAGGAAGAAGACAAATTACTTCACTTCCTGTTTGAGAATAAATTGAAGAAGGTACGTCCACTGTTATCCTCCATGTCAGGACATCAGTTGCGTTCAGATTCCTTTTAAGTTTCAGTATTTTACATTGTCATGTGCAATGTTGATCACCATGTTGTGTTTCTATGTTGGAATACACATGTCATGTCACTTTGAATTTTGCCCTATAGTTCAGAATGAACCATATGATTATTTTCTAAATATTACAATCACTCATATTTGGTTAATATTGGTTGTCTACAGTTGCCCCTAACAATGACGACAACAACAACCCAGAAATGTTCTCTCTGATTTTACTAAAGTTAAGAGTGGTCATTTGTCTCAAATTAGTGTTCCTATTCCACATTTGTTTCCCCCTCCCTTTCTCCACTTTTTTTTTCTCTCCATCCATCCTTTCCTCTTTCCTTCCCTCAGTATAACAAACCCAGTGATATGGTGGTCCCAGAGATGGTCAACGGTCTCCAGGACAATTTGGACGTGGTGGTCTCCCTTGCTGAGAGGCATTATTACAACTGTGACTTCAAAATGTGCTACAAACTCACTTCCATGTAAGTTTGGTAACTAACCGCTGGCCCATCTTAACCTTTTAACAACAAATTGAGATGTGTCGGCAGTCTGCAAGCGTTAACTGACCAATCTAACTTTTTTAATTTTTATAAGAACTTGTGATATTTGTATGGTTTCTGTTAGTGGAATATTATTCTCAGCTCGGCTCAGTTGTGTAAAAAGGATATGCGTTTCACACTGTCATTTGGTCATGTCTGTAAAACCTGAATGTTTTGTGTTTCCTTCAAGGGTGATGGTGAAAGACCCATTCCATGCCAACTGTTTACCTGTTCATATAGGAACACTGGTGGAGCTCAGCAAAGCAAATGGTAAGACTGTTGAAGCTCTCATTGGTTATTCATACATGTGAAAGATACATTTAACATCTGAACGTGTACCATGATTCTCCTTTTTTTACTACCACAGAACTGTTTTACCTTTCGCACAGGCTTGTGGACTTGTACCCCAACAACCCAGTAAGTATAGGCCCTGCCCTATATAGTGCAAAGTGTTGCCTGCTCTGCTATGAGTACACCCCCCCCCCCCCCCCCCCCCAATACTAGCATCTCGCCATTCCACATATCCAAGCTCTGATTGGTACGGTATGTTTTCTTTTGTGTGTGTTTTTATTTTTTGACCACTAGACAAATGGTATACGTTGTTGTCATCCAGGTCTCTTGGTTTGCTGTGGGATGCTACTATCTAATGGTTGGTCACAAAAATGAACACGCGCGTAGATATCTCAGGTACCAGATATCATGTTTTTCTTATTACCGAGCATATTTTATATTCAGCAGTTAGACACTGATATTCTATATATTGTAAATTAAAATATTTTGATTCACTTGCTTCTGAATCAAATCTACAAATTTCAAACTATTATAAAAAAAAAATAAAAAAACATTGATTATCATTCACTCAGTGTAAATAAAAGAGATATTCTACTCTAAGTTCCTTATGCTGTCTCCCACAGCAAGGCGACCACTTTGGAGCGGACGTACGGTCCGGCATGGATCGCCTACGGTCACTCGTTTGCAGTGGAGAGTGAACACGACCAGGCCATGGCTGCCTACTTCACTGCTGCTCAACTGATGAAGGGGTATGTACTGTTATTGTACCCAGACACCACACATCCACAGAACAGATCTGTCACATGTGCTGAAAAGCAATGTTGAACATGAACACATTTGTTGGCGTGTGTTCAAAGATGCATCTTGCTAAAAGCAGGTGTGCCTTAGTCATTGAAAACAGTGAGAAATGTACAGTATCACAACAAACTTATATATATATATATAATAGCATGTACCTTCACAATCTTTCCCATTAGACTTGACCCCTAACCCTTGCTCTCATCTCTCTTGTCCAGATGTCATCTCCCCATGTTGTACATAGGGCTGGAGTACGGTCTTACAAACAACTCTAAACTGGCCGAGCGCTTCTTCAGCCAGGCCCTGAGCATAGCCCCAGAAGACCCCTTTGTCATGCACGAGGTAGCCGTTGTGGCCTTTCAGAACGGAGAGTGAGTCACACACACAAATACATACAGAGATAATGTGTATGCACACACTGGGGGAAAACGGCCACACATTGGGAAAATGTACATATGTGCATACTCACACACCTGCACCCAAGAGGATATATTGCATACACTGTAATACCCCCACGTGCTCACATACTACACTGAGTGTACAAAGCATTAGGAACACCTCCCTAATATTGAGTTTCTCCCCCTGTTACCCGCAGAACAGCCTCAATTTGTCGGGGATGGACTCTACAAGGTGTCGAAAGCACTCCACAGAGATGCTGGCCCTTGTTGACTCCAATACTTTCCACATTTGTGTCAAGTTGGCTGGATGTCCTTTGGGTGGTGGACCATTCTTGGTACATACAGGAATCTGTTGAGTGTGAAAAACACAGCTGTGTTGCAGTTCTTGACACTCAAACCAATGCACCTGGGCACCTACTACCATACCGTGTTCAAAGACACCTTAAATAATTTGTCTTGCCCTTTCACCCTCTGAAGGGCACACAGACGCAATCCGTGTCTCAATTGTTTCAAATCCTTTAAACTGTCTCCTCCCCATCATCTACACTGATTATGAAGTGGGTTTATCAAGTGACATTAAAAGGATCATAGCTTTCACCTGGTCATGGAAATACACAGAGTGTTTTGTACGCTCAGTGTTTAACACACTCTGCAATACCCCCACATGCACACATACACGCTTAAGGGCTCTCATCATAGCCATTAGCAAATGGGTTAGAAGAGTGTTCTCCTAACGATGGGTTTAAACCCACAGGTAGGGCCACGACTGATTCGGTTTGGGTCGCGACGATAAGTGTGGATTCTGTCTATTTATTGAGATTTAGCTGCACCTGGCCACGCCTCCATCATAGTTGCTGGAACCTTGCCGGAAAGGACCATTTGTAAAGAAAAACTCTGTGCTGGCACCGTATGGTTCGGGTTGACACGATAGTGTGTGTGAAAGGGTACTTATGCCTTATTTTTTTATTTGTTCATGTGTTGGCTTTGATTGTGCTGAAATGTGTTAAATTCTGCAATTTTCAGCTGGAAAACAGCCGAGAAGTTGTTCCTGGACGCAATGGACAAGATCAAAGCCATTGGGAATGAGGTAGCTGCTCATTTGAATCGACTAACTCTAGCCCCACATGTATTGTGTCATACGCCATTCTTAAAAAAAATGGAACTTCTTAAGAACTGGCAGCCAGTGTAGTTGCTGTGTGTTTATTTTCAATGCAAACATTCCTCTTTTTGTAAAAGTTGTGTTTTCTTCCAGGTAACAGTGGACAAGTGGGAGCCACTCCTGAACAACCTGGGTCACGTATGTCGAAAACTGAAGTGAGTATAAAGATCCTCCGTAAGTATTTACTCATCAGGACACCAGATGGAGGACACCAGGATGGAGTTGCGAACTCACTTTGGTTTATTCAGAATTCAACTTTGGATGACTATTGTGACGAAGGCGTCGACACCTTTTTAGCCAGGTAAATTACTATGGTAACTGTTGGACTCTGGGCTTTCCACCGTGCGACATGCACACGCCGTTACAAGCCTGGTTTGAATTAGTGGAAGCTGTTGGATAAATAACCACCTTTGTGAGCTGGAATGTGGCGCTAACTGAAACCAGTTAGCCTAAACTAATCCAGAATACTTCTAGTTGGCTTGTGACACACCCCTTTTGAGGGGATGGAACTGAACAGAATGGAAGTTCTGACTGGCATATGCAGTATCTCTGTATCTCCTATGACATCACTGTTGTGGTCCTGTCCTTGTTCTCATCTCACTTATAAGTTCAGGATTAGGTAGTTAGACAGGCAGGCGTTTCTCTGTTGTCTCCCAGGTACCTGCTAAAGCATTGTTAAAGGACAGGGATCCAAACATTTTCCTGAGTGGTATTTCAGGGGGAGAGTCTGAGGTGATGAGAGGACTTACTGCAGGGTTCCCCAACTGACGGCCCGGAGGCTGAATTTGTCCCGCGGGTGGTTTCATTTTTCCCCCCATGTTTTCTGAGCCGAAAGAAGAAATGTTTCTTTGTTGGACATAGAATACTGTAAAATCACCAGGAAATACGCTCCAACTGATTTTTAATTTAAGAAATATTTTCCCAAGTTTTCCCATTCATAATGGAGAGAAATGTGATTGTGTACAAATGTAAGCAAGGCTTGAAAGTATTGATTTATTCAAACATATCTGTTTAGGCTTCTTACAGTCAATTGGCAGTCTACAAATGATTTGTAATTATGTTCTGGCCCCCCGACCATCCGCTGAACATAAAATCGGCCTGCGGCTGAAACTAGTTGACAATCCCTAACCTACTGTATCTCTCTCTTTTTCTTTCTCCTCGCACTATTTTCAAAGACACGCTTTTGCTCGTCTCCAGTCCTTAGGACTCTCATTGAGTATTAATGCATAGTAGCCACTAAGCAGATCTAGAGAGGCTTTGCAGTGCAAGTGGCTGTTTTGAAAAGATTTGGGTACTTCATATCTAAAGGGGCATCTTTGGAAATCCACACCTTGCAGTTAATGCGTGTTTTTATTTTAATGAAGGTTTCTTAACAGGATTGCCGTGTTCACTGATCTTTTGAATTAATCAGTTGGTAAAGCCCTGCAAACAACATGCACATGGTTCCGTAATTTATTTGTTCAAGAGATGATGGGATGTTTTCCTATGTGGTGAATTTGTTTATGGTAAAATATTGAGACATTAAATGAACCTAAGTGAAGTGAGAGGCAGGGTTTGCAGTTTTGGGACTATTCAATTGGTTCCATTGTGCCAATCTCAATCAAGAACTGCTAATAATATTAATCATTCATTTAATTTGTAAATCACTTCTCACACCCAAGGTGCAAATTATTATTTATTTTTTATGTATATACACTTCTGTTCAAAAGTTTGGGGTCACTTAGAAATTTCCAGGTTTTGAATGAAAAGCACATTCTTTTTGTCCATTTAAAATATGAAATTGATCAGAAATACAGTCTATGAATGTGAATGTCGTAAATGACTGATGTAGCTGGAAACGGCAGATTTTTAATGGAATATCTACATAGGTGTACAGAGGCCTATTATCAGCAACTATCACTCCTGTGTTCCAATGACACGTTGTGTCAGCTAATCCAAGTTTATAATTTTAAAAGGCTCTCTGTACTTTCTCTGTTCATCACTCCCTCTCCTGACTAGTCTCCAAGTCCCTGCCGCTGAAAAACATCCCCACAGCATGATGCTGCCACCATCATGCTACACCGTAGGGATGGTGCCAGGTTTCCTCCAGACGTGACGTTTGGCATTCAGGCCAAAGGGTTCAATCAAACTCGCAAGTGGGCTGTCGTGGCTTTTGCTGAGGAGTGGCTTCCATCGTGAATTGCTACAGAGATAGTTGTCCTTCTGGAAGGTTCTCCCATCTTCACAGAGGAACTCTGTCAGAGTGACCATCGGCTTCTTGGTCACCATCCTGACCAAGGCCCTTCTCCCCCGATAGCTCAGTTTGGCCAGCTCTAGGAAGAGTCTTGGTTGTTCCAAACTTCTTCCATTTAAGAATGATGGAGGCCACTGTGTTCTTGGGACTTTCAATGCTGCAGAAATGTTTTGGTACCTTTCTCCAGATCTGTGCTTCGACATAATCCTGTCTCAGAGCTCTATGAACAAATCCATTGACCTCATGGCTTGGTTTTCTCTGAAATGCACTGTCAAGTGTGGGACCATTTTTTTATAGACAGGTGTGTGGACATGATTTTGGAAAGGCAATCAATTGAATTTACCACAGGTGGACTCAAATCAAGTTGTAGAAACATGTCAAGGGTGATCAATGGAAACAAAATGCACCTGAGCTCAATTTCGAGTTTCATAGCAAAGGGTCTGAATGTTTATGTAAAATAAGCTTTCTGTTTATTTGTTAATACATTTGCAATAGTTTATGGGGTATTGTGTGTAGATTGAGATGTTTTCTTTAATGCGTTTCAGAATAAGGCTGTAAACACATTGAGAAAGGGAAGGGGTATGAATACTTTCTGAATGCACTGTAGTGTAGCTTGTTTAGGCACTTGGCAGATGCGCCAACAAACAGGGCATTTACAATAGTCCAGACGGGATGAAATAAAGGCGTGGATGAGTCGATCAGCCTAAGGTTGTGATAGTATAGGTCGTAACCTGGCAATGTTCTGTAGATGGAAAATGAGACTTTGGTCACACTCTGGATGTGGGCCTCAAACGAGAGCATACTGTCATATCACACCCAGGTTGCGAACCTCACTGGAGAGGAGGATCTTGACACCATCAATATTGAGGCTGTAGCTGCTGATATTTATGATGGTGTGAGTGCCAATCTGTCTTTTTGCAGTTTAACTGTAAGAGGTGGCAGGTAGTCTAGTGGTTAGAACGTTGGGCCAGTAACCGAAAGGTTGCAAGATCGAATCCCAGAGCTGCCAAGGTAAAAATCTGCCGTTCTGCCCCTGAACAAGGCAGTTAACCCACTGTTCCTAGGCCGTCATTGAAAATAAGACTTTGTTCTTAACTGACTTGCCAAGTTAAATAAAGGTCAAATAAAAAACTCAACTGCATCCACGCATTGATGTCCTGCAGGCAGCTTACCAGGAATGGAGTGCGTAGCCTTTTCTAAATAGAAAAGTATTGGACTGGCCGCATAAGTGTTTATTCGGGTCCAAACAGTAAAAATTAAATTAAGAAAATCTCTCAGTCAAAAGTTTGGACACACCTACTCATTCAAGAGATTTTATTTTTTATATTTTCTATATTGTAAAATAATAGTGAAGACAAAAACTATGAAATAACACATGGAATCATGTAGTAACCAGAAAAGTGTTCAACAAATCAAAATATATTTGAGATTCTTCAAAGTAGCCACCCTTTGCCTTGACAGCTTTGCACACTCTTGGCATTCTCTCAACCAGCTTCACCTGGAATGCTTTTCCAACCTTCTTGAAGGCGTTCCCACATATGCTGAGCACTCGTTGGCTGCTTTTCCTTCACTCTGCGGTCCCAATCATCTCAATTGGGTTGAGGTTGGGTGCTTGTGGAGGCCAGGTCATCTGATGAAGCACACCATCACTCTCCCTATTGGTCAAATAGCCCTTACACAGCCTGGAGGTGTGTTTTGGGTCATTGTCCTGTTGAAAAACAAATGATAGTCCCACGAAGCGCAAACCAGATTGGATGGAGTATCGCTGCAGAATGCTGTGGTAGACATGCTGGTTAAGCATGCCTTGAATTCTAAATAAATCACTGACAGTGTCACCAGCAAGGCACCATCACACCACCATGCTTCACGGTGGGAACCACCCGTTCGGAGATCATCTACTCTGCGTCTCACGAAGACATGGCGGTTGGAACCAAAAATCTCATTTGGACTCCTCAGACCAAAGTACAGATTTCGACCGGTCTAATGTCCATTGCTCTTGTTGCTTGGCCTAAGCAAGTCTCTTCTCATTATTGGTGTTCTTTTAGTAGTGGGTTCTTTGCAGCAATTTGACCTTGAAGGCCTGATTCACACAGTCTACTTTGAACAGTTGTGGAGATGTCTGTTACTTGAACTCTGTGAAGCATTTATTTGGGCTGCAATTTCTGAGGCTGGTAACTCTAATGAACTTATCCTCTGCAGCAGCGGTAACTCTGTGTCTTCCTTTCCTGTGACGGTCCTCATGAGAGCCAGTTTCATCATTGCGCTTGATGGTTTTTTGCAAATGTACTTGAAGAAACTTGAAATGTTCTGGATTGACTGACCTTCATGTCTTTTAAATTAAGGACGGACTGTCATTTCTCTTTGCTTATTTGAGCTGTTCTTGCCATAATATGGACTTGGTATTTTACCAAATAAGGCTCTTCTGTATACCCCCCCCCCCCCACCTTGTCACAACACAAATGTTGGGCTCAACCGCATTAGGAAATGAAGGAAATAAATTCCACAAATGTACTTTTAACAAGGCGCACCTGTTAATTGATTTGCTTTTTTCCCCACCTTTTATTTAACCAGTTGAGAACAAGTTCTCATTTGCAACTGCGACCTGGCCAAGATAAAGCAAAGCAGTTCGACACATAAAACAACACAGAGTTACACATGGAATAAACAAACATACAATCAATAATACAGTAGAAAAAAGTCTATATACAGCGTGTGCAAATGAGGTAGGATAAGGGAGGTAAGGCAATAAATAGGGCATGGTGGCGAAGTAATTACAATATAGCAATAAACACTGGAATGGTAGAATGTGCAGAAGATGAATGTGCAAGTAGAGATACTGGGGTGCAAAGGAGCAAGATAAATAATAAATACAGTATGGGGATGGGGTAGATTGGATAGGCTATTTACAGATGAGCTATGTACAGGAGCAGTGATCTGTGAGCTGCTCTGACAGCTGGTGCTTAAAGCGAGTGAGGGAGGTAAGAGTCTCCAGATTTAGTGATTTTTGCAGTTCATTCCAGTCATTGGCAGCAGAGAACTGGAAGGAGAGGCGGCCAAAGGAAGAATTGGCTTTGGGGATGACCAGTGAGATATACCTGCTGGAGCGCGTGCTACGCGTGTGTGCTGCTATGGTGACCAGTGAGCTGAGATAAGGCGGGGCTTAACCTAGCAGAGACTTGTAGATGACCAGGAGCTAGTGGGTTTGGCGACGAGTATGAAGTGAGGGCCAGCCAACGAGAGCGTGCAGGTCGCAGCGGTGGGTAGTATATGGGGCTTTGGTGACAAAACGGATGGCACTGTGATAGACTGCATCCAATTTGTTGAGTAGAGTGTTGGAGGCTATTTTGTAAATGACATCGCCGAAGTCGAGGATCGGTAGGATGATCAGTTTTACGAGGGTATGTTTGGCAGCATGAGTGAAGGATGCTTTGTTGCGAAATAGGAAGCCGATTCTAGATTTAATTTTGGATTGGAGATGTTTTAATATGAGTCTGGAAGGAGAGTTTACAGTCTAACCAGACACCTAGAATATGTGGACAACTACAAATACCTAAGTCAGAACTGTCCAGAGTAGTGATGCAGGCAGGTGCGGGCAGCGATCAGTTGAAGAGCATGCATTTAGTTGTACTTGCATTTAAGAGCAGTTGGAGGCCACGGAAGGAGTGTTGTATGGCAGTGAAGCTCATCTGGATGTTATTTAACACAGTGTCCAAAGAAGGGCCAGAGGTATACAGAATGGTGTCGTCTGCGTAGAGGTGGATCGGAGAATCACCAGCAGCAAGAGCGACATCATTGATGTATACAGAGAAGAGTCGGCCCGAGAATTGAACCCTGTGTCACCCCCATAGACTGCCAGAGGTCCGGACAACAGGCCCTCCGAATTGAAACACTGAACTCTATCAGAGAAGTAGTTGGTGAGGCAATCAATTGACAAACCAAGGCTGAGTCTGCCAATAAGAATGTTGTGATTGGCAGTCAGGTAACTACCTCATGAAGCTGGTTGAGAGAATGCCAGGAGTGTGCAACGCTGTCAAGGCTGAGGGTGGCTACTTTGAAGAATCTCATATATAAAATATATTTTGTATTGTTTACTACGTGATTCCATATGTGTTATTTCATAGTTTTGACGTCTTAAATATTATTCTACAATGTGTAAAAAAATTTTTAAAAAACTTGAATGACTTGGTGTGCCAACCTTTGACTGGTACTTATATACTCAGTAAAAGTCCCTTTTTCAGGACCCTGTCTTTCAAAGATAATTCGTAGAAATCCAAACAACTTCACAGGTCTTTATTGTAAACGGTTTAAACACTGTTTTCCATGCTTGTTCAATGAACCATAAACAATTAATGAACATGCACCTGTGGAAAGGTCGGTGAGACACTAACTGCTTACAGACGGTAGGCAATTAAGGTCACAGTTATGAAAACTTAGGACACTAAAGAGGCCTTTCTGCTCGTCTGCGTGAATGTGCCTTAGGCATGCTGCAAGGAGGCAGGAGGACTGCAGATGTGACCAGGGCAATAAATTGCAATGTCCGTACTGTGAGATGCCTAAGACGGCGCTACAGGGAGTCAGGATGGACAGCTGATTATCCTCTTAGTGGCAGACCACGTGTAACAACACCTGCACAGGATTGGTACATCCGAACATCACACCTGCGGGACAGGTACAGGATGGCAACAACTGCCTGAGTTACACCAGGAACGCACAATCCCTCCATCAGTGTTCAGATTGTCCGCAATAGGCTGAAAGAGGCTGGACTGAGGGCTTGTAGGCCTGATGTAAGGCTGGTCCTCAACCAGACATCACCGGCAACAACGTCGCCTATTCATTGTCTGCATGCAACTTACTGTTATGTAACTTGTTATGCAATAATAATAAATTTACTCCTGAACTTATTTAGGCTTGCCATAACCAAGTGTTTGAATATGTATTGACTGAAGACATTTCAGCTTTTCATTTTAATTCATTTGTAAACTTTTTGTAAAATACAGTGCCTTCAGAAAGTATTCATACCCCATGACTTACTCCACATTTTGTTATGTTGCAACATGAATTCAAAATTGATTAAATATATTTTTCTCACCCATCTACACACCCCATAATGACAAAGTGAATGTGTGTTTTTAGACATGTTTGCAAATTTATTTAAAATTAAATATCTTATTTACATAAGTATTCCCCTGAGCCAATACATGGTAGAATCTTATTTTGCAGCGATTACAGCAGTGAGTCTTTCTGGGTAATTCTCTAATAGCCTTGAACACCTAGGTTGTACAATATTTGCACATTCTTTTTTTTTTAAATCTTCAAGCTCTGTCAAGTTGGTTGTTGATCATTGCTAGACAGAAATTTAAGTTTTGTCGTAGATTTTTAAATTAGAACTGTAGCTAGGCCAGTCAGGAACATTCAGTGTCATCTTGGTAAGCAACTTCAGTGTATATTTGGCCTTGTGTTTTGGGTTATTCTGCTGAAAGGTGAATGTTTCACCCAGTGTCTATTGGACTGCATACTGAACCAGGTTTTCCTCTTTCTTTTTAGCTTAAAAAAACTCCCTTGCAGATGACAAGCATATCCATAACACGATGCAGCCACAACCATGTTTGAAAATATGAAGAGTGGTACTCGGTGATGTTAGATTTGCCCCAAACATAACACTTTGTATTCAGGAAATTGTTATTTTCTTTGACCACATATTTTGCAGTTTTATTTTAGTGCCTTATTGCAAACAGGATGCATGTTTTGGAATTTAAAAAAAATTACTCTGTCATTTGGGTTAGTATTGTGGAGTAACTACAATGTTATTGATCCGTCCTTAGTTTCCTCCTATCACAGCCGGTCAACTCTGTTTTAAAGTCACCATTGGCCTCATGGACGGTTTCCTTCCTCTCCTGCAGCTGAGTTAGGAAAGATGCCTGTATCTTTGTAGTGAATGGGTTTAGGATACACTATCCAAAAGTGTAATTTATAACGTCACCATGCTCAGTGATATTCAGTGTCTGCTTAAAAAATTTGAAAACCTCCCTGGTCTTTGTGGTTGAATCTTTGTTAGAAATTCACTGCTCGACTGAGGGACCTTACAATTATCTGTACGAGGTAGGCATTCAAAAATCATGTTAAACACTTGCACACACCGTGAGTCCATGCAAAATAACTGTATTTAGGCTTGTCATAACAAAGGGGTTGAATACTTGACTCAACACATTTCAGTTTTACATTTATTTGTAAAAATGTCAAACATATTTCCACTTTTAGATTATGGAGGGAGGGGGGTGCGCCAGTGACACTCAATTGAATCATTTTTAAATTCAGGTTGTAACACACAATTTGTAAGAAGTCAAAGGGGTATGAATACTTTCTGAAGGCACCGTGCTCATTGGGCTGATGCCAAGTCTGTGAGGCAGAGAAAATCTAGACCTCTATCAGCAATGATGTCATTCAGTAGTAAGCCTTTGTTTATGGATCTTGAATTTAAAAGCCCCAGTTGACTTACTTTGGAAGTTGCCTGAGGCGCAGCATGCAGAATTGGCCAGTGTCCTTTATCATCCACCTCCGGTGTGCATGATGTACTGTGTGGTATTGAACTGGGCAGTGTACACAATAGACTTAGGTTTGTTCTTTAGTCTACCACCCCATTATCCTTGCTGTCTGCATTTTTTCTGGAGGATCCCGTATAGGCTTTTCTTCAGTTTCCTGCACAGGTTTTCTTTTCAAATGTTCCAAAACATCTGAGGAATCCTTGGGTGTAGTGAATGATAGTGCCATCCTTTGGTCCTATTTCTGTATCTTTTGGTCCAGCCTTTGGTCCTGTCGATGGGAGACAAGATAAGGATAAACCTTTTTTTATATATAATAACACTCTGGATTTGTGCAGTGAAATGTGTTGTTACAAGTTCAGCCATAGTAGTACAGAGCCCCTGGAGCAAAATGTATTTTCCTTGTCGGCTTGGATATTCAAACCTTTCAGTTACTGGGCCAATACTCTAACCGCTAGGCTATTTGTCGCCCTAGGATCCTAGGAGGATCTGAGCTGATATTTGAATACAAACAACTACAGTTGAAGTCGGAAGTTTAAATACATCTTAGCCAAATACATTTAAACTTAGTTTTTCACAATTCACAATTGAATCCATGTAAAAATTCCCTGTCTTAGGTCTGTTAGGATCAACACTTTATTTTAAGAGTGTGAAATATCAGAATAATAGAGAGTGATTTATTTCAGCAATTCTTTCATCACATTCCCAGTGGGTCATAAGTTTACATACACTCAATTAGTATTTGGTAGCATTGCCTTTAAGTTTAACTTGGGTCAAACGTTTCGAGTAGCCTTCCACAAGCTTCCCACAATAAGTTGGGTGAATTTTGGCCCATTCCTCCTGACAGAGCTGGTGTAAATGAGTCAGGTTTGTAGGCCTCCTTGCTCGCACACACTTTTTCAGTTCTTCCCACAAATGTTCTATAGGATTGAGGTCAGGGCTTTGTGATGGCCACTCCAATACCTTCAGCCAATCAAATGTATTTTTTAAGCCCTTACATCAGCTGATATCTGAAAGTGCTGTACAGAAACTTAGCCTAAAACCCCAAACAAGCAATGCAGGTGTAGAAGCACGGTGGCTAGGAAAAACTCCCTAGGAAGGCCAGAACCTAGGAAGAAACCTAGAAAGGAACCAGGCTATGAGGGGTGGCCAGTCCTCTTCTGGCTATGCTGGGTGGAGATTATAACAGAACATGGCCAAGATGTTGAAATGTTCATAGATGACCAGCAGGGTCAAGTAATAATAATCACAGTGGTTGTCGAGGGTGCAACAGGTCAGCACCTCAGGAGTAAATGTCAGTTGGCTTTTCATAGCCGATCATTCTAGAGACAGCAGGAGCGGTAGAGATACTCAGAGTTGAAAACAGCAGGTCTGGGACGGGTAACACGTCCGGTGAACAGATCAGGGGTTCCATAGCCGCAGGCAGAACAGTTGAAACTGGAGCAGCAGCACGGCCAGGTGGACGGGACAGCAAGGAGTCATCAGGCCAGGTAGTCCTGAGGCATGGTCCTAGGGCTTAGGTCCTCCGAGAGAGAAAGAAAAAGAGAGAATTAGAGAGAGCATACTTACATTCACACAGGACACAGGAGAAGACAGGAGAACTACTCCAGATATAACAGACTGACCCTGACACACCCCGACACAAACTATTGCAGCATAAATACTGGAGGCTGAGACAGGAGGGGTCGGGAGACACTGTGGCCCTGTCCGACAGGGCCAAACAGGCAGGATATAACCCCACCCACTTTGCCAAAGCACAGCCCCCACACCACTAGAGGGAAATCTTCAACCACCACCTTGACTTTGTTGTCCTTAAGCCATTTTGCCACAACTTTGGAAGTATGCTTGGGGTCATTATCCATTTGGAAGATCCATTTGCGACCAAGCTGTCAGCTGTCGTACCCCATCAGAACCCAAAATACAAGGTTGTTTCACTCCAATGTTTGTGAAGAAATGTAAAACTAAACAAGCAAAACTATATAGCCTCTCAACATGGTTTAAACTATAACTTGTAAAACATTTGGTCAGTCCTTCCATTATTGGTATCCATAGCTCTGTTTATGAATTTGAGTGCTTACATTTCTCCAGCTCTATCGCTCAGCATATGTATTGTTTCGACTTCTAATTGCTGTTCTAAGGATTAAGTTTGCAAGAGTCAATTGGAACATGGAACAATATCAAAAATTAAACAAGTACTATTTTTACCTAGTTCTGATAGGGAAGGTGTTGTTTGGTTACATCCTTATTTTGGCTCTCTGAACCCACCCAGCCCAGGCAGAACTCTTTATTTGGCTCTTGTCATTAGAGAACTGTCCAATTGGTTGTTTTGTTCTGTCCTCCCAATAGGAAGTATGTCCAGGCGTTAGAGTACCACCGCCAGGCCCTGGTTCTCATCCCCCAGCACGCGTCAACCTACTCCGCCATCGGATATGTGCACAGCCTCATGGGAGACTTCGAGAGCGCCATCGACTACTTCCACACGGTACTGTTTATTTTTTTGGGTCCGTTTTTATTTACATTTGAAATCCATAGACACAGAACCTGTGTGACACGTTGAATATATATTGCTGTGCATTTTAATGTTATTACAGCAATTGATGTGAGTTTTTCTGCTTCTTTTTCTGACAGGCACTCGGTCTTAAGCGTGATGACACGTTTTCTGTGACGATGCTCGGCCACTGCATTGAGATGTACATTGGTGATACGGATGCCTACATAGGTAAAACTTCCTACATAGGTAAAACGACTTCCTTTGCAACCTATGCTAAAAACAGATTTGCGAAAAATATTTGTTGATGTATTTGTTATTTTTGCCTGTGAACATCAATGACTTACAACACATTTAAGTACTGTTGATTTTGCGTTTTGTTTTTTGCTTTTTCCAAGTCTTGTTGCCAGCATGTGCCTTGCCGGCGAATTGTGTTAAGAAATAATGTCCAAACAGGTCCATACAGAAATGGTTTGTCGAGATCGGTGTGGAAGAACTTGACTAGCCTGCACAGAGCCCTGACCTCAACCCCATCAAACACCTTTGGGATAAATTGGAACGCTGACTGCGAGCCAGGCCTAATCGCCCAACATCAGTGGCGGACCTCACTAATGCTCTTGTGACTGAATGGAAGCAAGTCCCCACAGCAACATCTAGTCGAAAGCCTTCCCAGAAGCGTGGAGGCCGTTCTAGCAGCGACGGGGGGGACCAACTTCATATTTATTAATGCTCATAATTTTGGAATGAGCAGGTGTCCACATACTTTTGGTCGTGTGTGTGTGTCTAAAGCATTTAATAGTATATGTGTATTTCAGGGACGGACATAAAAGACAAAGTCCGTGGGACGCTGAGCACGCCGGGGTTGATGAAGATGCTGAACACGTCGACGGAACCCAGTAACGCTCGAACCACGGCTCTTCTGGAGGAGAGCGGCATCATGGCCCTGGAGACGCCGCAGTCCAATCAGGACAAGGCCTCGTTGGACACGCCCCTGCGGAGCGCGCTGCCCCTGGAATGCAACATGTACGAGAGTGACATGATGCTCGAGACCTCGATGTCTGACACCAGTGCGTGATGTCACTGATGATATCATAGTGGTGGCAGGTTGCCTGGTCCCAGCCTCGGGACCCATTACCAACCAGAAAGTTGGCACTTATCTATAGGTTCCTCGTCGTGTTCCCCTCTTGGAGATTTGAAATGATGGGATTGGAATAGACTAAGCGATAGGGAAGAGGTTTTAAGGCAGAGCTTTTTAGCATGAATTTGAGCTTCAGTCCAATTGGGTTTTGTTGGAAAAAGATGTCCCACTCAGTAACGTATTGTAAAATATATATTTTTTGGTCTGAATGAATATTGCTCACACTTTCAATCCTTTCATATTCCCAAGGGGAAGTTGAAAGGGACCTGGGGATGTGAGGTGTGGGCTTGGTTTGGATGTGTGCCTCAGGCAGGTAGTCTGAAGACAATGGGGAAAGCAGAGACATGGTACTCTGATGCTTAACAGAATGGAATGAATGCAGCAGCAACCCCGTCTGCACTAACTGACTGTGCCCCCTACTCCTGCCCACTAGCAGGAACGTGTGTTGCTACCTGTGGATTTTTACTTTGAATAAACAAACAAAACTGGCTGAATGCAAGAGCGTTTTGATCAAAATACTGGTAATACTTACAATAAACCATACGTTTATCTTTTTATATTCTGTTTTTTTTGTGTGTAATCATTGCAGTCTTGGTCAGGTTGCTTTAAAAAAAAAAAACATTGACACTAGTACTTTTCACACTACCAACCATATTTGTATACATCCCAATGCATTTAAATTGCTATAGACTTGAATGGAACAAAATTCTGGTCGTAACTAGTCTTCCACCGTTTAAGCTAGAAACGAAATTCAAACCTTAAAATGTGGTTTAAACGGATTTCAAACTTTAAAACGTGGTCTGGAATAGGTTGCTTGTATACAGTCGTGGCCAAACGTTTTGAGAATGACACAACTATTCATTTTCACAACGTCTGCTGCCTCCGTTTGTATGATGGCAATTTGCATATACTCCAGAATGTTATGAAGAGTGATCAGATTAATTGCAAAGTCCCTCTTTGCCATCCTAAAAAAAAAACATTTCCCCTGCATTTCAGGCCTGCCACAAAAGGACCAGCTGATATCATGTCAGTGATTCTCTCGTTAACACAGGTCTGAGTGTTGATGAGGACAAGGCTGGAGATCACTCTGTCATGCTGATTGAGTTCGAATAACAGACTGGAAGCTTCAAAAGGAGGGTGGTGGTTGGAATCATTGATCTTCCTCTGTCAACCATGGTTACCTGCAAGGAAACGCGTGCCGTCATCATTGCTTTGCACAAAAAGGGCTTCACAGGCAAGGATATTGCTGCCAGTAAGATTACGCCTAAATCAACCAATTTTGGAGGATGGCCTGGTGTCAAGAAGTGCAGCAAAGAAGCCACTTCTCTACAGGAAAAACATCAGGGACAGGCTGATATTCTGCAAAAGGGACAGGGATTGGACTGCTGAGGACTGAGGTAAAGTAATTTTCTCTGATGAATCCCCTTTCCGATTGTTTGGGACATCCGGGAAAAAAGCTTGTCTGGAGAAGACAAGGTGAGCGCTACCATCAGTCCTGTGTCATGCCAACAGTAAAGCATCCTGAGACCATTCATGTGTGGGGTTGCTTCTCAGCCAAGAGAGTGCTCACTCACAATTTTGCCTAAGAACACACCCATGAATAAATAATAGTACCAACACATCCTCGAGAGCAACTTCTCCCAACCTTCCAGGAACAGTTTGGTGACAAATAATGCCTTTTCCAGCATGATGGAGCACCTTGCCATAAGGCAAAAGTGATAACTAAGTGGCTCTGGGAATATAACATTGATATTTTGGGTCCATGGACAGGAAACTCCCCAGACCTTAATCCCATTGAGAGCTTGTGGTCAATCCTCAAGAGGCGGGTGGACAAACAAACACCCACAAATTCTGACAAACTCCAAGCATTGATTATGCAAGAATGGGCTGCCATCAGTCAGGATGTGGCCCAGAAGTTAATTGACAGCATGCCAGGGTGTATTGCAGAGGTCTTAAAAAGAAGGGTCAACACTGCAAATATTGACTGTTTGCATCAACTTCATGTAATTGTTTATAAAAGCCTTTGACACTTATGAAATGCTTGTAATTATAATTCAGTATTCCATAGTAACATCTGTAAAAATTGATCGAAAGACACTGAAACAGCAAACTTTGTGAAAATTAATATTTGTGTCATTCTCAAAACTTTTGGCCACGACTGTATAGCTTTTTGATACCATTTATACTTTTGGAACTCCATAGACCCCAATGGTAAATATTTTAACATGAACTGTTAAAGCTACCAACACCAAAACAACTTAAAAATTGGTACTGGTACTGTTGATTTAAAAACACACACACATATATATATATATATATATATATATATACTACTACAACCTTATTTGCATGGATCCCAATGTATTTCAGGTGCCATAGAAACACCATTCAAACTATAAAATGTGCAGACCGGTCTGGAGTAGTGTGCTTGTATACTGACCACAACTAGTGAATGAATACAACTACTAACCACAACCACATACCTATTGACCACAACTACTGCACATCACTTCTGACCACAACCACACAACTATTGACCACAACCACATACCTGACCACAACTACAGACCACCCAACTACTAACCACACTACTGAGAAACACAACTACTGATCACAACCCAACAACCACTAACCACAACCACTGACCACACAACTACTGACCACAGCTACAAACACCACCCCAACGTTGACATGTGCTGACTGGCTCAATTTAGATGGCTTCAACACAGGTTTTTGCTATCATTCCCACTTCATAGACTATAAAGCTTGTTGTATCCCCGTTCATTTAAATATCTGTCACATGATCTTAGTATATATACACCTGTTCTGAAAGGCCGCAGAGTCTGCAACACTACTAAGCAAGGGGCACCATCAAGCAAGCGGCGCAGTGAAGACCAAGGAGCTCCCCAAACAGGTCAGGGACAAAGTTGTGGAGAAGTACAGATCAGGGTTGGGTTATAAAAAAATATCCAAAACTTTGAACATCCCACGGAGCACCATTAAATCCCTTATTTAAACATTTAAAGATTATGGCACCCCAACAAACCAGCCAAGAGAGGACCGCCCACCTGAAATGGTTAGAAGCGCCGAAACTTTCAACATGAGTGAAGGTAAAGACTAGACCAGAACATTCACAGTCTGCAACTGTGCATGTAAAGTAGCCTGGGACATTTGACCAAAGACATGCGGGTGAACAATAGATTCCTCTGACCACCGTGTGGTACATCTGAAGTATCTATCCTAACGAACACTCCAAGACCAGAAAAGCTCTACTACAAAGGACATTGTGACCTCTGGTGGACAAACCAGAGTCTTACACCACTCGACATCTTCACCATAGGACCCATCGAGTTCAACAGAGCGATGACAAAGACCTCTACGCATAAATACACTGCTCAAAAAAATAAAGGGAACACTTAAACAACACAATGTAACTCCAAGTCAATCACACTTCTGTGAAATCAAACTGTCCACTTAGGAAGCAACACTGATTGACAATAAATTTCACATGCTGTTGTGCAAATGGAATAGACAAAACGTGGAAATTATAGGCAAATAGCAAGACACCCCCCAAAACAGGAGTGATTCTGCAGGTGGTGACCACAGACCACTTCTCAGTTCCTATGCTTCCTGGCTATTGTTTTGGTCACTTTTGAATGCTGGCGGTGCTCTCACTCTAGTGGTAGCATGAGACGGAGTCTACAACCCACACAAGTGGCGCAGGTAGTGCAGTTCATCCAGGATGGCACATCAATGCGAACTGTGGCAAAAAGGTTTGCTGTGTCTGTCAGCGTAGTGTCCAGAGCATGGAGGCGCTACCAGGAGACAGGCCAGTACATCAGGAGACGTGGAGGAGGCCGTAGGAGGGCAACAACCCAGCAGCAGGACCGCTACCTCCGCCTTTGTGCAAGGAGTAGCACTGCCAGAGCCCTGCAAAATGACCTCCAGCAGGCCACAAATGAGTAAAACACCAGTAGAAATTCTGGGGGATTGGCATCCCTTATGCAAAGAAGAAATAACAAAAATGTCTAAGGAATGGAAAGAACGCACAAGGAAAATGAGCACCAAATGGCCAGGAGAAGGAACGTTGGACGTCTCATTGTGTGAAGAAATGGACACCCAGATAAAAAAAACATAAAACAAGCGACAAGGGAAAGAAAAGGATAAACAAAAGAGAAAAGGAGAACGAAGTGCTAAAAATGTTTAAAACAGAAGGCGAAGAACTGCTGAAAAGCATGAAAACAGCAAGATAAACTTTGAAAAAAATGATGAAAAACCAGACAAAGAAAAATCAGAGTGGATCACCAACCCTCCACCGTACACCAATGGACAGTTTCCGATAATAACTGGGACCATGGAAATAAGAGGTGAAGTAGAAATAAAAGAAGAAAAGGAGATGCCCCCTTCGCCCTCTCAGGCAAAGGGAGAAAGTGATAAGAGTGAAAAACCCTTTCAGACAGAAGGAGAGCGCGAAAGAGAGATCGAACAAGCCACAGAAACAAGAATAGAACTGCTATGGGGGACTGAGAGAAGCCCTGACAAAGATGGGAGTAAGAATGGAAGGAGAAAAACCATCAGAACAACATATAATAAACAAGATAAGAGCAAGGGATAGAACGGCAGAAGAATTTAAGCAAAAGCTAGAAAAATTAAAGAAGAATTATATAGAACAAGGGCTCGACGAATCAGATGAGGAAAACGGAATGGGAAGAAATTGACAGTAGTGTAAGAAGAGACAAAGACAGGGAAAAAAGAATAAAATAATTAGGAGACCAGGCTATCCATAGGGGAATGAGACAGGCCATAGTAAGAGTAAGGGAGTACCAAAAAGAATATGGGGAGCCTTTGGAGGAAGATTGTATGGAGTTTCTGGTGAAAAGACAAGGGACAGAAGAAGAACGTAGATGGTTAGAATAAGAGACAGAAGAAGAATGAAGATGGATAGAAAAAGAACTAAAGAAGGTAGAAAAACTAATGAGAGAAGAAGAACTACATGAGGGACAAAGGATTAGCCCTGAAGGAGAGCAAAGAAAGATGAGGGATAGGACAAAGCTGAAAAAAACTAATAGATACGGGGTACAGTGTCCCATTTTGATAAAGGGGAATCAAGGGCAGTATGTACCATGGGGCTCACAGGACCAAGAAGGGCTGGTTACTCGCCTGCCGACCCTCCATGATGGAGCTGGAAAATGGATCAGAACCTTCAAAGAACAAACCATGGGGAAACTACTGGCTGTGGGGGATCTGAAGGCACTGTTGGCGAGAGTAGTGGGAGTGGCAAACATGGAGGATGTACTGCAAGACAGTGACCTTGCTGATGCAGCGGGGGACATACTGGCAGATGGACTAGCCTTTGACACATATCGTCCAGCTGTCTGGCGTGCTCTGAGAGAGGAATACCCAACAAGGATTGATCCTGAAGCAGTGAAAGGAGAAGCAATGGGGGACACAGAAAACCCAGCTGCATACCTCCATGGACAGTTGAAACGATGGAAACTGGAAACAGAACGGGATCCAGAGGGGGACCCACTGATGACAACTCTGTTCCAGAACTCAGTGGTAGAAGCCATGCTCCAGCCAGTAAAGAGCAGGCTGGAGGATGTTGTTGGACTAACTTCAAAATCACATAAAGAATTCTGTGACCACGTGATTCATGCAGTGGAGGAATACAGAAAGGATGAACAGAAACTCATAGAACAAGGAAAAGACATTCAAAGAAAACTGACCCAGCTTCAGCTGGAAGACTGACTAACAAAGGATTAAGAGAAAGTCCAGGCCCTAGTGACGACTCCCATGCTAGAGGTAGGGACAATGGCTGCAGTCTCCCCAGGAGGGCCACAACCGCCTCCTGTCCAGCAGGCCCAAGAGCATCCCACACCACCAGTTGTGAATATGGATACACAACAACCCTGAAATTGGAATGGTGGCAATAAGCAACAAAAAGCTCCGCAAAATAATCAGAAATAAGGAACCAGAAGTCCACAGTGACCACCTGGGGTCTGTTGGGGATGCCAGCAACCAGGACACTCCAGACGAGACTGCCCTACAAATTCCTGGCAGAACCGAAATGAAGGGAACCAAAACAATTGGCAACCACCAGGTAACAGGAATCAAAGTAATTGGCAGCCACAAGGTTGTGGGATCCAGAATAACTGGAACCAGGATGGTGGATGGCAGGGCAACCAGAGTCAACCACAAGGCCCTGTGAACCCGTGGGCAGGGCCAAATCAAGGACACTAGGGGTGCCCAGAATATCCCAAAGGGGATGGTCAGTTCCCAATAATAACCACGAGAGCTGATCAATAACCTATGCTGCAGGTTCAAATAGAGAACAGAGGCACACCCATGATGATAGATACTGGAGCCACTTACACATGTGTAAGTCCAAATTATGCCTCTCATCTCCCCATGTCTGGTAAATATGCCAAAAGTGTAGGATTCTCTGGACAAACGCAGCTAATTCCAATTACTGCTCCAGTTCGTCTCCAGTTCGTCTGATGGGCATACAAATTAAGTGATCTCCTGAAGGAGTAATAATAGAAAGGACAGGGTTAAATTTGCAAATGATAATGACAGGAGCGACAGCTCATATGCATTGGTTAGGGACCATTGAGGCAGAAATAGACAGAACCATAGGGAAATGGGGAAGGTTTATTCAGGCCCAAATACCTAAAGCTGGTAGAGCAAAATCAGAACCACTGCACAATGCAATATGACCCGTACCAAGATCATTTGTTAGAACAACTTTGGACAATGAATGCAAGTGGGACGTCGGTACCAATTATATCACAGTACATAATTATAGGGAAACAGGGAGCTGCAATGGATGTGACTGACAGAGATGGATCAAAGTTTGTACAAAGATGGTGCAATGTCTCTGACTCTGTCCCGCACATTACATTGTTGGTAAATCAGGGATATACAGCAAAAGAATTGGGACCAATGATGAAGAAAGCCAAGAAAAGTAAATGGGATAAAACTAATGATTTTTCATTCCAAAGATAAGGCCTTTATTTACATACTGGCTACAACAATAATGAATGGGGATCCAAGGGAAGTAGAGAATACAGCTAATCAGCAAGTGCAGTTAGGTGAAGAAATAGGGTTAGTTAGTGAACAGAGACAGGGAATGGAAAAAATCATACCAGAAGGGGTATGTGGTCAACATGACACAGATGTTGGATTGGTGAAATCAGCAAGTCCTGTACGTATCAAAGTGAAACCTGATGCCAAGCCTCGATGGAAAGCTCAATATCACATGAAACCAGAAGCTGAAGAAGGGATAATCATGACAATTGAAGGATTGATGAAAGCAGGTGTACTAATAGAAACAAAAAGCCGTTGTACATAGTGGAGCCCTTCACATGGTTTCACAGATGATTCACCTATGAAGACAATGTTCAAACCTGACTTCTCCCTTTCTGATATTCTGTATATTACCAGACATGTAAAAGACAAGCCTGACCTCTCCCCTCTCTGGGCCCCAAGTGACTTTTCCCTAGAGAGAAAGGAAAATGCAACTGCCAACAGTATAGTCCAAAAGAAGACATTGTAATGACAAGTATAAAGTAAATAAAACATCTTATTTATCTATGTTACCTAACTAATTCTGATTCAGCTACGACACTTATGTTACTTTTGTAATAAAGTCTAATTTAATCTACAAGTTCCGGTATCTGAGAATGTCCGGACTGGACTTTTTGGTGCAGTCAGGACCGGCCTTGATTTCTACATCCACAGATGTTGTTTTGTGATCCGGTCTGAACCAAATCGGAACCATTTATAGACGCTTATGTTTGGTTCAGATTTTGTCTGTTCTGGACCAGCCTTGATTTGGCCCAAACATAGACATCTATAAATGACATATTTTCAACTTTCATTCAGAACCAATAATTAACATGATTTCAACGTCCGGAAAATACGGATTTTCAACGTCCAAAAAGTATCTATTTTCAACTTTCATTCAGAACCGAAATTGAACCTGATTTTATCTGGAAAAATACATAATTTTGTTTACTGTGACTATTCTTGTAGGGGCAGCAATTTTTGGTCTTGCCTGGGGCAGAAGAACGGCCAAGACCAGCCCTGGGGCTACTACTAAGCTATATGGAATTATTTTAAGAAGGTCATACCAAGGATCATTTTTCTATTTGATTTTGAAATGTATGACCCTTTGAAGTATACAAATATATAAACTCAGCAAAAAAAGAAACGTCCCTTTTTCAGGACCCTGTCTTTCAAAGATTATTCATAAAAATCCAAATAATTTCACAGATCTTCTTTGTAAAGGGTGTGGTAAACCGTGGGGTGTTGGGTTGAGCGTGCAGAGATTGACACAGAGACAGGGAGGTTTTAGGCAGCAAAAACAACTTTACTAAGACAGAAAATAAACATAACAAAGAAAATCACTTAGGTTTGGCTCGGTCCTTATTCTCTACTGTGGCTTGGTGTCGGTCTCTCGCCATTCTCTCTCGCGGTGTGCCACCGTGCTCCTTTTATTTGGCCTCCACGGTAGGTTGCCACTTTCCTCTAATTACCTCCACTTAGAGCTGTCCGTGTCGCCGCCTCATGTACCTCCCCTCTATTACCATCCCCCGGGGTAGACCTCCTGGGATACCACAAGGGTTTAAACACTGTTTCCCATGCTTGTTCAATGAACCATAAACTATTAATGAACATGCACCTGTGGAAAGGCTGCTAAGACACAAACAGCTTACAGACGGTAGGCAATTAAGGTCACAGTTATAAAAACTTAGGACACTAAAGAGGCCTTTCTACTGACTCTGAAAAACGGCAAAAGAAAGATACCCAGGGTCCCTGCTCATCTGCGTGAACGTGCCTTAGGCATGCTGCAAGGAGGCATGAGGACTGCCGATGTGGCCAGGGCAATAAATTGCAATGTCCGTACTGTGAGATGCCTGAGACATTGCTACAGGCAGACGGGACGGACAGCTGATTGTCTTCGCAGTGGCAGACTACGTGTAACAACACTTGCACAGGATCGGTACATCCGAACATCACACCTGTGGGACAGGTACAGGATGGCAACAACAACTGCCCGAGTTACACCAGGAACGCACAATCCCTCCATCAGTGCTCAGACTGTCCGCAATAAGCTGAGAGAGGCTGGACTGTGGGCTTGTAGGCCTGTTGTAAGGTAGATCCTCACCAGACATAACCGGCAACAACGTCGTCTATGGGCACAAACCCACCGTCGCTGGACTAGACAGGACTGGCAAAAAGTGCTCTTAACTGACGAGTCGCGGTTTTGTCTCACCAGGGGTGATGGTTAGAATCACATTTATTGTTGAAGGAATGCGTGTTATACCGAGGCCTGTACTCTGGATTAGGATCGATTTGGAGGTGGAGGGTTCGTCATGGTCTGGGGCGGTGTGTCACAGCACCATCGGACTGAGCTTGTTGTCTTTTCAGGTAATCTCAACGCTGTGCGTTACAGGGAAGACATCCCCCTCCCTCATGTGGTACCCTTCAAGCAGGCTCATCCTGACATGACCCTCCAGCATGACAATGCCACCAGCCATACTGCTTGTTTTGTGCATGACTTCCTGCAAAACAGGAATGTGAATGTTCTGCCATGGCCAGCGAAGAGCCCGGATCTCAATCCCATTGAGCATGTCTGGGACCTGTTGGATCGAAGGGTGAGGGCTAGGGCCATTTCCCCTAGAAATGTCCGGGAACTTGCAGGTGCCTTGGTGGAAGAGTGGGGTAACATCTCACAGCAAGAACTAGCAAATCTGGTGTAGTCCATGAGGAGGAGATGCACTGCAGTACTTAATGCAGCTGGTGGCCACACCTGATACTGGCTGTTACTTTTGATTTTGCCCCCCCTGCCCCCTTGTTCAGGGACACATTATTCAATTTCTGTTAGTCACATGTCTGTGGAACCTGTTCAGTTTATGTCTCAGTTGTTGAATCTTGTTATGTTCATACAAATATTTACACATGTTAAGTTTGTTGAAAATAAACACAGTTGACAGTGAGAGTATGTTTCTTTTTTTGCTGTGTTTAATTAAAAGAAACAATGTTTGATGAAAACATTTATTTGGCCTTACTGCTATTAACCAATAAAAAACACATTGAATAACAGATTCACTACATGGAACAACCTATAGTCCCCCCCCAAAAAAATCCAAAAGAAGTGTTCTGAGAGTCTCACCTTTCCACAAAGGGGTCATATTAGTGTGTAGCCCAAACTGTTCGGACGCTACAGACAGAAGTTGGCAGATCGGATGTACCGACTTCACACAAGTTCCCAGACAATTGTACGGGCTGTGGAGCAAAAATTAGACCACCATCGTGTTCGTGAGAGTCTCGTCTTTCGCAATAGTTTGTAGGCCAAACCGGTTGGACACTACAGCTGTTGTCTTGAGAAGACCGATTTTCGTTCTGTCTCATGGTCTGACAAACACTGCTCTGCCACCTTTCACAGCAAGTGCGAAATTGGCGGATGAGGTGGATGGAGACGCATCCTATGCAAAACAAACAATATATCTAGCTTAAACTGATAGATTTTTATGTGAATTTTTTTATTACGCTAAATAGATTTCCACGGTGTCACGGAAATCGACTCTAGGGTTATTAAGGTGGAACTGACAGCATTTTAGCAACATGAAATCTTATTTTATATATACATCCCGAGGAAGAATGACAAAAGAAATATCTTTCTGACAAGCAAGCACTTAGATATGGTCATTTTAACGTTTTTATACATTCTTAGAATGTTTGGAAATGACATATACGAAGGCATTGGTGAAAATTCTATAGCAATATAGAGTGGGAAAGCGACAGTGCGTTTCAACAATTAATAAACACTGCACCAAATAAAACCTAAAAAAAACATCTGTCTCGTCCAGGATTGGAGTCTATGCAGACCGGTGTTCAGAGTTACAGTAGGCCTTTATGCAAATAAGCCTTTTGCCCCACAGGCCTGCCACAATTTACTTTGAACTGGACTGTGTGTTTACAGGCAGTTGCAACAGTGCAACTTTAGATCATTAGAACACATTCACCAAAAGCCACAAAATACACCTGAATGGAATATGTAAATACAACTGGAGTCCTCTAACATTTGGGAAATGTACATTCCTATTGATCAAATAACCATGAAAAGTTAGGCTCTCTCTCCCTCACTCATGCACATCAACAACAGCAAGATCAATAATTAATGCTAGCCAGAGCAAGATGAGATAAAATCGAACGAAGTAACATTAGATAAACACTCTCAAACTTTTATAGCTAGTGGGCCGTCAAAATTGCACTGATAAAAGATGGGGAATTTTAACCTTCTCATCCTTCTGCAGCTTGCCTGCCAATGCATGCTTGTCCCAACCAAGCGCCCAAGCTAACTGGCTAAAGTTGGCTAGCTTGCTAGCTACTTCCAGACACAAATGAGAGAAGACCTCACTCTGACCATTTTACTCGCCCTAGCAGATCTGGTTAGGCTGGTTACATGTTATCTAGAGCGTTTGTGACTAACTATTACTTTTTTGCCTACTTTTACTGACACCAGTCATATTCAATGGGTGTTGCGTGTTAGTAAACTCATCAGTTATTCTGTGCTCTGGCACACTCAGTCAAGAGTGCTCTGTACTCAAAGTAGAAATCGGAGCAGATAGCCAGAGTGAAATTCCGAACGCAAGAGATATGCTAACTGGATAACAGTCGTTCAAGTTCCTTTTAGCTAACCAAATAACACCTGCATCTCTAGCTGTGTATAGCCACCGAAAAACGATATATGTGGAAAAAGTCAGCTAGCTAGCTAGCTAGCTAGCTAACGTTAGGCGCCGTGTTTTTAGCTTGCTACATAAATAGATACGCTAGCCTATTAGTCACGTTATGACTGTCTTGTGATCATTGCCGTTGCTAGTTTGGTTGTATTAATATTCCCAGCCTTAGTTACACTCGTTTGTTTTTGTCCAAAATATTGAGTCATTGAAACTGAAACAGTGCATCCCAAATGGAGGCAACAAACAATTTACCAGTCCAGCTGTGATTTACAACCTGATCGCAATATTTTTTGGACTACTAAGAAATGTATTGGTAAATTATATTAATCATGCATTAAACTGTATCCATCTATTCTGCTAACAATGTTTGTTCCCCCCGGTTTATTGGCCCTTTCCCCATCTCCAAGATCATTAGTCCCTCTGCTGTTCATCTTCTGTTGCCCCGTACCCTCCGTATACATCCCACTTTTCATGTGTCTAGCCCCGCTCCCCTGTCTCATCGACAGCCAACCGGCGTACACGGTGAGGCGTCTCCTGAAGGTTCGACCTCGGGGCAGGGGATTCCAGTACCTGGTTGACTGGGAGGGTTATGGACCCAGGCCTCATCGCTGATTTCCAACGCCAGGTGGCGCCCCTAGAGGGGGGGAGTACTGTCACACCATGATCTGTTTCTTTGTGCTTGTCTCCACCCCCCTCCAGGTGTCGCCCACCTTCCCCATTATCCCCAGTGTATTTATACGTGTGTTCTCTGTTTGTCTGTTGCCAGTTCGTTTTGTTTGTCAAGTCTAATAGCGTTTTTCCCCTTGCTCCTGTCTTTTTCGAGTTCCTGTTTTCTATATTTCCCGATTTTGACCATTCTGCCTGCCCTGACCCTGAGCCTGCCTGCCGTTCTGTACCATTGTCACACCACCCTGTATTATTGACCTCTGCCTGCCCTTGACCTGTCATTTTGCCTGCCCCCTGTTCTATTAATAAACTTTTGTTACTTCAACACTGCATCTGGGTCTTCTCCTGAAATGTGATACAAACAGAAGTTGGCACATCAACTGTGCCGATTTCAGATCCCCTGACACTTATGGGGGCCGTAGAGCAAAACAGAGACCTTTCAGATGCTACAGATGTTATCGTGAGAAGACCAATTTTCGGGGCGTCTCGTGGTCTGACAAACACCGCTCTAGCTCTACCACCTTTTCACGCAGATGCGGAAGTGCGAAAAACCCCCCAGATATCTCTAGCTTAAACTGAAAGATTTTGATGGGGATATTTGTATTATGTTACTTAGATTGATTCGTCAATCGACTATAGAGGTATTAATGTTTATTTGTTTTAACTGTTAGTGATAATTCCCTAAGTGTTAATACATTTGTGTTTACATCATTAAGCCATTACGTATGTGTTATGAATGACCAAAGGTGTCTGACTTTATAGTAAGTACAACATCATGCGATATAGTCTTTATGGATGTGTTATGAATGACCGAAGGTGTCTCACTTCAAACTAAGTAATACAGGACACTGCATAAACTGTCAATAAATAGCTTATTGACATTCTGCTGATTTATGAAGGTTCTCTCATGATCCACAGGTTCCTGTTGGGTGTGAGAAGTATTTAAATGGGTTGACGGACCTGCAAAGATTGTGTTTGTGTGTGTGTGTGTCAGAGCCAAGACGATTTGGAATTGTCCAACCTGAGACTACCGCACCAGGTATTCCTCTTCTATCCCATACTGGAGAACAGGGCTTGATTACTACCTGTTACAATGGTGTCAACCTTTTGTGGCTGATCTTTCAGCAGGGCGAATATGTCAAAGACCTGACCGGGCCGACCACCGCACACTATGGCTCGTTATACAGTATATTTGTGTGTGTACTGAGGAGGAGCACAACTTTCACTGGGGATGGGGGACATTTCCCGCCCACATTCTGAAATTGCATTTTTGTCCCCGCCAGTTTTATTTTTGAATGTTTTATTTAACCTTTATTTAACTCGGCAAGTCAGTTAAGAACAAATTCTTATTTACAATGACAGTTTACACCGGCCTAAAGCCGTGCCGCCCTATGGGACTCCCAATCATGGCCGGTCGTGATACAGCCTGGATTTGAACCAGAGTGTCTGTATCAGAGTAAGTCTCAAGTCTTAGCACTCAAGTCCCAAGTCAAGACAGGCAAGTCCGAGTCAAGTCTCAAGTCTTTAACTTTGAGTTTCGAGTCCTAAACAATTCATAATGTGCTCTTTTTTCACCTTTATTTAGTTAACCAGGTAGTCATTAACCACAAGTCATGTGACTCGAGTCCACATCTCTGGTCTGTACTGACACCTCTAGCACTGAGATTCAGTGCCTTAGACCGCTGCGCCACTCGGGAGCAAAGAAGTAGGCGGTGAAGGCCTCCCGCACACGGATTGCCTCAAGTTTATTCCCCCATTGGGTCATACAGCTGAATAAGACATATTCACACAAGCACTGATATTTAACCCTTTCCCTTATGCTGAGTCTCCTCCTACACATCTGAACAGCCAATGCATCTCTGTTGCTAGACAGAACCTTAGTGATATCTGTTCTCCCTCACGTCATCTGACCTGACCTCTGCCCCAATGTGCTCACTCCTCCCCAACTCACGGCTGTCATGTTGACTCGTAACAGATTGTGTCTTTTTTCCTCCCATAGGATCCCTAATGGCGAACAATAACATATCCGGACAGAATGTAAACGTTATACATTCCCCTCTTGAACATTAGCTTCCTACTGTTCAACTTACATGAACTTGGAAATTAGTTGGAACAAGTAATGAACAAACAATGATAATAAAACACTAACAAAAAATAAAACATGATTAACATTCACAGTGAGGTTTACAAACGTACGGCCTCTGTTCTATAGTCACACCATGCACACTCTCACTTCCATTTCTCATAGAACACTGATAATAACGTGTCTGCTGGAGCTGTTGAATTCTTCCATTTCAACTTTCTCCCTCTGGCTTCTAAGAGTGTGATAGCACAAGACTTGAAAATCAAAAAGAAACACAAGAAATGACAGTATGAATAATGTGTTAAACTATGCATAATTATATATGCAAAGAAAAAAAACAAAGTTTGACAACATGACAATTCCACGCTCTCTATTCACCTGCCTGTGCATTCAGGATACTTTTCTGCTGGGTTTGGCAAAAATGAATGCCCTAAAAAAACTCCTTATGCTTTCACCCAGTTTTCCCCGTCAGACCACAGGTTCCGAGAGGTGTTCCCAAGCCATGTCATTCTCACTTTGCTCCCCATCTCCTTCCTCCACAGCCACCCGATATACACGTGCAGTGGCCTTAATCAACCTTACCTCTTCTTGAGGTAACTCAGCACTGTATAAACGTTTCAACATCAATGCCCTCAGCATATGATATCCCAAGAATGCTACCAAAGTAACCCCTGCTACTGCTAACACTGTCCATGACGCATAAATCACAATACCTCTCATTTGCGCCGTAGTCCAGTTCCATGCTGTTACTATAGCCTCCTTCGCTACTACTACCTTTCCTTCAGTTACTGTCCCTACAGCGACTGCCGTGAGAATAGCTACGGCATGGCATCGGTCTCCTGCTCTTCTACTGTTTGTGGTTCACAGATAGATCTAGGACTGACCCTTTCATATAGTCCCTTACCTATCTCCCCTAGCCACCTATCTCCAATGACCTTCTGCGTTCTGCTACAGTCTACACCTGTAGATAATACTATCTTGTGCTTAGGTTAGATCAGTCCCAATCTTCTGGTAGATATGTCAAGTGTTTTCTGGCTGTTAGAAATGGGGAAGAGTTTAATAATGATGTTGGAATAGTATCCAACCTAACAAAACTTTGAGTCACGGGTTTCTTGAAAGTTGACAGTAGTGTCTTGAGGCGCCAACACTATCTTTGCTACTCTCTCCATGATCTGGGAATGTGTAACGTCAAATTTTACGTCATAATAGTCTTTATATGGTGCACAGTTAGCTGTCTCCCTCTCCTACGAGCTATCGCCTGTAACAATATGCATAGAGTGGTATCATCCCCAGAGACTATCACCCTGACCTTAATTTATGAGCCCCCCACAGCTCTCCACCTCGTCACATTCCATCCCACTTAACAGCCTGATGTAAACATTCTGTCTCAAACACAGGCCTCATATGTTCCTCACCTCCTGCTACAAATACATTTGCCCATACATCATTCCATCTAACCCATAACACAATAGTCACTACTCTTAATGCACTTCTACAGTTATACATATACTAAAACATTCTCAAATCAATTGGTCAATTTCCACCAATCCCACATCTGGAACAATGATCACTCTTATGTTCCACAACACCTAAAAACAGGTTGACTTGAACAGGGAAGAGAGAAAATACATGTCTAATAATTTCACGCCACCCTTGATGCGACTAAGACTGGGGAAAGAACCATACATCTATTCTGTTCTATGCCCATGGGATGCTACTCTCCATGCCCGTCTCCTTCATTTTCATCCTTGGGTGTTAACGCGAGACACAGACTATGAGCCTTGCATGCATTTAATAGTGCCGTATCATCCAGCAATCCATATGCATTGATATGCTTTGACATTAGGATTATGATGACATTGTAAAACAAAAACCCCTTCATGGTTGACTCAAGCTATCATCCTGTGAGTTCTCTAATAACCTCCTTCTCGGGGGGAACTTAAAGAGAATATTTCTAGAGAGAAAAACCCTCCCTAGACCCAATAAGTTAGAGCAGTGCACCCACCCCTCATAGTTTGAGGGTAGCGCTTTTCTCATTACAACCTCTCTGTTTTCCTGTCGCGAGTGGCATGGTCATGAAAGATCGGTATCTCAATGCATTCTTAGTCTAAATTACTATGAATTTCGCAGTGTGCATTCCTCCTCAATAAACCTGACACCCCAACTAAAAAAGGATGGCATGGTTGACCACCCCCTCTTCTCCCGGCACTTATCTTTCTAGCGTGTCTTCATGGGTTCCTCTTCGGATAGTGTTATAGTTCATCTTCCCATCGGCACATATATAACTCATGCCTGTCACAGTTGATGGCCCTTGATAATGTCCCGATATCAATATCCACATAGATGAATCCGTTTTTTCCAAATACACGAGTCTCTCACCTGAGCGCCACCACCATTCTGTCTGGTCCATTTTTCCCACCGGTACACCACCAGCATGTGAGAAGTCTGAACGTGATCTCTCTCCATGCTCATTCCACATGCGCGGTCTCAGGAATCATGGCGCACTCCTGCCGCCCGTACCCATGTTGATGGCTCCGACTCAGGTCACAGTGTTAAAAGTCACGGTCGTTTTGAATGCCTTTGTTGCTCTTTCTTCAGACAGTTAGGGAGGGTTTTGAGGTTCACACACTGTTCGTGGTCAAATGATCCCTTTCATGCATTAAGACACCATCTGAAGCCCACCTTGCCATTACTTGAGAGAGGACAGAGCAAAACAACAGTTTAAGACACTAAAACAGGGAGCTAACTTAATGACTCCAACCTAATGTAAACTTCCAACTTCAACTGTAAATTAACCTTATAAAATTTCACAGACGTTTAATAAAGCTCTTTGGGTCATACAGCTGCATAAGACAAAATACATATTCACACAAGCACTGATATTTAACACTTTTTCCTATGCTGAGTCTCCTTCTACACATCTGAACAGCCAATGCATCTCTGTTGCTAGACAGAACCTTAGTGATATCTGTTCTCCCTCACGTCTGACCTCTTCCCCAAAGTGCTCACTCCTTCCCAACTCACGGCTGTCATGTTGACTCGAAAATGTTTCCTAACTGATTTGCCAAGTTAATTTTTGTTGTTGTTGCAGCGCTCCATTTTAAATTAATGTAGCCTACTTCTGGAGTATCCAAACGCAATCACTTTCGGTCTGATTGAGGCATAACTATAGGGCTCTCCCTGCAACATCAGACGCGCACTGAGTTCCATAAGAATCAAAATTCTCTTTTTACTTTCTTAAAGAACCTCAAGTTTGGGGAATGTTGATTTCCCTTATGGATGTCACTGATGTTATCGTTTATTGCCAAGAATATCCCGGGAAAGAACACAGTATTTCTTAAAACATCTTATTAAGATGCAGTAGATCTACATCCTCACACATCCCACCAGCGACCAGCCTACTAACATAATATTGTCCTATTCGCAGCTCAGACCTGCAAAGACTGTTTATAACATGTGAATACTAAATAAATCAATAAACTATAGAAGTCGCACTTATTGTATATTAAAAACTTATTTTTTTATAGACAAACTGATAAATGAGAAGTGCGCACGACATAAACAACACAGCAGCACAAGCTCTTGAGGAGAGCGTCCTTGCTGAGGCATTGAAGAATCGCGGTACTTGGTTTAGAACTCTCGCGAGGGGACATAGTGACTTCCACATGAGAGGAAGAGAGATGGAGAGAGATGAGGTCTGAAAAGGACCAAATGCCCGGAGGCAGGGAGAAAAGTATCGTCGAGATACAATTTAGAGACATTCCGAGGGAACAGGACGCCGTCTTTGTCAACTCAAAGCAGAAAGAAGAGAAGAAGGAGGTATTTACTAAGGTAGGCAGAGCGCTGTGATGGCGTGTTTGTTATTGCAGTCGGCCGCAGATGTGAAGGAGGCAACATAATCGGCACCACAGGCAGCGAACGCGAGAGGTATGCTAAGGTACAATTTATGCTTGATCCGAAAATGTTGTCGGTTCTCCTTATGGAGGGTGTGACGCATTTACGGAGCCTCCGGAAGGCACGCAGAGGCCAAATTGAGCTCTCTGTACTGCATCGCCATGCGCCTACCACATTTTCTAACGATCTGCATTAGGCGCATGCAATATATGTCAACAACAACATACACTACATGACCAAAAGTATGTTGACACCTGCTGTTGAACAGTTCAT
Source organism: Salvelinus fontinalis (assembly GCF_029448725.1). Classification (NCBI taxonomy): domain Eukaryota; kingdom Metazoa; phylum Chordata; class Actinopteri; order Salmoniformes; family Salmonidae; genus Salvelinus; species Salvelinus fontinalis. The sequence goes on from NC_074687.1 coordinate 50,516,395, forward strand.
TCCAAAATCATTCATATTGAGTTGTTCCCCCCTTTGCTGCTATAACAGCCTCCACTCTTCTGGGAAGGCTTTCCACTAAATGTTGGAACATTGCTGCGGGGACTTGCTTCCATTTAGCCACAAGAGCATTAGTGAGGTCGGGCACTGATGTTGGGCGATTAGGCCTGGCTCGCAGACGGCTTACCAATTTAATCACAAAAGTGTTTGATGGGGTTGAGGTCAGGGCTCTGTGCAGGCCAGTCAAGTTCTTCCTCACCGATCTCGACAAACCATTTCTAGATGGACATCACTTTGTGCATGGGGGCATTGTCATGCTGAACCAGGAAAGGGCCTTCCCCAAACTTTTGCCACAAAGTTGGAAGCACAGAATCATCTAGAATATAACTGGAAATAAGGGGCCTAGCCCAACCATGAAATACAGCCCCAGACCATTTTTCCTCCTCCACCAGACTTTACAGTTGGCACTATGCGTTCGGGCAGGTAGCCTTCTCCTGGTATCTGCCAAACCCATATTCGTCCATCGGACTGCTAGATGGTAAAGCGTTGTTCATCACTCCATAGTCAAATTTCTGCCCTGGAAATGCGTTCTAACTGATTTACTGGAAAGGTGCCATCTGATGACAGTGCCACGTTGAAAGTCACTGAGCTCTTTAGTAAGGCCATAATTCTGCCAATGTTTGTCTATGGAGATTGCATGGCTGTGTGCTTGATTTTATACACCTGTCAGCAACACCTGTCAGAGTGTGGCTGAAATAGCCGATTCCACTAATTTGAAGAGGTGTCCACATACTTTTGTGTATATATAGTGTATCTGATGTAGTAGGCCTATGTTTGAACAAAGTAATATGTCTGTTTGCTGTACTATCGTATGCATGTCACGCTACTGTAGCTTATGCTATGTTGATAAAGTGGCAAAGGTATAGGCGGTGCACTTCTGCCACAAGAATGCCTAGAACACATTGCTCAATTCAATGAACATAAATACCCACCTGTAAACAAGCACATGCTTGTGTATTATAGACTATATTTAGGTCTACCTGTCAAGGCAATGGAAATTGTCTATAACTAGATATGACTAGATATGAAAAGACACACAGTACGAATTCAACGATTAAGAGTAAATTCCATCCAACTATTAACGTGACCATGAATATCTTTGGTGTCTTGCCAATTCTAGTGTAATTTCAACCCACTATTTTGTGTTTGTGCATGTATGTCCTTCTCGGTTCCAGGTAGTAATAAGGCGACTTCCACCCAACCTGTCCAAGGACCAGCTGGAAGAACAGCTCAGTCCTCTTCCATCCTTTGACTACTTTGAGTTCTTCCCTGCAGATCAAAGGTGAATATTTGGTAGGATACTCCATGTGTTGGGACAGGGTGCCTGCACAGGTCAGTGTTTTTCTCAGATCTGAATCGGGTGATGCCAACAACATGATATTGACATTACCCACAGATATTAAACAATTGGCTTCACCAAACCTTGGTTTGTGGATGAATTCTAAATGATCTTGCCAAAACAAAGCTAAAACACTAGCACAGCAATCTAATCATTTGTTTACCACCTAAAATCAGGGTGTATCAGAGAATATGCCATCATCACCCGTTTAACTCCACATTTTAGATAGGCTACTCTTGATGTAATGGCTTTCTAAAACAACCTCTTAATTCCACGCAGCCTCTACCCACACTTGTTCTCCAGAGCTTACATCAACTTCAAAAACCCAGAGGACATCCTGCTCTTCAGAGACCGCTTTGATGGCTATGTTTTCATTGATAACAAAGGTATATTTATTATGTACACTACTGTTCAAAAGTTTGGGGTCACTGAGAAATGTCTGTGTTTTTGAAAGAAAAGCTAATTTTTTTTGTCCATTTTAAAATAACAACAAATTGATCAGAAATACAGTGTAGACATTGTTAATGTTGTAAATGACTATTGTAGCTGAAAATGGCTGTTTTTTAATGGAATATCTACATAGGCTTACAGAGGCCCATTATCAGCAACCATCACTCCTGTGTTCCAATGGCACGTTGTGTTAGCGATTCCAAGTTTATAATTTTAAAAGGCTAATTGATCATTAGAAAACCCTTTTGCAATTATGTTAGCACAGCTGAAAAATTTAAAGAAGGAATAAAACTGTCCTTCTTTAGACTATTTGAGTATCTGGAGCATCAGATACTCCAGAAATGTCCAGAAACAAAGACCTTTCTATTGAAACTCATCATTCTATTCTTGTTCTGAGAAATGGCGACTCCGGGATGCTGGCCTTTTAGGCAGAGTTGCAAAGAAAAAGCCATATCTCAGATTGGCCAATAAAAAGAAAAGGTTAAGATGGGCAAAAGAACACAGACACTGGACAGAGGAACTCTGCCTAGAAGGCCAGCATCCCGGAGACGCCTCTTCACTGTTGACTTTGAGACTGGTGTTTTGCGGGTACTATTTACTGAAGCTGCCAGTTGAGGACTTGTGAGGCGTCTGTTTCTCAAACTAGACACTCTAATGTACTTGTCCTTTTGCTCAGTTGTGCACTGGGGCCTCCCACTCTTATTCCTATTCTGGAGATTCTCCATTGATCTTGCTTTTTAATGCAGGTCTAGGCTTAATCTGTGTCGGGGAAACCTATCCTAAATATTTCCTATTACCAATATGTTAGTGCTTAGTAGTTAGTGTTTACACAATGTTTTTGAGCAGATCCTCCTTTGGGTAGAAGTACGGTGCCTTTGGAAAGTATTCGGAACCCTTGACTTTTCCACATTTTGTTATGTTTACAGCCTTATTCTAAAATGTATTACATAAAAATAATTCCTCAGCAATCTACGCACAATATCCCGTAATGACAAAGTGAAAACAGGTTTTTAGAATGTTTTGCTAATTTATGTAAAATATAAAACAGATACCTTATTTACAAAAGTATTCAGACCATTCGCTGTAAGACTCGAAAATGAGCTCAGGTCAATCATGTTTCCTTTCATCATCCTTTAGATGTTTCTATGACTTTATTGGACTCCACCTGTGGTAAATTCAATTGATTGGACATGATTTGAAAAAGGCACACACCTGTCTATGTAAGGTCCCACAATTGACAGAGCATGTCAGAGAAAAAAACCAAGCCATGAGGTCGAAGGAATTGTTAGTAGAGCTCCGAGATATGATTGTGTCGAGGCACAGAACTGAGAAAGGGTACCAAAACATTTCTGCAGCATTGAAAGTCCCCAAGAACATAGTGGCCTCCAACATTCTTAAAAGGAAGAAGTTTGTAACCACCAAGACTGGCTGCCCCAAACTGAGCAATTGGGGGAGAAGGGCCTTGGTCAGGGACGTGTACAATAACCTATGGTCACTCTGACAGAGCTCTTGAGTTCATCTGTGGAGATGGGAGAACCTTCCAGAAGGACAGCCATCTCTGCAGCACTCCACAAATCAGGCCTTTATGGTAGTGGCCAGACGGAAGCCACTCCTCAGTAAAAGGCACATGACAGCCCACTTGGAGTTTGCCAAAAAAACACCTAAATGACTCTCAGACCATGAGAAACAAGATTCTCTGGTCTGATGAAACCAAACTTGAACTCTTTGGCCTGATTGCCAAGCATCACGTCTGCAGGAAACCTTGCACCATCCCTATCGTGAAGCATGGCGGTGGCAGCATCATGCTGTGGGGATGTTTTTCAGCGGCAGGGACTGGGAGAAAAGTCAGGATCGAGGCAAAGATGAACAGAGCAAAGTACAGAGATCCTTGATGAAAACCTTCTCCAGAGTGCTCATGTCACCAGACTTTGGCGAAGGTTCACCTTCCAACAGGACAACGCCCCTAAGTACACAGCCAAGACAATGCAGGAGTGGCTTTGTGACATGTCTCTGAATGTCCTTGAGTGGCCCTGCCAGAGCCCGGACTTGAACCCGATCGAACATCTCTGGAGAGACCTGAAAATAGCTTTGCAGCAACACTCCCCTCTCCAACCTGACAGAGGTTGAGAGGCTCTGCAGAGAAGAATGGGAGAAACTCTCCAAAAACAGGTGTGCCAAGCTTATAGTGTCATACCCAAGAAGACTCAAGGCTGTAATCACTGCCAAAGGTGCTTCAACAAAGTGCTGAGTAAAGGGTCTGAATACTGATGTAAATGTGACATTTCATTTTTATTTTTTTTATTTTTTTTTACAAATTGGTAAACATTTCTAAACCTGGTTTTACTTTGTCATTATGGGGTTTTGTGTGTAGATTGAGAGGGGGAAAAAACAATTTGATCAATTTTAGAATAAGGCTGTAACCTAACAAAATGTGGAAAAAGTCAAGCGGTCTGAATACTTTCCGAAGGCACTGTAAATAGTGGGTAGAAGTATACTGCTGCTGGATATATATAATGCAATTAAACACATCCTCAATGGTCAACGTTCAGTGTTTTCTTGTGATGCTTCTTGTTTTTTTTGTGGTGCTTTATTGTCTGTGTGTGTGTGTGTGTGTGGGCTCTTATTTGTCATGAGACAGGAGGGTTTCACAACCCCAGATGCCATGGTAATGGTTTGATCATTGTGTCAGGTGTTGTCTAATGATGGTCTGTCTCCATGTCAATATTTGCTCAGGCCAGGAGTACCCAGCTGTGGTAGAGTTTGCACCCTTTCAGAAAGTATCCAAGAAGAAACTCAAAAAGAAAGATGCCAAAGCTGGAAGCATTGAAGAAGGTGGGTGCTGGATCTGTGTCTCTTTTTTAATAGAAACTATCCAGACATATAGCCTGGATGCCTGATTGTTTCTGCATTCAATGTCAAAACATGTTGGGACTGGCAAACACAGACTGGAACCCATGCTACCCTTTACATTTATAGTATATGGGTTTTCAGCCCCCTCATTGTACTTTATGCATTTATCCAGCATCTGATTAATAACACAAATAAAAAAATCTGGGATGTAGTGAAGGATAAACGCACACAAAGGCAGATAACAAAGCTTTCTATTTTCTGAATAGAGATACACACCTATTACACCAAATGAGCGTATTCAGCAATGATAACATTACCGCCTGTCATCTGAAGCTTTAACCCTATATTTTACCCCCCTTTTCTCTTTACCACCACATCCTTGGTAACAATGTGACTGATGGACCTCATCCCTCTCCTTGACTCATCCTAATCCTTCTCCCCCCCCGCAGACCCGGAGTACTGTCGCTTTCTGGAGAACTACTCCTGTGATGAGGAGAAGTCCATGGCCAACCCTGAAACCCTGCTGGGAGAGATAGAGGCCAAGACGAGGGAACTCATAGGTACTAGGATCAAGCAGTCAACCAATAAGTCCGGCATTCGATCAATCTGACTTTGCATTATATGTGATTTTCATTTCAGCCAAAAGAACAACACCTCTTCTGGAGTACATCAAGAATAAGAAACTTGAGAAGCAGGTAAGAGTACTGTGACAGTGGAAAATAACGTGTTTATAGTTGTCCTATGTGGACTCTTATCCAGATATGCAGAGGTTCCTCAATTAAAAGTTGCGTTATACCACGGCGAAGCCAATTTATGCTTGATCTGAAAATGTGGTCGGTGGCGCCGTATGAATGGTGTGATGCAATTACGGAGTCTCCGGAGTCATAGAGAGGCCAAATTGAGCTCCGTGCACCTCTCAAATTGTGTAACAATACGGAGGGCTCTGTGTAGCTCCGCATTGACATAATTGGTTGACGGTAGGTGAGGGCGGGAGGTCCTGTACAAACTCACTTCCTTGACAATTAATAGTGTTCTGTATTATGTTATGTTTTATGTGGACCTCAGGAAGAGTAGCTGATGCTTTTGCAGCGGCTACTGGTGATCCTAATAAATACCAAAACTTCCAAAAGTATGTTTGCTCTGACTTCTGCAGAGGCCACATCGCAGTAAATGCTGTGTGGCCAATGCAGACGTCGGATTGACCATGCAGCGCCTTTTACAGTGCTTGCCGTTAATGCTCCTTTTAAGATCACCATGACATGCAATTTGTGAATACACGTCATGATTAGAATTGAATTATATATTTCATTGTAGACCTATGGGAGGGGAAAAAAAGGAAGATCAAGCAAGCTGAGTCCCAATATGGACAGAATATTGTATGAAATATTTGGATGGTTATAGGCCGAAATCTGATTGTTTCTATTGAAATGTGACTCGTTCCATTATATCCTGGCCTTTTATTTACGATCATTTTAGTTGTAGCCGGTTCTCCTATTCACAGCACTGTTATGGGTTTTGACTGACAGCCATTCTAAACTTCAGCACTGTGTGACAAGAAGCCCCTATCTCTCCCGTTAATTGGAATACTTTTGGATATTTGTTGTGTAAATGAGGGAGGGATATTCTGTAAATCGAGATGCCACCAGATGTTTGTTTCTATTGTTGTTATCTATTGGGTAACATTCCATAAATCTATTCATTCAGAAGGTCAAAATCCATAGGCACACTGTGCTCGCTCCTATCCTCGCTCAGATGACGGACCGCAGCATTTAACAGTAGCCTAAACTGTGGCACAAATTGGGGTTTTAACACCTTGCCGAGTTAATGGTGGCGTGAATGTTTCTGTCCGAGAGTCTCTCCTCTCGCACTATAGAGTCTTGCAAAAATACAGCTTCGTAGTGAATTAGCATGAATAAAAAATAAAGAGCTATCTCATCAGCCCAAAAATCATTTGGCATGTGGTCCTGGAGTTGAGCGAGGGGAAAAAAGAAAAAGGATACTTGTGCCTTACATTATATAAACAAGGAGTGGGTGCTTGTGGAGAGGGAGCTATTGATCATGGAGTGGGACTGTTCCCAGCACAAAACTGCAGATAACAGCTACTGTGAAAGAGGGATGTTGTTGATGTCCTCTATCGCTTCAAAGAGGTCACACTCGCTGTTGAGGCAGGCAAACGGCCTACTCTTCACCTGGTAATTGTGTTGTTCCAAAGGGTAAAGTGTCACCTACAGCTGGATAGGCCTACAGTATATCTAACTTTTTTTTTTTTAATCAACTGAAAACATTCATCCATAATTCTACCAAGCCTACAAGCGTTTTGGCTCGAGAAACTTACAATGCAGTAAATAGATTGATCATCTCAGCAACATTTTACCCATGGTCATGGAGTGGAAGTGCAACTTAAATTTAGTTCAAATGCAGTTGAAATAAACATCTGCATTTTAAAACATACTTTTTTAAATCATTATTTTATTGACATTAAGATGTTGATGAACAAATACTGTAGATCAGGGGTGTTAAACTCATTCCATGGAGGGCCTAGTGTCTGCAGGTTTTAGATTTCTCCTTTCAATTAAGACTTAGACAACCATGTGAGGCGAATTCTTTACTAATTAGTGACCTTAATTCATCAAATCAAAGGGAGCCTTGACTAAGTGAACAATAAATAAACCGCAACATGTTGGCTAAAGGAATTGCATTCACAAGTACATGCAAATGTTTTTCATCTTAGAACAGATAAAACATTCTTTTATAAATGATTTTTGTATTTCCTGTGTTTACACTGTTCCAAATGGTAAAAAAGATTGTTCACCTGTTTGATACAAGTCCCGAAAAATAGAAATCAACTCGGCGTCAAGGGTCTATTGATATACTATGACAATGCATTTCAAAATGACAGAATAGCATGTTTTGAGTTTTCTTTACCCGTGCTTAGTAGCCGAGGCTATATGGCTGCACCACCAATTTATTAATTTAGGAGTCATCACTCGCGTATTTTCAGTCAACACATCAACACATATATATTTTAAGACGATAATGGAATATAACATGACATTTTTGTTTGTCTTACAATAAAAGCATTACAGTGTAACAAGAGTTATAGTAAGTAATAGGCTACAGTCCACTTACAGCTTCTTCTGACAAGGTAGAAACAAAAAAAATACATGTCTTTTTCTGGGTGTGCACGCAGGACAGAGGAAGAGCAATTCTTATCCATTTTTTATTTAATCTTTAACTGCCTACCAGGGAACTGTGGGTTAATTGCCTTGTTCAGAACTACAGATTTTTACCTTGTCGGCTCGGGATTTGATCCAGCAGCCTTTTAGTTACTGGCCCAATGCTCTAACCACTAGGCTACCTGCCACCCTAAATGCAATCACCCTCTTCTTCTTCATCATTCAGTTTATTCAAATTCAATTGTGAATTCAAGAGGCAATTATCAGTTTCTATGACCCATTCATCAACGCACATCATTCAGATAGAGAGACACATTGGCACCTAGGTACCAGTGCTTTACTCCCAACCCAGAAGCATAATCAGTGTTCTAGCTCCCCCTTGCGGTGATGCAAAGTACCACACTATACCACAATCTACCTCAGTGCTCTGCAGCATAAACTCAACACTTTTTAATTTAGGAACCACTGTAGATTAACTCTCACTACGAGATGCCATTTTCCCCCCTGCAGAGGATAAGAGAGGAAAAGAGAGAGGAGCGTCGACGCAGGGAGATGGAGAAGAAACGCCAGAGGGAGGAGGAGAAAAGGAAGCGGCGGGAGGAGGAGAGACGCAAACGCAAGGAGGCGGATAAACTGAAGAAGCTGTCGGAGAAGGAGATAAAGATTAAGGTGGTCACTGATTCTGTTGAAACTAAGTTCAAATCAACGAACATTTTGAGTAGTATATGCACATTCACTGAATTCAAGCGTTTAGGAAGCCCTTTGTATGCTGGGTTTTGTTAGTCTTAAGTTTTAGTTAGTTCGTAAACTTGGGACCTAGAGTTAAAGCTGCAATCAGCAGTAAAAATAATAACAAATTTGCCGTCCCAGCCTGTTTCGGTAAAAAACTGAGGGATGGGGCTGGATAAATGTAATCACTCTCAAATTCATAGTGCTAAGGATGACCAAAATTTGAGTTTTAGCCATATTTTGAGGCTATATAGTGTTTGTGTACATTTACTTTGTTTACAAACATTAGAGTAAAACAAACATATACAGTTGAAGTTGGAAGTTTACATAGACTTAGGTTGGAGTCATTGACACTTGTTTTTCAACCACTCCACAAATTTCTTGTTAACAAACTATACTTTTGGCAAGTCGGTTAGGACATCTACTTTGTGCGTGACACAAGTAATTTTTCCAACAATTGTTTACAGACAGATTATTTCACTTATAATTCACTGTGTCACAATTCCAGTGGGTTAGAAGTTTACATACAATAAGTTGACTGCCTTTAAACAGCTTGGAAAATTCTAGAAAATTATGTCATGGCTTTAGAAGCTTCTGATAAGCTAATTGACATCATTTGAGTCAATTGGAGGTGTACCTGTGGATGTATTTCAAGGCCTACCTTCAAACTCAGTGCCTCTTTGCTTGACATCATGGGAAAATCAAAAGAAATCTGCCAAGACCTCAGGAAAAAAAATTGTAGACCTCCACAAGTCTGGTTCATCCTTGGGAGCAATTTCTAAATGCCTGAAAGTTACCACGTTCATCTGTACAAACAATAGTACGCAAGTATAAACACCATGGGACCACGCAGCCATCATACCGCTCAGGAAGGAGACGCGTTCTGTCTCCTAGAGATGAATGTACTTTGGTGAGATATGTGCAAATCAAACCTAGAACAACAGCAAAGGACCTTGTGAAGATGCTAGAGGAAACAGGTACAAAAGTATCTATATTCACAGTAAAACGAGTCCTATATCGACATAACCTTAGTGGCCAGTCAGCAAGGAAGAAGCCACTGCTCCAAAACCGCCATAAAAAAGGCAGATTGCGGTGCAGGAGGGACTGGTGCACTTCACAAAATAGATGGCATCATGAAGGAGGAAATTTATGTGGATATATTGAAGCAACATCGCAAGACATCAGTCAGGAAGTTAAAGCTTGGTTGCAAATGGGTCTTCCAAATGAACAATGACCCCAAACATACTTCCAAAGTTTTTCCAAATGGCGTAAGGACAACAAAGTCAAGGTATTAGAGTGGCACAAAGCCCTGACCTCAATCCTATAGAAAATTTGTGGGCAGAACTGAAAAAGTGTGTGCGAACAAGGAGGCCTACATACCTGACTCAGTTACACCAGCTCTGTCAGGAGGAATGGGACAAAAAGCTTGTGGAAGGCTACCTGAAATGTTTGACCCAAGTAAAACATTTTAAAAGCATTGCTACCAAATACTAATTGAGTGTATGTGAACTTCTGACCCACTGGGGATGTGATGAAAGAAATAATAGCTGCAATAAATCCTTCTTTCTACTATTATTCTGACATTTCACATTCTTAAAATAAAGTGGTGATCGTAACTGAATGTCAGGAATTGTGAAAAACTGAGTTTAAATGTTTTTGGCTAAGGTGTATGTAAACTTCCGACTTCAACTGTATTTTGGGTTCTGATTGGGTGGAAGAGTTGAATTCAGCTCATGAGGCATTTTTTTAATAGATTCTTCAAGAATCAAATATAATTTAGAAGTCAAAAAATGTATGTAGCAACTGGCCATTCAAGGATTAAAGAAGGAATAGATAGTTAGTGACTGTGTTTTGCTAATAACTGTTAGTAGTTTTTGGATAGTAAGTGTGTTTTGGGCTTGCCTCAGCTCCTAAAGAAGAGTGACCGGGACGATGACATGGACTCTGACAGGCTCAAGGACAAAGGGGACAGTGGGGATATGGAGAGGGCCAAGTGGGACAAACCCAGTGGACAAATGAAGTTCAAGGAAGCCAAGGACAAGTAAGTACCTTTTTTTAAGAGAACTATTCATGTAGATAACTGTTTATTTTTTTTATTTTTTTTTCTACATGCTTTGTTTTTCTCGGTTCTGACAAACCAAAATTGGAGTTAGCTAGTGGTGGGATGTTTTCTATGCCTTAAGCCCTTTTCTCACCAACTGCATAGCAATCTTTTCATCCGAATTCACCAAAAATACAGATTCAGATTTTGAAGCACTAAACCATTCACACAAAGTCTGATGCATATTTCCTTTCACTTTTCCAAACCATTCGTATAATATCACCAATGCTGCTGTGGTCATTCTCAGTACTAATTTGCTGTTCATAGTAACTAGAGAGGATGCAGTAATGAGACAAATAATACACTACTGGAAAAACCAATATGCGACTGAAAATATTAGGGCTAGGCTTTTCATCTATAGGATGGATCATGACTCAATATGATATTATTGGCTACGTTTCATTCAGTGGCACATTTTAATAAGAGAGGAAACGCAAAACTGGCACCTGTCATCATTTCTCACACATACAGTATGCTGACCATCATGATGTTTGCTGCCTACAGTTTTCTTTCTATCTGATTAAAGAGATGAAGTCCAGACAGGCTAGGTCTATTTTATTAAACTATGTGAATGGACATAAAGAATTAACGAACTCATAGCCTACACGCACACCCACTCACCCACCCAAAAGGACCTATCAATCAAAGCCTCCTGCAGCGCATCTTACTCAGACACAGAAGCAAATCACATTTCTCCATTAACTTCAAAATCATTTCTGTTGGATATCAAAAACTAGTCTACGTTATAGAAAGTGCAATCATTAAAATTGATGAAGAAAGTTTTAAGTGGGAGATATAGAGACAGCGTGATATAGGCTATGTGAAGATGAAATTGACAACCGTTAGAAAATAAAAACACATGCATGCAACCTTTCCATAGCCTAATTGATCAGCCATTTTTTTTAAGCAGTGTGTGTTCATTTTAACTTGAGTGCTTTATCTAAATCTGTGCAACCACTTATTGATTAGGGTAAACTCCGACGGATTTTGTCTCTTTTAGGGTTGCTTATAGAACAGGTGATCGTCTAGATTCACTTTAGTAGGTCTATAAAAAAATCAATATATATGCTATACGAATGATTCATTAATATAGACTCGGTACTGGTACCCTATATATATAGCCAAGTTATCATTACTCATTGTGTGTTATTACTTTTTTATTATTTCTCTATTTTCTCTCTCTTTTTTTCTCTCTGAATTGTTGGGAAGGGCCTGTGAGTAAGCATTTCATTAATGTCTAACTTACATGCTGACCAAACTGGACACCAGAAGCAATCAGGACACGCAGGTTGAAATATCAAAACAAACTCTGAACCAATTATACACTGCTCAAAAAAATAAAGGGAACACTTAAACAACACAATGTAACTCCAAGTCAATCACACTTCTGTGAAATCAAACTGTCCACTTAGGAAGCAACACTGATTGACAATAAATTTCACATGCTGTTGTGCAAATGGAATAGACAAAAGGTGGAAACTATAGGCAATTAGCAAGACACCCCCAATAAAGAAGTGGTTCTGCAGGTGGTGACCACAGACCACTTCTCAGTTCCTATGCTTCCTGGCTGATGTTTTGGTCCCTTTTGAATGCTGGCGGGGCTTTCACTCTAGTGGTAGCATGAGACGGAGTCTACAACCCACACAAGTGGCTCAGGTAGTGCAGCTCATCCAGGATGGCACATCAATGCGAGATGTGGCAAGAAGGTTTGCTGTGTCTGTCAGCGTAGTGTCCAGAGCATGGAGACGCTACCAGGAGCAGTGTATTTATTTGGGGACAGGTCAAAAATCATTAAACATTTACTTGCTGTTGCTAGCTAATTTGTCCTGGTATGAAAGGGGGATACCTAGTCAGTTGTCCAACTGAATGTATTCAACTGAAATGTGTCTTCCGCATTTAACCCAACCCCTATATAAACATTGGGTTGTTATTTTACCTGAAATGCACAAGGTCCTCAACTCCGACAATTAATCCACAGATAAAACGGTAAAGCGAATTTGTTTCTCGTCATCTCTCCTCCTTCCTTAAGGCTTATTTTTCTTCATTAGACTTTATATGGCGGTTGGCAACCAACTTTATAGCAACCTACTGGAGTGTGCACCTAAGTTCATCTTTCAATCACCCACGTGGGTATATGCTCCTAAAAACCAATGAGGAGATGGGAGAGGCCGGACTTGCAGCACGTTGAGCGTCACAAATATAACCAATTTCTATTTTAGCGCCTGGCCATGCAGACGCTCGCGAGCAGTGTGGGTACAATGATTGAATAACGTGTATGTGTACATTTATTTTGCGGCGCGAGTGGTGTGGTCAGCATGTTACACAGCTCTCTGTCTACCTTACTATTCCCTTCATGCGCAATTCATGCATCTCTGCTGGCAACTCAACTTTCTCTGCCCCCTCTCTCTAGCGCTTGAATGAGCAACCTATATTGACATTGAACAGCAATATAGTTTGAAACTTATTTCAAGCCTAGGCCTATTCGAGGAGACCAGCATAGATCGATCCTCTTGGCTACAGCGTTGGCAATGAACTGGCAGGGACGTTTGAATGGCGAGAGCGACGTGTAGCTAGTGTGATGTAATCACATTGGCTATTGATACATTGCTGCACTGATGCAATGTTAATGTAAAAAACAGGCAGAGAAATGTATTAATTAATTCATTCACAGAACGAAACCCACAGACCTGTCAGTGGCAGTGCGCGGCCTGTCAGTGTCCCCATTAACAATTTCAGCTTATAGACGGTTGGCTAATGATTTGCGCACATCAATGTGGCCGGAAGCCATGCTTTGTTATGATTCTGAACAGTCAGATAGCTAGCAAAAATGACAAGGTCTGCCATGTGGGGAATCGATGGTGGCTCATTTCAGCTAGTTTTATCTTGTTCTTGACACCATGTCTTGTTTTGACTGATTTCATGTCAATGCTAATATGGCTAAAATTCGCTAGCTAGCTAACCAAACTGTAACGATCTATTTGAGAGACGAGTGCTCATTGTGCAAATGTATTTATGTTTTCAATGAACATTTGGAGATTAAATATAGTTTAAATATTGTCAACAATCTCAGCCAACTGTTTTGCCCCATAGTTGTCAGCGCAGTGGTTTTGTTGCTAAACAAACAACCCCTCTATTTTCACATGTGAAAGCAAAAATCTATCCAGTTCTGAATAAATAATTGACAAATAGCAGCAGGACAATATTTTTGTTTTATTGTTCTTGTTTTATTTAATTGCACCAAAGAAAACAAGTGATAGACAACAATACAGATAAAACAAATGAGACATGGGCCTCCCGAGTGGTGCAGTGGTCTAAGGCGCTAGCTGTGCCATTAGAGATTCTGGGTTCGAGTCCAGGCCTTGTCGCATCCGGCCGCGACCGGGAGGAACATGGGGCGGTGCACAATTGGCCCAGCGTCGTCCGGGTTAGGCCGGCAGGGATACCCTTGTCTCATCGCGCACTAGCGACTCCTGTGGCGGGCCGGGCGCAGTGCACGCTGACACGGTCGCCAGGTGTACGGTGTTTCCTCCGACACATTGGTGCGGCTGGCTTCCGGGTTGGATGGGCATTGTGTCAAGAAGCAGTGCGGCTTGGTTGGGTTGTGTTTCAGAGGACGCATGGCTCTTGACCTTCGCCTCTCCCGAGTCTGTACGGGAGTTGCAGCGATGAGAAAGGACTGTAACAACTACCAATTGGATACCACAAAATTGGGGAGAGAAAAGGGGTGAAAAATACAACAAAACCCCCCCCCCCAAAAAAGATGTGCTCGTATAAAAAAAAATTAGTCCGAATCAAGGACTTGGTTAGAAAGAGCGTTTTACTTTGAGCGAAACTTCCTTATCACAGTGGGATGCCAACTTTGGCCATGACCCACCTACAACCTTACCTTTACAAAACAAATGTTTCTATTCAGGGCCAAGGTCTTAAACTGATACCACAACCCTCCAGTGTTCTAACTGTTCTAACTGTTCTTCCCTTTCCTGCCACTAGGGGTCAGATGGAGAGCGATAAGGGAGAACATGGGCGCAGGCAGAGAGACAAAGACCACAGAGGAAGAGACGAGGAGAGGAAACGACAGCGCCACCACTATGAGTTTGACAAGTTCATACGGCGCAAGGAGGAGACAAAGTGGGGTAAAGGCTACTGCCAGGACCGGGCCAAGAAAGATGGCCACCACCACGGCTCCTACTCCTACTGCCCCAGTACGGGCGACAAAGTGGGTAAGGAGGACAGGGAGGGCATTGGCGCTAGCAGGAAGGACCGCACCCGGAACAAGGTGAGCGACAAGGTGAGCAAGAGAGGTTCTGGTGTTGGGGTAGGTTGTTCTTTTTGTGGTTCATTTTTACTGAAAGAACATTGGTAATGTACAGAAGGTTACGTTTTACATTACAGTGCCTTTATTACTGTGTAATTATTCCTGTACGTACACTGTAAAAACTATTGTTGCAAGGTTGGATTCGTTTGGACTTTTAAGTATTTTTAAGTTAACAAAGGTTGTTTTACATTCTTCTGATTTATTCAGTTTTTTTTAACAATATAACCCCACCATACAGTGGTTTCTCCTTTAAAAGTTGTGAGCTTACACCGCTGGACTTAGAGGTACCCAGCGTCACAGCGTCATTGCTCCAGACCACCACAAGAGGGAGTTAGAGCACTCATTATGCATTTGGGTCCAAAGGTTTTTATATGACCAATCATATTGAGTGGTTCCAATGACAAATTTGACGCGGGCCACCTGTCCCTGGTGACTTCAGCAAAGATGGCTGACAAAACATTACTGTAAGCAAATGTATGTAGTTATAACATCATAACGAGTCAAGAAAAAAAAATACAATTGAGAGGAACATGTTAGTTAATGTAGAGACAAATGATTGTGAATATTTTATTGTTATAAAGTTAATTTACTAAAATTGCTATTGTGGCTGAAAACACTGTGTCATTTGGAATCTTTTACGTGGAAAGGGGAAAAAGTATTATTATTAGTTTTTCACAAGCATAGCAGGATGGGCTATTAGCTGAACAATAGACTATTCAACCTTTACTAAAGAATTGTCTAATAGCCAAGCTAGTTGTGAAACCCCCTCCTCCCCAGCTAACAAATAATTTTCAGGACTATCTAGAAAAAGCAGCGGAGATTCGCAATAGGTTTCTAAGAGGTTTCTAAGAGTAGAGATTCGCAATAGGTTTCTAACTGTTCTCCACAATGTGTGGATGAAACTCTTAATTTGGCATTGGGGGAAACCACGACAATGAACTGCTACAAAAAATACCTGCTGAAGAACACTAATGTTCACAACCACATATACTTTGAACTCACGAAAAGTGGGAGATGCGGTCAAGAAACACTGGCATGTTTTATTTACGCGATAAATTTGTCCGTGCCAACTGGCAGCCACAAAAGAAAATCAGACAGAATCAGCCAGAGTTTCACCCTCCAGACATTATTTCCTAAAGGTCTTAATTATGAAATGCCTATGTATGTAATGTTGTAAATTTGAACATGAATTATGCCCCTATTTCAGATTACTCTGACGTTTTACTTACACTGGACCCAATGATTTATGAATACTTGCTTGGTAGGTCGATGTCCTCATTGTGGTTTTACAGACGTGTTTAAGACGTTTTATGTACACACTTTATTTGAATATTTATGAAATGCAAATTGTTAAATTTGGTAGCACTTATGTTTTTCCTTCGCCTCCAACCCCTTTCGATGTGTGGAACGGATGTGGGTGTGGCTAGGTCTACATCAGGGTGCTAATTTAAAAAAACTCATAAAAGCTCTGACGAAGGCTGCGAGGACGATACGTAAAGCTTATTAAAGATCAGTGATACGATCAAGAGCAGTGTGCGGGTTCCTTCTTTTTCCTCATCTTATCCGGCTGTTGCCATGCACATGCAAAAAAGATAGCTCAGATGTGCGAGTGTCTTTTTGAATTTTGAATTTGACTTCACAAACAACAAGAGGGCTTAATTGGAGTATTTCTTCGGAGCCTAGACCTATATAAAATAACTTAACTGGCTGAGGTAGGCTGAGGCTTTATTAGGCCTACTTACAATTGCAACTGGTCAAAAATGTAGCATCCTACATAAAACAATCATTTAAAGAAAAAAAAGTCTGCACGTTCGAACTAAAACAATGTAACTAAAAATAAGCCACACATTTGTAATTCCCAAGCTCTAAAAATAATTGAAAAGGTAGATACAAATGATGTATGACATTTTGGTTACAATAAAGAATGTAGCCCATCATGCAAATGATTCCTATTAGCAGGACAATAGACTTTGTGAAAATCCCTCAACTTGCAATGTATTCGATTAAGTACTCTAAAGTGTTACACGGAACCCAAACCGGCTGCGCGCGTGCGCCATCGTGCGCTATCGTGCATAAATTTATTTTGCCCCCCCCCCCCCCACACACACCAAACGCGATCACAACACGCAGGTTAAAATATCAAAACAAACTCTGAACCAATGACATTAATTTGGGGACAGGTCAAAAAGCATTAAACATGTATGGCAATTTAGCTAGCTAGCTTGCACTTGCTAGCTAACGTTAATTTGTCCTATTTAGCTAGCTTGCTGTTGCTAGCTAATTTTAGCTGAAATGCACAAGGACCTCTACTCCGACAATTAATCCACACAAAACGGCCAACCGAATCGTTTCTATTCATCTCTCCTCCTTCCAGGCTTTTTCATCTTTGAATTTATATGGTGATCGCATTAAAACTTTCATTGTATTACCACGACAACCTGCAACAAAGTTCGTCTTTCAGTCACCCACATGGGTATAACCAATTAGGAGATGGCATGTGGCTACCTGCTTCTATAAACCAATGAGGAGATGGGAGAGGCAGGACTTGCAGCGCGATCTGCGTCAGAAATAGGAACGACATCTATTTTAGCCCTTGGTGTCGCAGATGCTCGTTGGCACACGCAAGCAGTGTGGGTGCAATAAGTGAATAACATGGATTTCTATATTTATTTTGCGAGTAATTCTTTATGGATCCAACTAAATCAACATCTGCATTTTGAAATAGTTTTTTAAATAATTATTTTATTAACGAAATGTGTTTTGTTTATTAGGCTACTGTGCAGTCTACAATACATACTGTAGTTAACATGGGACTCTTTCAAAATGCAGATGTTGATTTAGTTATGGATCCATAATGAATTACTATGGGAATAAATATCACTGATTTACAGAAATATTGGAACAAAGTTGTCTAATGAAGGCAAACAATTTAGAATCTTCCAATCCTGTAGCCTACTCCCAACCGTCATGTTGTTCATCGCCGTATTTTCCATTCCATCCTAACGGAAACCCTGAGGGTTTTGTTTTTCGTTTTTCTCTGAATAGAAACACCATAATATTAATCAAATGAATTAAGACAAATTTCTTAAAATCAATCCCATATTCTATGTTATTACAAAAAAGGTTTTAAATTCTCTGGTAATGCCAATATGGAATACTATCAAATGCTTCTCAAAGATGCCCTCTAGTGGTCAAACTAACATTAACTTGCAGTAACAGAAAAAATGGCTGAGAATTAAATGACATGCCACAGAATACTGCGGCAGCACACAAGGTGTGCCACAGTACGACGCGACTTTTAAAGGAGGAACCACTGAACACATTTCCAGCTGCTTGTCACGCAGCATGTATACCCAAGTCTGTGTTTCGTCAGCTGCGAAGACCGTGTTATACTGTTACAGTGCAGTGGAGACATTTTTATTTCAATACAACTTTATTGTGCACGAGATGATGATTTACAGCATAAGATGATCGTATGTACTGTCATCCTACATCGTGTTGAAAACAGTGAAAATTACAGTACATATGCACTACACATAAGAATATTACATATCTACATGTTACTCCTATTGATCCAGGCTCGTGTCTCTCAGTCTGTGTTAGCCCATCAGGACAGAGGGACGTCCCAGTCAGAGGGGCCACACCAGATAGGAGGGGCTCTGCCAAACAAGGTACAGTAAGCTATCCTTTCCACTACCAGCTAAGGTACAGCTACAGCTAGGCTTTCTACATGGGGGAAGAGGGAGGGACAGGGTTTGCACTTTTGGGAGTAATTTATTCCGCCAGGCAAGCTCAATTAAAAGCAGATAAAGAAAGACAAAATACTTTTAAAACCCAGGTCTGATAGGTGGGGGCCGGGGGTTGGGGCATCTGCTAGTACAGCATCTAACATATCAACATCTAACAATATGCTTTTGATATAATTTGGAGAAAAAAATTATTTAACGTCTTCTCCAGAGCCACTGGAGCAATCGGCACCAAATTCGTTATATAGCATCTATGGATACACATCTTCAATATTTCCAAGACTAGCTGAAACAATATGGCCGCTATAAGCCAATGAGCTTGCATGAATATTTGTTCCTGTCCAACAGTACCACCATGCTGTCGAACTGAACCATACTTT
The DNA here is from genome assembly GCF_029448725.1 of Salvelinus fontinalis. Lineage (NCBI taxonomy): Eukaryota > Metazoa > Chordata > Actinopteri > Salmoniformes > Salmonidae > Salvelinus > Salvelinus fontinalis. The sequence continues at coordinate 50,535,538 of NC_074687.1, forward strand.
ACAGGTTAGCTAGATTCATATCCCTGAGCATTTATGCCAAATTGTATCACTCTGAGTCAAACAGATCAAGAGATATAAACATGCCCATTATAGCACCACTGTGTTGTCAATCTCAATGTGCTTGCATATTTTGAGTCTTGACAGTGTTAAGAACATGAATGTGTATTGGTCAGTAGCGACCATGTTGTTTGAGATGCTAACCTGGAACATATTGTGTTGAGAGACCTTGATCCAAATTGATTCTAGATCGGTTCAGTGGTTCCGGAGTAGATGTATTTTTCACAAAATTCAAAATGGCAGAAAATCCATTATGGTGGACCTTATGGGTTCATGAGGCAAATTTGTTCCTTGTGAGAAGAGGGACCTATGTACTGAATTATGGGATGAGGGGCGTGACCTTTTTAAAGGTTGCATTTTCACTCGCTTGTTGTAGCGCCACCATGTGGCTAATGGCATTGCATCAGCGGGTGTGGCCCATGGCCATTTACCATCATGCAACTTTACTTCCTCCTAGGCCTTATTATCTCACGGGAATTATACACTGCTCAAAAAAATAAAGGGAACACTTAAACAACACAATGTAACTCCAAGTCAATCACACTTCTGTGAAATCAAACTGTCCACTTAGGAAGCAACACTGATTGACAATAAATTCCACATGCTGTTGTGCAAATGGAATAGACAAAAGGTGTAAATTATAGGCAATTAGCAAGACACCCCCCAAAAAGGAATGATTCTGCAGGTGGTGACCACAGACCACTTCTCAGTTCCTATGCTTCCTGGCTGATGTTTTGGTCACTTTTGAATGCTGGCGGTGCTCTCACTCTAGTGGTAGCATGAGACGGAGTCTACAACTCACACAAGTGGCTCAGGTAGTGCAGTTCATCCAGGATGGCACATCAATGCGAGCTGTGGCAAAAAGGTTTGCTGTGTCTGTCAGCGTAGTGTCCAGAGCATGGAGGCGCTACCAGGAGACAGGCCAGTACATCAGGAGACGTGGAGGAGGCCGTAGGAGGGCAACAACCCAGCAGCAGGACCGCTACCTCCGCCTTTGTGCAAGGAGGTGCACTGCCAGAGCCCTGCAAAATGACCTCCAGCAGGCCACAAATGTGCACCTGTGGAACGATCGTTAAGACACTAACAGCTTACAGACGGTAGGCAATAAAGGTCACAGTTATGAAAACTTAGGACAATAAAGAGGCCTTTCTACTCACTCTGAAAACACCAAAAGAAAGATGCCCAGGGTTCCCTGCTCATCTGCGTGAACGTGCCTTAGGCATGCTGCAAGGAGACATGAGGACTGCGATGTGGCCAGGGCAATAAATTGCCATGTCCGTACTGTGAGACGCCTAAGAAAGCGCTACAGGGAGACAGGACGGACAGCTGATCATCTTCACAGTGGCAGACTGTAACAACACCTGCACAGCATTGGTACATCCGAACATCTGCGGGACAGGTACAGGAAGGCAACAACAACAGCCTGAGTTACACCAGGAACGCACAGTCCCTCCATCAGTGCTCAGACTGTCCGCAATAGGCTGATAGAGGCTGGACTGAGGGCTTGTAGGCCTGTTGTAAGGCAGGTCCTCACCAGACATCACGGCAACAACGTTGCCTATGGGTGCAAACCCACCATCGCTGGACCAGACAGGACTGGCAAAAGTGCTCTCCACTGACGAGTCACAGTTTTGTCTCACCAGGGGTGATGGTCGGATTCGCGCTTATTGTTGAAGGAATGAGCGTTTCACCAAGGCATGTACGCCTCGATTTGGAGGTGGAGGGTCCGTCATGGTCTGGGGCGGTGTGTCACAGCATCATCGGACTGAGCTTGTTGTTATTGAAGGCAATCTCAACGCTGTGCGTTACAGGGAAGACATCATCCTCCCTCATGTGGTACCCTTCCTGCAGGCTCATCCTGACATGACCCTCCAGCATGACAATGCCACCAGCCATACTGCTCGTTCTGTGCATGATTTCCTTTCCCCTCCAAGACAGGAATGTCAGTGTTCTGCCATGGCCAGCGAAGAGCCCGGATCTCAATCCCATTGAGCATGTCTGGGACCTGTTGGATTGGAGGGTGAGGGCTAGGGCCATTCCCCTCAGAAATGTCCGGGAACTTGCAGGTGCCTTGGTGGAAGAGTGGGGTAACATCTCACAGCAAGAACTGGCAAATCTGGTGCAGTCCATGAGGAGGAGATGCACTGCAGTACTCAATGCAGCTGGTGGCCACACCAGATTCTGACTGTTACTTTTGATTTTGACCCCCCCCCCCCCCCGCCCCCTTGTTCAGGGACACATTATTCAATTTCTGTTAGTCACATGTCTGTGGAACTTGTTCAGTTTATGTCTCAGTTGTTGAATCTTGTTATGTTCATACAAATATTTACACATGTTAAATTTGCTGAAAATAAATGCAGTTGTGAGAGAGCGTTTCTTTTTTTGTTGAGTTTACATGGGACTTATTTAGAGCTTTTCAATTACCCAAAGTCGTTTAATTAATATATTAACATAGACCCTCCCATTCTCAATGATAAAAATGTAGATCTTGAAAGAATAGTACAGAATAGGCAGAGAACTCTGACACTATCAGAATCTTACAGTACACTTCCATTAGACAGGATTCATTTTCTTTCTGTCCTCTGTCAGAATGAACGTTTATTCACTTACTGTAAATAGCCCTCTTATGGAGGATTTCCCGAACAAAGATTAAGCCTAGTCCTGGATTAAAAGCACTCTCAATGTAGAATCTCCATTGAAAAAGCTTTTTTGTCCAGAACTAGGCTCAATATGTGGCCACGAAAACGACTCTGATAGTTTAGCAGCCATTTTGCGTTGTTGTTGTGAAACAGATTGTGTCGCTTTTCTCTCCCGTGTTCCTGCCTCCTCTCCATACAGGACCGACCGGCCATGCAGCTCTACCAGCCTGGCACTCGCAAATGCATGGGCTCAGCGAGCAAAGGTTACGAGCTCCCCATCGGCCAGTCGCCAGAACACGTTGCGATAGATCACTGCTATGAGGCCATTGCCATGGGAACAGGCTCGGAAAAGAGTAGTGAAGATTAGTCCAGTCCGTAGTCCGCTCCGTCGCTCTGATAGGCCTTTCACATTCTTTATGCGTATTGGGCTGCCAGATTGTAGGCTTGTGCATTACTAAACAACACGCATGCTCAAGGCTTTGGGGTTGATGGAGCTGCACTCACAGGTCACATCATTTGAACTTTCCGACACTTCTGCATCAAAACCTTTTGCGCAAATAATGTGAAAGGCTTGTAAGATTGGCCCGCCCTGACAGAAGGAGGAGGGTAACAAAAATCAAACATTCCCAGAACATAATGGAAACATTTTCAGTGTGTTCCCATTTGGTTGTATACTGTACATCACAAGAGTATGTTCTCTAAGCATGATGGGACCGAAGTTATAGGAAGTTGTTTGTTTCTTGCCTGTGTGTTATTCCCATGTTATGTCACCCTTGGGTACAATAGCACAATAATGACCTTTATTCATGATGCTTTTTTTTTACCCTGTATGTACAGTTGTTTCACGACAGGATAGTTCATCTGTGGTGTTTAAACGTCTGGTACATTCACTCATTTCAGAAACCACTGCCTGATAACAGTTATTTATATATATATATGTTATAGTTATATTTTGTATATTCCACATGAGACATTGTGTCATTGTTTTAATGAGAGTGTACCTGAGGCAGCACATTATAAGCCAGTTTCCCGGACACAGATTATGCCTAGTCCTGGAATAAAAAGCATGGTCAACGGAGTAGCTTTTTAGTCCAGGGCTAAAATGTATCTGTGTCCTGTACACTTCCCCTATGTGTCTGTCTACTAAGGAATATCTCATCAAGTGAGATCATATTTATAAGCCTTTTTAGTGATTCCATTTGACTGGGATGTTTTTCAAAGAAAGTCTATAGATTTTATCACAAAGAAAATATATGAAGTAGTGAGAATTATATTTAAGATATTCAAAATGTATTTGCAGTGTTGGATGTAGAACCTTTTAGAATATATTAAGCAAATAATTGTGTGTGCGTATGTGTGTGTTTCAGCGTTTGAGTGTGTGATAGGAGACAGAGAGGACAATGTTTAGGTTGTCAACAATATGCGTTTGTCAATTGTTCCCTTGTATAATGTGACTTATGACAATTCTTACATCATCGTGTTTCTAGTTGTCATAGACAGTAGCTATTTGTGTTAGGAAACATAAGGTGACGTGAACTGTCTTATAAAAGCAGTATTTCACACTTGAGCCAAGAAGAACAATAATTATCCATCATGGATTTGGAGCCCAGAGTTTTTCCTGGTCAGGTTACATGATCAACTAAAACTTCTGCCACTTAAATGTCATGATGAAAAGGAGGCAAAATTACATTAAAGGTGCTGAGTTTGATGCTGTTGAAAGTCAACATTTTCTAAACTGTTTGCACGGTTTTCTACCAAGTTGTGAACTGTTGGATTCAGCTGATACCTGAACTGCAGTGTGTTATGTTAGATATGTGTAACATGCCTTAGATATTTTTTGCACATGACAGTAAAATCACATTCTGGTTAAGCCACTTTCCTTCTGTTGTTTGTTTTCATGAAGAGATTTGAAAAAAAGTTAAATAAAACTATCCATTAGAGGTTTCCCTGTTCCTTAATTGAATTAATATTTTTTTCTGTTTGAAAAAAAAGGATGTCCACTTCTTTATGGCTAAGAGTACACGTATAATATCCACTCAGTAATATCTTAATATTTCCATTACACTTTCTATGAATACCCTCTTCATGATGAGTACATTGTAATGCCTCATGGGCTATGCATACTGGCATTATGGTGCTCAACATAGCTGTTCTATTAATAAAGCATTACAAGCCGACAAAGACAGCCCAATGTTTTAGAAAGCTAACTGATATAATCCATATTCTGACGCATTGTTTGTGCAATGAGGAATGATTGCCATGAATCTCCATTGAACTCCATTCATTCTACTCTTACTTGATGTACGCCCTCTGTTGGCTGGTAGGCTACCGTACGTTTTATGATGACACGCAAAAAGATGTCACAGGATTGGCTGAATCGCTCGATTCTTCTTCCGCTATGGTTGCGCATGCGTTGTCTCTTGTAGCGCAACAAGGAATTCATTCGTATGGAAGATCAGCAGGTAATGTTTTTTCATTTAGCGGCCGTAGATTTCAAAGTGTAATTTATTGAATTACACTTAAAAGCAGCTTTGCCCAAGGTTGTATGCTGCATGTTGTAAACATTTCTTGAGGATTGAGATGTCGTAACTGAATAGCTGAACTTGCATGATCTGAGGAAGAGTTTATCAAGCCAAGCAGTGAAATGTGCAACATGGTAACGTTAACGTTGCTTGTTTCCATGTCAATAATTATCACTGATCCAAACATTAACCAGACCTTTCCCTTTTAAGTTGTCAACTAACTTCTAAATCAGCTAACATAATAATTCGGTCTATTCATGGCATATTCTAGGATAGCCCAATAAATGGCTAAATGGAGCCTAATTGCCTAACCTTATTGTCCAGTGACCTTACATTTTCTTTTTAAATGGGAATTGGCGCAGGCAGCTAAAACACTCAATCGAAACCTGAATCGATTCTTAATTGCGTGATGCTTCTATAAACATAAAACGCTCTACAAAATGTCACAAATGTTAAATATACAGTTACTGTACACTGTTTTAACACAGTTGCAGGAGTATTTTTCAGTGTCAACACATTTGTGGTGTATGTCTTTTTAATTAGCACAGGTATGCTTCTGTCTTCCATCTGTTTTCCGTAAATAAGTGCAGTAACATGGGAAAATGGTCGTGTGGGAACCTTAACCATAACCCTATAAAGATGTGAAGTAATTTAACCTTTAGTTAAAAAAAAAAAATGTATCGCTGATATGAAAGGTTCCTTGTGTTTCCAAAACCGTACCGCATGCAATGGGTTTTAACATTCAGAACGATCGTCGGGGCTCTCAAAAAAGCTACACCAGCCAGAAGATAATATTGCCAATAGGTGCGAAAGGTATTTAACGTCAATGAATAGGTTCATTCAAGGATAGCCTTTTGATCCATTGCCACAAATTCCACGTCAGTGTGTTTTTGATACAAGAGAACAATGAGGTGTAGCCTACAAAAGCATATTGACCTGAATACGTGCATTGTATGTAGGCAGTAACGTGTGACCGCAAATGGTATGTACGCTACTTCAAGGCAAAGTCACAGGCATCTGACACCAAACAGTTGGCAGAGACGAACTAGTAGCCTAATGTTTAACTTGTATATGCGCAGTGAGGAGGTCACCATGGTGTTGATGAATCCTGTCATTTCCAAGCTGACCGGTAAACTGGTCGTCCTGGCTAGTGCGTCTCCAAGGAGGCTGGAGATACTCACCAATGTGGTAAGACTGAGGCCTCCTTCCTTACCCTCTTCTTCTTTGATAGGATGAATAAGTGAAAGCAAGGTTTCTACAATATTGGGACATTTGCAATCACCTATCCATGTCATGAAAGTTCAATGACTACTTCCGTTAAGGGAGTAAGAAAACAAACTTTTTTTTAAAGCCTATTCAAACTGAGCCTCTAAGGTACAGTAATGACATGTAATATCTGATGGTGACGATGCCTTGTTATTCCATTTATGTCACAGGGTTTACGATTTGAGGTTGTCCCATCCTGGTTCAAGGAAACGTTAGACAAGAGGCTCTTCAAAATGCCCCATGAGTATGCTGTGGAGACTGCCAAGCAGAAGGCCCTGGAGGTGGCCAAGAGGATGCCATTTGTCAGTGAAGCCTTTGCTTACTGTTATTATTATTACAATATCATTACCATATTTGTCTGTTAATATTCTTACCTCACGGAAGAAACAAATATATACTTTTGAATGTCTGTGGTTTCTTAATTTGTTCTAGAAACACCTGAAAACTCCCGACATTGTGATTGGAGCAGACACTGTTGTTGTAAGCAAATTCAGCTATATCAATGTCTTCTATCCTTCATCTCATAGTGGTTATTATCTCCTTTACACTGTATTGGTTGTCTTCTTTTCTCAGACAGTGGATGGACTGATTCTTGAGAAGCCAGTGGACAAGCAAGATGCATACCGAATGCTTTCAAGGTTTTGAGAGAGTTTTGCCTCTGGCTAATTCGGTGTACATTTAAAAAAAAAATAATAACAAAAGGAAAACATAGTTATCCCTATTTCATCTTTGTTTTTGTGTTTCTGAACAGGTTGAGTGGTAAAGAACACAGTGTTTTTACCGGAGTGGCGATCATTCTCTGCCATGAGAAAGAAGGTATGCCTTAAAAACATAAAATGGGTAAAAGGGTAGGTTGGGAAGTTGTCTGCCTTAAAGTTGTACATGTTTATATCATTATATTCAATGGTTCCCTCTCTGATTCAGAGGGGTTGGGTTAAATGGGAAGACACATTTCAGTTGAATGCATTCCGTTTTACAACTGACTAGGTCCCGTTCTTTCCAGGTGAAGAGATTGATTATCAAGTGATTGACTTCTATGAGGAGACTAAGGTGAAGTTTGCAGATCTGTCTGACGATTTACTCTGGGAGTACATCAATAGCGGAGAACCCATGTGAGTTTCACCTCTCTTCTTCTGTTTGCATTACTGGCTATGGTGTAATGCCAATAGATTTTTCTAAGTTTAGAACCCAGCCTCACCTCTCGCAGAGGCAATTGGGGTCACTTCACTGAATTCAAACCTTGTGAACTCATGGTTTTGTGGACTTTGATACAGCCAACCGGTCCATGTTTGCGTCACTTTAGATAAGGTATGGATTTTGTGTTATAATTTCAGCCTGAAAGAAATAAGTGAGGGTCAATGAGCCTTAGATCAATCATAGAAGCATGTTCTGCTGTGTGGTCTCGTATACCGTGGCCAGTTCTGACACTATGTGGCCCCTCTCTATCGCTCTCTGTCTCTATGTGCCTCACTGTCTCTCAATTTGTGTGAGACATGTGTGTGTTTGTTGTGTCTCTGTGTGTGTGTGTATGTTTCTCTGTTTGTGTGTGTGCATGCGTCTGGGTCTCTGTATGTGTGTGTGTGACAGGGACAAGGCTGGTGGCTATGGTATCCAGGCTCTGGGTGGTATGCTGGTGGAGTATGTCCACGGAGACTTCCTGAATGTGGTGGGCTTCCCGCTCAACCAGTTCTGCAAGAAGCTGAGTCTCATCTTCAGCCCCCCAGGCAGCCTGAAACAAAACAGAATCCAGACCAGCCCCCAAGGCAGCCCTGTCGACACGGCCCCTCCAGCCGAGCCAGCCGCCAGCAGCCCCTCAGGCAGCCCAACCCATAACGGCCCTCCGGACAGCCAAGGACAAAACATCCCTCCAGCCAGTACAGCCCACAATGTCAGTACACATGTCAATGCATTGAAATATGTATTTTGCCCTTAGCAATTATTGCACAACACTTAATTTGTCATTTGTCAATGTTGGTGTTTTCAATTAATTGTTTTTAATGCGTTACATGGACAATAAAGTTTATTGAATTGAATCCATTTATAATTTATCCCATTCATCCATCCATCAAGGTGAAACAGGAGGAGAGTGGGTGTGGAGAGGGCGAGGTGCCCTGCACGTTGGTTAACAACCTGTCTAAGTGCTCTGAGAACGGGGAGGCTGAGCCCCAGGGCATCAGCGACCCTGCAGCACCAGACTTGACCAGCAGGGGCACCATGCAGATGCAGAATGTGAGGGAGCACGAGACGGAAGACATCAAGGAAAAGTTGAGCAAGATGATCGAGCTCATGGATGGATTTAAAGCCTCAAAGGTATCCTGTGGATGGATATATATTTACAGTTGAAGTCGGAAGTTTACATACACTTAGGTTGGAGTCATTAAAACTCGTTTTTCAATCACTCCACACATTTCTTGTTAAAAAACTATAGTTTTGGCAAGTCGGTTAGGACATCTACTTTGTGCACAACACAAGTAATTTTTCCAACAATTGTTTCCAAACAGATTATTTCACTTATAATTCACTGTATTCCAGTGGGTCAGAAGTTTACATGTACTAAGTTGACTGTGCCTTTAAACAGCTTGGAAAATTCCAGAAAATGATGTCATGGCTTTAGAAGCTTCTGATAGGCTAATTTACATAATTTAAGTCTATTGGAGGTGTACCTGTGGATGTATTTCAAGACCCACCTTCAAACTCAGTGCCTTTTTTGCTTGACATCATGGGAAAATGAGTCTGGTTCATCCTTGGGAGCAATTTCTAAATGCCTGAAGGTACCACGTTCATCTGTACAAACACCATGGGACCATGCAGCCGTCATACCGCTCAGGAAGGAGACGCATTCTGTCTCCTTTTTTATTTATTTTATTTATTTCACCTTTATTTAACCAGGTAGGCTAGTTGAGAACAAGTTCTCATTTGAAACTGCGACCTGGCCAAGATAAAGCATAGCAATTCAACACATACAACAACACAGAGTTACACATGGAATAAACAAAACATACAGTCAATAATACAGTAGAAAAGAAAAAAGGTATATATACGAAGTGCAAATGAGGTAAGATAAGGGAGTTAAGGCAATAAATAGGCCATGGTGGCGAAGTAATTACAATATACAATTAAACACTGCAATGGTAGATGTGCAGAAGATGAATGTGCAAGTAGGGATACAAAGGAGCAAGATAAATAAATACAGTATGGGGATGAGGTAGATAGATGGGCTGTTTACAGATGGGCTATGTACAGGTGCAATGATCTGTGAGCTGCTCTGACAGCTGGTGCTTAAAGCTAGTGAGGGAGATATGTGTCTCCAGCTTCAGTGATTTTTGCAGTTCTCTCCTAGAGATGAACGTACTTTGGTGCGAAAAGTGCAAATCAGTCCCATAACAATAGCAAAGGACCTTGTGAAGATGCTTGAGGAAACAGGTACAAAAGTATCTATATCCACAGTAAAACGGGTCCTATATTGACGTAACCTGAAAGGCCGCTTAGCAAGGAAGAAGCCACTGGTCCAAAACCGCCATAAAAAAGCCAGACTACGGTTTGCAACTGCACATGGGGACAAAGATTGTACTTTTTGGAGAAATGTCCTCTGGTCTGATGAAGCAAAAATAGAACTGTTTGGCCATAATGACCATCGTTTTGTTTGGAGGAAAAAGGGGGAACATCATCCCGACCGTGAGGCACGGGGGTGGCAGCATCATGTTGCTTTGCTGCAGGAGGGACTGGTGCACTTCACACTTCACAAAATAGATGGCATCATGAGGAGGAAAATTACGTGGAAATATTTAAGCAACATTTCAAGACATCAGTCATGAAGTTAAATGAAGTTAAAGCTTGGTCGCAAATGGGTCTTCCAAATGGACAATGACCCCAAGCATACTTCCAAAGTTGTGGCAAAATGGCGTAAGGACAACAAAGTCAAGGTATTAGAGTAGCCATCACAAAGCCCTGACCTCAATCCCATAGAAACTTTGTGGGCAGACCTGAAAAAGCGTGTGTGAGCAAGGAGGCCTACAAACCTGGCTCAGTTACACAAGCTCTGTCAGGAGGAATGGGCCAAAATTCACCCAACTTATTGTGGGAAGCTTGTGGAAGGCTACCCCCAGGTAAAACAATTTAAAGGCAATGCTACCAAATACTAATTCAGTGTATGTAAACTTCTGGCCCACTGGGAATGTGATGAAAGAAATAAAAGCTGAAATATATTATTCTCTCTACTATTGTTCTGACATTTCACATTCTTAAAATAAAGTGGTGATCCTAACTGTCCTAAAACAAGGACTTTTTACTAGGATTAAATGTCAGGAATTGTGAAAAACTGAGTTTAAATGTATTTGGCTAAGGTGTATGTAAACTTCCGTCTTCAACTGTATGTACTATAACAAAACATTGAATCCCTTGCTGTTATGTTTTAGTTTCCCATACATCTAGGTTTTATGTTGTTCATGTATTCATGTTCAAGCTGAGGTTGCATGAAGTTTAATTTTAGGCTTATTAATCAAACTACTTTTGCTTGAGGTAGGTTAAAACATGATTTGGAGTTTTCTATTGCTCCTCTTTGTTCTCTATTCTCGCATTGATCGTTTTTCCCTATTGTTTTGTATCCTAGGTGTTGTTCACAGCATCCAAGCTGCGTGTGTTTGACGTGTTAAGGAGCAGTAAGACAGGGGAGCTGCAGGCTGAGGATGTGGCCCAGGGGATCAAAGCATCTTTGAAGGGGACCGAACGCTTGCTGGAGGCCTGCGTCTCTCTGGGACTCCTGCAAAGAACGGGAAAAGGTATACTGTCTCAATTTCTCACATTGTCTCCCTCTATAATTTGTTTCCTTCTGTTAGACATATTCTTTCTTTTTTCCGAGACATTGTTCATGGCGTCTAAGCTGTGTGTGTTACGGAGTGATTTATAACATGCCTCCTGACATGCCAATTTCTCCCTAGAATACGCAAACACAGCGATGTCCAGGCATTTCCTGCTGTCGGACGGTCCCCTCTCTCTGCAGGGGTACATCCAGCACTGTAACGAACGGGTGTGGCCTCTCTTCACCCACCTGGAGACTGCTGTGAGGGAGGGGACCAACCAGCACGAGAAGGCCTTCGGGAAAACCTCTGATAACCTTTTCCAGGTAATAACAATCAAGTTTCATGTCACATTGCAGTTACCTTGGTAATTATTCAGCAGATCAGTCTTGTTCCTGGAGAGCCACAGTACGGCAGCTTTTTGTTCAAGCTTAGCAGAATCAGCTAGTCAAGGTGTGGGAGACGTGTTGATTATTCTATCCAGTTAACACCAGATAGAATGGTTTTGTATTATTGTTTATAAGTAAACAATTGAATATGCAAACATTAAGAACACCTACTCTTTCCATGACATAGACTGACCAGGTGAATCCAGGTGAAAGCTATGATCTCTTATTGATGTCATTTGTTGAATCCACTTCAATCCTTGTAGATGAAGGGGAGGAGACAGTTTAAATAATGATTTTTAAGCCTTGAGACATGGATTGTGTATGTGTGCCATCAGAGGGTGAATGGGCAAGACAAAATATTTAAGTGTCTTTGAATGGGGTATGGTAGTAGGTGCCAGGTGTACCGGTTTGGGTCAAGAACTGTAACGCTGCTGGGATTTTCACGCTCAACAGTTTCCCGTGTGTATCAAGAATGGTCCACCACCCAAAGGACATCCAGCCAACTGTGGGAAGCATTGGAGTCAACATGGGCCAGCATCCCTGTGGAATGCTTTCAACACCTTGTAGAGTCCATGCCCTGGCGTATTGAGGCTGTTCTGAGGGCAAAAGGGGGTGCAACTCAATATTAGGAAAGTGTTCCTAATGTTTTGTTTTCTAACTGTAGAACTGAGTATTGGAGTGGTAACTGTTATTGTTTTCGTCCATTGTTATAGGATGCCTACTACAGCAGACATGAAGTGAAGCTGCGATTCATGAAGGCCATGCACAGCATCGCAAAGGTTTCTGGTAGAGACGTGGCGACGGCCTTTGACCTCTCCAAGTATAAGACGGCCTGCGACCTGGGCGGTAAGGTCATAGTAACCTAAACCTCAATTCCATTTAAAATGGCCATCACATTGTATTGCTACAATATTGTAGTAAAATCTCAAATGGCCCTTCCATTATTATCTTCATTGTGATTTACATTACAAAGCCTCTGGCTAGAAGTATGCTCTTAAATAGAGAGTCGGGTGTAGCCTATCAGAATCAATCCATACCAATCATCAGTGTTTTACCTATCACCCAGGATGCACTGGGGCCATGGCGTATGAGTTTGCCAAAGCACACCCGGGGTTGTCTGTGACCATGTTCGACTTACCCGAAGTCATTGAGATGAGCGGTCACTTCCGGCCACATGACGCAGATGACAGAGTATCTTTTGTAGCAGGTTTGTTTAATGACTTACAGAGGGTGGAATGGATTTTAGAATACTGTTGTCATCATGGGTAATGTGTTCTGTGGATGCACAATAGCATTTAGCAATAAGTGCCATTTTGATCATGAATTTGTTTTCTGTCAGGGTACATGTCAAATGTAATGAATAGTTTTTCTTTTTAATGTCTGAACAGGAGATTTCTTCAAAGATGAGCTTCCCAAGGCAGACGTATACATCCTGGCAAGAATTCTCCACGACTGGTCGGATGAGAAAGTACACATCTTGCTGAGTAAAATTGCGAAAGCATGCAATCCTGGTAAGAGTGAAAAACAATATATTATTTTTGGATTCTGATTTCTGACCCTGATAAGGATAATGATTCACACATTGGCTAGACATTTTTTTGTGTATCACTTGTGCTTGTGTAAAGAGTTAGCCTGGTCCCATGCTGTATGTGCCAAAGCCAACTCATCTGTTGTTGTCATGCCATACATTACTCATACATTTAGCAACAGAATTACAATTTCCCTCCAACAATTTTATGTGGATGAATTCCCTGACCCATAAGAAAACTCACGACAGGCCTGATGAAAAAATAAAATCTTTCTGTAAAATGTCCTAGTGTTGACATTTTAGTCGATGAAATAGATAGTGACATTTGCGGTGTAAATGCTTTTCTACGCAAATATTGATAATAACAACCATCATGTCAAAGTCAACTTTGAGTCACGCGATGATATGTTCTGCTATGTTGCCCACCCACCAAAGTGTGTAAAAAGCATAAGTTTATTAGGCAGATTAAATAAGTTCTAATGAACTTGAATGAACACAGAGGAGTTGGCTCAAGCCGAAACGGAATTAACCACAAGGTTATAATAAACAACGTAGTGTTTTAACAGTGTGCAAGTTGCATGTTCAACTCTTCAAATCAAAAGTGAGAAGCAGAGGGCACACATCATTGACTAGCCTAGGTACCTGACTGTCTCTGCTTTTAAGAAATACTACATTATTGCCTTATTAAAAAAACGACCAATTGACTAGTCCAAATTATGTGTATCATAGTTCAAAATGCCTTTATTGCATATTATGAATTTGACTTTCACATGCTAATGTAAATACTGATTGTATACACAACGTTAAATATGTATGCGTACATCCTGTGTACGCCATATCCGTCCCAGGCTGCTGCGTGCTGGTGAGTGAGATCTTTTTGGATGAGGACAGGAAGGGGCCGAGCAGAGGCCTACTTCAGGCCCTCAGTATGACCGAGGGGAGACAAAGGAGCGCCTCCGAATACAGCCTCCTACTGAAGAGCCACGGCTTCACCTCAGCGCAAATCAAACACACACACAACCTCCTGGATGCCATCCTGTGTGTCACTGAGTGACTTGGAGACAAACCTTGAAACCAATAAAGAAAATAAATCAATGAAATACCTCCCCAGTCGAGAATCAAACTCTTTCCCCAACCACTAGACACTGAGGCCCTGTTTAAATACTAAAGGTTCACTGATCTGACATGACGCAGGGATGGGTGATTGCAAACTGTGCTTACAGCCATCCTGTCATGTCAGATCAACGATTACTTCAAGAAAGGTAGGAAGGAAATATTCAAACAGGGCCTCATTACATATTACTTTTACCCATCCATTTCTTGTTGATCTTCAAAGGGGTCAGGAAGTGTGACTTTTAATTAATTATAAAAATGGACCACAGTGAAGGCATTTCTTTCAAACACTGCAATATAGACTCTAGCAGAGGTATGTCTATGCAGCTGACTTTGATCTCACAGTAATCCTTGAAGTCTGTCATTAAGCCAGCCAGGTCTCCCGTGATATAAGTCAGTATTCGATGTCCATCCATTTCTGAGGACGTAGGGAGATGACGTGGAAACCGGCCACTGGTGGCAACAGTGAGTGCCGTTACCTTCAAGTAGGTTTTGGTTTTGCTAGGGCAGGGTTTCCCAAACTCGGTCCTCGGGACCCCAAGGGGTGCATGTTTAGTTTTTTGCCCTAGCACTACAAAGCTGACTCAAATAATAAACTAATCATCACGCTTTGATCATTTTAATCTGCTGTCCCGAGGACCGAGTTTGGGAAACTTCGTACTAAGGGTGTTGGGGATGATGGATGAGCGTAAGCCTATCCCGAACCTTAACCCTTACCATAACCATTTGGAGATAATGCCTGAACTTAACCATAACAATTTAGAGTTAATGCCTAAACTTAACCTTAATCACTTCAAAATGTGATGGTTGGAACAACTTCTAAATTTGACGTTTGAGAAACATGGATGAACTTCTAATTCTGAGATTGGGAGAATTGGTAGCATAAAACTGTCATGACAGCAAAGACAACCAACATGGTTTAACTGACCACTTTCCCAACATTGTGAGACTTTTGAGACCACCACAACACTTCGTTGTTTGCCGTTTGACAATTTTCCTGTCTGAATTGTTTCAATAATGAAATAAATATTTTGTCTGAAATAATTCAGCTGTTGTTTTTTTCTCTTTCTGTGTACACTATTTGTAACAATGTGTTTGCAGTATTTATGCTTTGGCGTGGCTTGTCTGAAATCTGATTTGTCCGCGTGTTTTGAATAACAATGTTAATGCAACTGTGTAGAGCAGTGGTCACCTAATCCTGGTCTCAAAGCTATGGTGTGCAGGGTTTTACTCCAGCCCAGCACTGTCACACCTGATAACACTAAGATGAGCTAAGACAAGCTAAACACCTTCTTCACCCGCTTTGAGGAAAACCCAGTGCCACCAACACGGCCCGCTACCAAGGACTGTGGTCTCTCCTTCTCCGGGACCGACGTGAGTAAGACATTTAAGCGTGTTAACCTTCGCAAGGCTACCGGCCCAGACGGCACCCCTAGCCACATCCTCAGAGCATGGGCAGACCAGCTGGCTAGTGTGTTGACGGACATATTCAATCTCTCCCTATCACAGTCTGCTGTCCCCACGTGCTACAAGATGCCCACCATTGTTCCTGTACCAAAGAAAGCAAAGGTAACTGAACTAAATGACTATCGCCCCCTAGAACTCACTTCTGTCATCATGAAGTGCTTTGAGAGACTAGTCAAGGATCATATCACCTTCACCTTACCTGTCGCCCTAAACCCACTTCAATTTGCTTACCGCCCCAATAGATCCACAGACGATGCAATTGCCATCACACTGCACATTGCCCTATCTCATCTGGACAAGAGGAATACCTATATAAGAATGCTGTTCATTGACTATTGCTCAGCATTTAACACCATAGTACCCTCCAAGCTCATCATTAAGCTCGAGGCCCTGGGTCTGAACCCCGCCCAGTGCAACTGGGTCTTGGTACCTTAAAACTCCTCACAAACTTTTACAGATGTGCAATTGAGAGTACCCTGCCAGGCTGTATCACTGCCAGGTATGGCAACTGCACTGCCCGCAACCGCAGGGCTTTCCAGAGGGTGGTGCGGTCTGCCCAACGTATCACCGGGGGTAAACTGCCTACCTTTCAGGACACCTACAGTACCCGATGTCAAAGGAAGGCCAAAAAGATCAAGGACCGCAACCACCCGGGCCACTGCCTGTTCACCCAGCTATCATCCAGACGGTGAGGTCATTACAGGTGCACCAAATATGGGACATAGAGACTGAAACCGCTTCTATCTCAAGGCCATCAGACTGTTAAATAGCCATCACTAGCACATTAGAGGCTGCTGCCTATCTACATAGACCCAAAATCACTGGCCACTTTAATAAATGGAATTCTAGTCACTTTAATAATGTTTACATATTTTGCATTACTCCTCTCATATGTATATACTGTATTCTATTCTACTGTATCTTAGTCTATGCTGCTCTGACATTGCTAATCCATATATTTATATATTCTTAATTCCATTCCTTTACTTAGATTTGTGTGTATTGGGTATATGTGAAGTTTTTAGATATTGCTGCACTGTCGGAGCTAGAAATGCAAGCATTTCGCTACACCCGCAATAACATCTGCTAAACACTTGTATGTGACCAATAACATTAGATTTGATATGAGATAGGTCTTGATGATAGGTTTATTGATTGAAACTTTCATTGCAGTGTGGAGTTGGAAAACCTGCACGATGAACAGGTTGGTTTCTGGATAAAGTGATAAAGTACCCAGGCAAGCTCTAAAAACACGGCCTTGTGTTTCGGACCAGGAGGTGCTTCGATCATAGCAGAGAGACCATGGTGGGTGGAACCTACACGGATCTCCAGTATCTCAACATGCTGTTCCAGACTGAAGGAGAGGGACAGGACCCGATACTTACACCTTCTGTATGGACATGGGTTTAGAAGCGCCTGTATGCAGAGCAGCAGAAACCAACCTTTCATGGATGCCATGATAATGCTTAAATTGTGAAATCAAAGTTTCTATGGATTTTTTGTTTTGTATCATCAAAACAGATATTTGAATACATGTACACTGAACAACAATATAGCCGCAACATGGAACAATTTGAAAGATTTGACTTTTGATACAGTTCCTATAAGGAAATCGGTCAATTGCAATACATCCATTAGGCCGTAATCTATGAATAGCACATGAATGGGAATACAGATGGCTTCAAAAAATGTAGGGGCGTGGATCAGTATCAGATGTGACCACCATTTGCCTCATGCAGCGTGACTCACCTTTGCATAGAGTTGATCAGGCTGTTGATTGTGGCCTGTGGAATGTCGACCCACTCCTCTTCAATGGCAGTGCGAGGTTGCTGAATATTGGCAGGAACTGGAACCCGCTGTCATACAAGTCGATCCAGAGCATCCCAAACTTTTTCAATGGGTGACATGTCTGGTGAGTGTGCAGGCCATGAAAGAACTGGGACTTTTTCAGCTTCCTGGAATTGTGTACTGATCCTTGCGACATGGGGCCGTGCATTATCATGCAAAAACATGAGGTTATGGTGGCAGATGAATAGCACAACAAAGGGCCAAAGGATCTTGTCACGGTATCTCTGCATTTCAATTGCCATCGATAAAATGCAATTGTGCTCATTGTCCGTAGCTTATGCCTGCCCATACCATAACCCCACCGCCACCATGGGGCACTCTGTTTACAACGTTGACATCAGCAAACCATTCGCTCACACAATGCCATACACGCGGTCTATCATCTGCCTGGTACAGTTCAAACCGGCATTAATCCATGAAGAGCACACTTCTCCAGCGTGCCAGTGGCAATCGAAGGTGAGCATTTGCCCACTGAAGTCGGTTACAATGCCGAACTGCAGTCTGTTCAAAACATCATGCAGATTAGCTTCCTGGCGGCGGTTTCTGACAGTTTGTGCAGAAATTATTTGGTTGTGCAAACCCACAGTTTTATCAGCTGTCCGGGTGGCTGGTCGCAGAGGACCCCGCATGTAAGAAGTGTAGATCCTGGGCTGGCTTGGTTGCAGAGGGTCTACGATTGTGAGGCCGGTTGGAATTATTACCAAATTCTCTAAAAACGCCCGGAGGCGGCTTATGATAGAGAAATTAACATTCAATTATCTGGCAACAGCTCTGATGGACATTCTTGCAGTCATCATGCCAATTGAGTTGTGTGACAAAACGGCACATTTTAGTGTGGCCTTTTATTGTATCTAGCACAGGCTGTTTAATCAGCTTCTTGATATGCCACACCTGTCAGGTGGATGGATTATCTTGGCAAAGGAGAAATGCTCACTAACAGGGATGTAACCAAATTTGTGCACAAAATTTGAGCGAAATAAGCTTTTTGTGCCTTTAGAACATTGTGCCTATAGGGATATTTTATTTCAGCTCATGAAACATGGGACCCACACTTTAGATGTTGCGTTTATATTTTTGTTCAGTGTGTATATATATACAGTACCAGTCAACAGTTTGGACACACCAACTCGTTCCAAGGTTTTTCATTATTTTGACCATTTTCTACATTGTAGAAAAGACATTAAACTATGAAATAACACATACGGAATGCATTTCAATTAACAGGTGTGCCTTGTTAATTTGTGGAATTTGTTTCCTTATTGCGTCTGGTATACAGAAGCTAGCCCTATTTGGTAAAAGACAAAAACCATATTATGTCAAGAACAACTCAAATAAGCAAAGAGAAATGACAGTCCATCATTACTTTAAGACATGAAGGTAAGTCAATCCAGAAAATGTCAAGGGCTTTGAACGTTTCTTCAAGTGCAGTAGCAAAAACCATCAGGCGCTATGATGAAACTGGCTCTCATGAGGACCGCCACAAGAATGGAAGACCCAGAGTTACCTCTACTGCAGAGGATAAGTTCATTAGAGTTACCAGCCTCAGATTGCAGCCCAAATAAATGCTTCAGAGTTCATGTAAAAGACACATCTCAACATCTACTGTTCAGAGGAGACTGCATGAATCAGGCCTTCATGAACAAATTGCTGCAAAGAAAACACTACTAAAGGACACCAATAATAAGAAGAGACTTGCTTGAGCCAAGAAACATGAGCAATCGACATTAGATCGGTGAAAATCTGTCCTTTGGTCTGATGAGTCCAAATTTGAGATTTTTGTTTCCAACCGCTGTGTTTTTGTGAGACGCAGAGTCGGTGAACGAATGATCTCCACATGTGTGGTTCCCACCGTGAAGCATGGCGGAGGAGGTGTGATGGTGAAGGGGTGCTTTTCTGGTGACACTGTTCAATGGTATTTATATGTTTAAATTAATGATTAGAATATTCCACCCTGAAACCATATAATTGTTTGAAAATGATTAGAATCATAATATTATTATTAATGATGTGTGTAGTTTTAGTCAGTAAAATTATAATAAATGATGTGTGTAGTTTTAGTCAGAATTAGGGTAAACCAATATATCTGTACATTATGTCTTTATAGTATCTTAAACATGAGCAAAATTCGGTGCCGACCTTGGCTAGGGGACACAGATTTGGGAGAGGGCAGGGAGTACTTCTCACGGTCTCCCAAATCTGTGTTGGCTGGTTATTGATACAGTATGTGTGTAGAATACCTACTGTTCGTGTGTATGTATGTGCGTATGGTATCTACTGTTTGTGTGGAAGTATGTGCGCCGCTATAAAATGGATGTCTTTGTATTGTGGACTTCAGAACATTCTCGTGAATAAACATTTGACTATTGTAGGCTGGGCCTTTGTTTTCATTTCAACCAGTATCTTATAAATTCTGGGTTGCAGACCTCCAGGCTGTGTAGGGGCTATTTAACCAAGAAGGAGAGTGATGGAGTGCTGCATCAGATGACTTGGCCTCTACAATCACCCGACCTAAACCCAATTGAGATCATTTGGGATGAGTTGGACCACAGAGTGAAGGAAATGCAGCCAACAAGTGACAGCATATGTGGGAACTCCTTCAAGACTGTTGGAAAAGCATTCCAGGTGAAGCTGGTTGAGAGAATGCCAAGAGTGTGCAAAACTGCCATCAAGGCAAAGGGTGGCTACTCTGAAGAACCTAAAATATAAAATGTATTTTGATTTGTTTAACACGTTTTGGTTACTACATGATTACATATGTGTTATTTCATAGCTTTGATGTCTTCACTATTATTCGACAATGTACAAATAAAGAAAATCTCTTGAATGAGTAGGCGTGTCCAAACTTTTGACTGGTACTGTATATGGGCTTACTTCTGTGTGGACTTTTATGACATTTCACACTTTATTTTCTGATATTTACTATACCAAGTATGGGATCCCAAAGGTATATAGACCCATGTACCTGTTTTGTTGCTTAGTAGTGAGGCATTTAGTGCACCCCATATTTTACCCACATGAGGGCAGTGTTGGCCAATAAAACAGCAACGTGGATATTTTAGAGTTAAAGTGACGCTACACCAATATCCAGTATGTCTTCACCAATATAGTGCTATTTTTCTCTGTGCAAAAAAATGTAAACCTCAAAAGGAACTACAGGAGCAAGTTCTTATGGTTAACAATAAATCATTTGTATCCCTTTTTTGTTGTATCCAATTGGTAGTTACAGTCTTGTCCCATCGCTGCAGCTCCCGTGCGGACTCGGGAGAGGCGAAGGTCGAGAGCCGTGTGTCCTCAGAAACACAACCCAGCCAAGCCGCACTGCATCTTGACACAACGCCCGCTTAACCCGGAAACCAGCTGAACCAAAGTGTCAGAGGAAACGCGGTACACCTGGCGACCGTGTCAGCATGCATGCGCCTGGCCCGCCACAGGAGTTGCTAGAGCGAGATGGGACAAGGACATCCCTGCTGGCCAAACCCTCCCCTAACCCGGGTGACTCTGGGCCAGTTGTGTGCCATCTCCCGGTTGCAGCCAGCTGCGACAGAGCCTTTTATTTCTTTATTTAATTTAACTAGCCATGTCAGTTAAGAACAAATTATTATTTACATTGACGGCCTACACCAGTCAATCCTGGACGACACTGGACCAATTGTGCGCCGCACTATGGGACTCCCAATCACAGCCAGTTGTGATACAGTCTGGATTTGAACTAGGGTGTCTGTAGTGACGCCTCAAGCACTAAGATGCTGTGCCTTAGACCGCTGCGCCACTCGGGAGCCTGGACTCAAAAAAATCTACATTTTGAGATTGTCTGTCTACTCCAATTTTGTTTAATTGTTGTCCAACTAAGAAATTGCTGTCCTGAAAGAAAGTCTATGCTGTAGAGTTATATTATGTCGTACTATATTGTGCTATTTTTCAGAGTTGACAAAACTATCAATTCAAATAAATGTGTGATCAACAATTTTTACAATAATTTATTAAGTACAGTATCACTGCTATTCATGTGTGTTTTTAGTTGAAGTCGGAAGTTTACATACACCTTAGCCAAATACATTTAAACTCAGTTTTTCACAATTCCTGACATTTAATCCTTGTAAAAATTCCCTGTCTTACATCAGTTACGATCACCACTTTATTTTAAGAATGTGAAATGTTAGAATAATAGTAGAGAGAAGGATTTATTTCAGCTTTTATTTCTTTCAACACATTCCCAGTGGGTCAGAAGTTTACATACACTCAATTAGTATTTGGTAGCGTTCCCTTTAAAATGTTTAACTTGTTTAACTCAAATGTTTTGTGTAGCCTTCCACAAGCTTCCCACAATTAGTTGGGTGAATTTTGGCCCATTCCTCCCGACAGAGCTGGTGTAACTGAGTCAGGTTAGTAGTCCTCCTTGCTCGCACACACTTTTTCAGTTCTGCCCACAAATTTTCTATAGGATTGATATCAGGGCTTTGTGATGGCCACTCCAATAGCTTGACCCTGTTGTCCTTAAGCCATTTTGCCACAACTTTGGAAGTATGTTTGGGGTCATTGTTGATTTGGAAGACCCATTTGCGACCAAGCTTTAACTTCTTGACTGATGTCTTGAGATGTTGCTTCAATATATTCACATAATTATCCTCCCTCATGAAGTCATCTATTTTGTGAAGTGCACCAGTCCTTCTTGCAGCAAAGCACCCGCACAATATGATGCTGCCTCCCCCGTGCTTCACAGTTGGGATGGTGTTCTTCGGCTTGCAAGCATCCCCCTTTTTCCTCCAAACATAACGATGGTCATTATGGCCAAACAGTTCTATTTTTGTTTCATCAGATCAGGGGACATTTCTCCAAAAAGTACAATCTTTGACCCCATGTGCAGTTGCAAACCGTAGTCTGCCTTTTTTATGGCGGCTTTGGAGCAGTGGCTTCTTCCTTGCTGAGCGGCTTTTCAGGTTATGTCGATATAGGACTCGTTTTACTGTGGATATAGATACTTTTGTACCCGTTTCCTCCAGCATCTTCACAAGGTCCTTTGCTGTTGTTCTGGGATTGATTTGCCCTTTTTGCACCAAAGTACGTTAATCTCTAGGAGACAGAACACTTTTCCTTCCTGAGCAGTATGACGGCTGCATGGTCCCATGGTGTTTATACTTGCATTTTATTGTTTGTACAGATGAACGTGGTATCTTCAGGCATTTGAAAATTGCTCCCAAGGATGAACCAGACTTGTGGAGGTCTTGGCTGATATCTTTTGTTTTTCCCGCGATGTCAAGCAAATAGGCACTGAGTTTGAAGGTAGACCTTGAAATACATCCACAGGTACACAGGTAAATTATGTGAATTAGCCTATCAGAAGCTTCTAAAGCCATTACATAATTTTCTGGAATGATGTAATAGCACAGTCAACTTAATGTATGTAAACTTCTGACCCACTGGAATTGTGATACAGTGAATTATAAGTGGAATAATCTGTCTGTAAACAATTGTTGGAAAAATTACTTGTGTCATGCACAAAGTAGATGCCCTAACCGACTTACCAAAACTATTGATTGTTAACAAGAAATTTGTGGAGTGGTTGAAAACGAGTTTTAATGACTCCAACCTAAGTGTATGTAAACTTCTGAATTCAACTGTAAATAATTACTGACTAGACCACTACTTCAGCAAACAATGAGTGTAAGTGAGATGATAGCTAGCTCCTCAACATTTAATTTGCACAATTGTTCAAATTAGGAAGAGTTTCATTAATTTGTTTCAAAGATAGAAGAAAAAATAACAGGAGTGCTTCTACCAGTTTGAAATAACAATGGAGACTTGCTGGAGTCTTGTTAATGTGTATCTCTCAGGTTGGACAGAGGAGGAATATTGAGGGAAAGAACTGTATGTGTGGACTGTGTGATCATAAACGTATATCGGCAGGTTTAAGGGACAGAGGACCATTTTCACAACCTGCCTGGATCCTGTCTGCCACCAAAGATGATGTATCAACTTTCGACAAGAATTACATGTTGTATAATAATAACTAATAAGACAAAATGTCTGAAACATGCCAAGATTTCTAATTAGTGACATTTTTTTTGTGAATAATTTGATTTGATTTATTTTTATTTCACCTTTTTTTAACCAGGTAGGCCAGTTGAGAACAAGTTTTCATTTACAACTGCGACCTGGACAAGATAAAGCAAAGCAGTGCGACAAAAACAACAGCACAGAGTTACACATGGAGTTAACAAACATACAGTCAATAACACAATAGAAAAATCTATACAGTGTGTGCAAATAAAGTAAATAATTATGTTCCATGTTGTAACGGTCGTCTTGTGGTGAATGAGCGGACCAAGGCGCAGCGGGTTGTGAATACATAATGAATATTTATTAACAGAACGACTAAACACGAAAACTCTTTAACAAACTACAAAACAAATAAACGACGTAGACTGACCTAAACATGAGAACTTACAAATACACGAAGAACGCACGAACAGGTACAGACTACAAACAAACGCTACAGTCCCGTGTGGTACGAAAATACAAACAGACACGGAAGACAATCACCCACAAACAAACAGTGAGAACAGCCTACCTTAATATGGTTCTCAATCAGAGGAAACGTCAAACACCTGCCTCTAATTGAGAACCATATCAGGCAACACATTAACCCCAACATAGAAACACAACACATAGAATGCCCACCCCAACTCAAGCACTGACCAACTAAACACATACAAAACAACAAAAAACAGGTCAGGAACGTGACAGAACCCCCCCCTCAAGGTGCGAACTCCGGGCGCACCCCTAAAACTCAAGGGGAGGGTCTGGATGGGCATCTGTCCGCGGTGGCGGCTCCGGCGCAGGACGAGGACACCACTCCACCATTGTCTTTGTCCCCCTCCTTAGCGTCCTTTGAGTGGCGACCCTCGCCCACGACCTTGGCCTAAGAATCCTCCCCAAGGCCCCCACATGATTTAGGAGGTAGCTCAGGACAGAGAGGTAGCTCAGGACAGAGAGGTAGCTCAGGACAGAGAGGTAGCTCAGGACAGAGGGGTAGCTCAGGACAGAGGGGTAGCTCAGGACAGAGAGGCAGCTCTGGACTAATGGCAGCTCCGGACTGAGTGGCAGCTCCGGACTGAGTGGCAGCTCCGGACTGAGTGGCAGCTCCGGACTGAGTGGCAGCTCCGGACTGAGTGGCAGCTCCGGACTGGGTGGCAGCTCATGACTGGGTGGCTGCTCCGGACTGGGTGGCAGCTCCGGACTGGTTGGCAGCTCCGGACTGGAGGGCAGCTCATGACTGGAGGGCAGCTCTTGACTGCAGGGCAGCTCATGACTGTAGAGCAGCTCATGACTGTAGGGCAGCTCATGACTGTAGGGCAGCTCATGACTGGAAGGCAGCTCATGACTGGAAGGCAGCTCATGACTGTAGGGCAGCTCATGACTGGAGGGCAGCTCATGACTGGAGGGCAGCTCATGACTGTAGGGCAGCTCATGACTGGAAGGCAGCTCAGACGGTGCTGGACAGACG
Organism: Salvelinus fontinalis; assembly: GCF_029448725.1. Classification (NCBI taxonomy): domain Eukaryota; kingdom Metazoa; phylum Chordata; class Actinopteri; order Salmoniformes; family Salmonidae; genus Salvelinus; species Salvelinus fontinalis. The sequence continues at coordinate 50,560,667 of NC_074687.1, forward strand.
AGCAGTGCAGGCGGCGTTGGGCAGACGGCCGACTCTGACCTGCTGAGGCGCCCAGTAGGCCTGGTGCGTGGTGCCGGAACTGGTGGTACCGGACTGAGGGCACGCACCTCAGGGCGAGTGCGGGGAGAAGGAACAGTGCGTACAGGGCTCTGGAGACGCACAGGAGGCTGGGTGCGTGGTGCCGGAACTGGAGGCACTGGGCTGGAGACACGCACCACAGGGAGAGTGCGAGGAGAAGGAACAGGGCTCTGGAGACGCACATTAGGCCTAGTGCGTGGTGTAAGCACTGGTGGTACTGGGCTGAGGGCACGCACCTCAAGGCGAGTGCAGGGTGCTGGAACTGGAGACCTGGTATGTGGCGTCGACACCAGAGAGCTGGTGCATGGAGCTGCCACAGGAGAGCTGGTGCGCTGAGCTGGCACAGGACGTGCAGGACTAGGGAGGCGCACAGGAGTCCTGGTGCGTGGTGCTGGCACAGTCTTCACCAGACGGCTAGCACGCACCTCAGGACGAGTATGGAGGGCTGACTCAGGCGACATCAAATCCACGACACACTACGACGGGCGGATGCCGTGCCTCATGCACCAAACCAGCACATCCCTCATCACTCTCTCCTCCAATTTCCCCATTAATTCCTTCACTGTCTCTGCGTCGCTCACCTCCAATACTGCCCTGACCGGCTCCTTACGGTAAGCAAGGGGAGTTGGCTCAAGTCTCCTACTTGACCCAGCTAGCCCCTCCCCCCCAATACATTTTTGGGTGAGCCTCTCGGGCTTCCAGCCGCTCTGCCTTGCTAGCGCCTCATAATGCCGCCTCTCCGCTTTCGCTGCCTCCAGCTCCGCTTTGGGGCGGCGACACTCCTCTGGTTCTGCCCAACGGCGCCTGAACTGCCCGTCTGCCCAACGGCGCCTGAACTGCCCGTCTTCCCAACGCCGTCTGAACTGTCCGTCTGCCAAGCGCCGCGTGAACTGCCCGTCTGTACTGAGCCTTCAAAGCCGCCCGTCTGTACTGAGCCTGCAAAGCCGCCCGTCTGCCATGAGCCTTCTGAGCCGTCCGCCAGACAGGAGCTGCTAGAGCCGTCCGCCAGACAGGAGCCGCTAGAGCCTTCCGCCAGACAGGATCAGCCAGAGCCTTCCGCCAGACAGGATCAGCCAGAGCCTTCCGCCAGAAAGGATCAGCCAGAGCCTTCCGCCAGACAGGAGCAGCCAGAGCCGTCAGCCAGCCATGACCAGCCAGAGCTGTCAGCCAGTCCGGAGCTGTCGTCCCTCAGTCCGGAGCTGTCGTCCCTCAGTCCGGAGCTGTCGTCCCTCAGCCCGGAGCTGCCGCCCCTCAGCCCGGAGCTGCCGTCCCTCAGTCCGGAGCTGCCGTCCCTCAGTCCGGAGCTGCCGTCCCTCAGTCCGGAGCTGCCCCTTATCCCGGTGCTGCCCCTTATCCCGGTGATGCCCCTTAATTTAGGTGGGTTTATTTGGAGGGTGGTCATTGAGAGGGGGATACGGAAGCAGGGAGTGACTATGGTGGTGTGGGGACAGCGTCCGGAGCCGAAGCCGCCACCGTGGACAGATGCCCGCCCAAACCCTCCCCTTGAGGTTGAGTTTTGCGGCCGGAGTCCGCATCTTGAGGGGGGGGGGGGTAATGTCACGTTCCTGACCTTGTTTTCTTTTTTTATAGTTGTGTTTAGTGGGTCAGGACGTGAGCTGGGTGGGCAGTCTGTGTTGTTTGTTCTGTGTTAAGTGCCAGGTTTAATTGACCTTGTATGGCTCTCAATCAGAGGCAGGTGTTTTACGTTTATGAGAACCATATATAGGTAGGTTGTTTCACATTGTTTGTTGTGGGTGGTTGTATCTCGTGTCTGTATGTCTACCACACGGGACTGTTTCGTTTGTGTTTCATGTAGTCTGTTCCTGTTCGTGCGTTCTTCGTTTATTGTAAGTTCTCAAGTCCAGGTCTGTCTACATCGTTTATTTGTTTTGGTAGTTTGTTAAAGTGTTTTCGTGTTTCGTCTATCATTTTAATATATAATTATGTCATATCACAACGCTGCGCTTTGGTCCAATCCGTACTCCTCCTCTTCGGACGAAGAGGAGGAGAACAACCTTTACACATGTACAGTATCACAACTTAATTTGTGTAAAACGCTCAGAGCCCTTCTCAATTCACTCACTCACTCACCCACCCACTCATTCACTCACCCACTCATTCACCCACCCATGTAGGATGGAATATGTGAAAAATAGAATAGAGTAAATGGAGAGAATTGAGTGTTCATTTTGATATTATCTCATTAGGTAACATTGTATTTGGAAAACCTCATCACAGTCAAACAGACAACTAGAGATTTCCTCTCTTACCTTTCCTTAAAGAGGATGTCAGTTAGTCAGACCTATAGTAGGGGAGGGGACTTTCCGTTTCTTTCCATGCTGAAATGATTGGAGACGGGCCTTCATCTGACCCACTGAGGGCCCCTTTCTTGTTATTTTGGATCTCTCACGAGGGCAATCTCAGCTGGCAGCAGACCGACTTGGTATCATCTCCATTCATTCGCACACAGGCACACACACACACACACACACACACACACACACACACACACACACACACACACACACACACACACACACACACACACACACACACACACACACACACACACACACACACACACACACACACACACACACACACACACACACACACACACAAACAATACGCTGCAACATGTTCACTGTGACTGTCAATCATACAAGCTTGCATGTTGTGGTGGAGAGAAGTGTGTGTGTTAGGTGTGTTTTGACTTACAGTGCCTTCAGAAAGTATTCACACCCCTTGACTTTTTCAACATTTTGTTGGATTACAAAGTTGGACTAAAATGGATTTGTCATTTTTTTGTCAACAATCTACACACAATACTATGTAATGTGAAAGTGGAAGAAAAATTCGAACATTTGTCAAAATGTTATGAAAAATAAAACACTAATATATCATTAGTTAAGTATTCAACACCCCTGAGTCAGTACATTTTAGAATCACCCTTGGCAGCGATAACAGCTGTGAGTTTTTGTGGGTAAGTCTGTAAGAGCTTTCCCAAACTTGGATTGTGCAACATTCGGCCATTATTATTTTCAAAACCAACCATTTTCAGGTTTTGCCATAGATTTTCAAGCAGATTTAATTCAAAACTGTAACAGGAACATTCACTGTGTTCTTGGTAAGCAACTCAAGTGTAGATTTGGCTTGTGTTTTAGGTTATTGTCCTGCTGGATGGTGAATTAATATCCCATTGTCTGGCGGAAAGCAAACTGTACCAGGTTTTTCTCTAGGATTTTGCCTGTGCTCAGCTCCATTCCATTTCTTTTTATCCTGAAAAACTCCCCAATCCTTAAGGATTACAAGCATACCCATAACATGATTTAGCCACCACTTTGCTTGAAAATATGGAGAGTGGTATTCAGTATTGTGTTGTATTGGATTTGCCCCCAAACATAACACTTTCTATTCAGGACAAAAAGAGAATTGCTTTGCCATATGTTTTGCGGTATTACTTTAGTTCCTTGTTGCAAACAGGTTGCATGTATTTATTCTGTACATGTTTTGGAATATTTTTATTCTGTACATGCTTCCTTCTTTTCAATTATGTTAGTATTGTGGAGTAACTACAATGTTGTTGATCCATCCTCAGTTTTCCCCTAACACAGCCATTAAACTCCTAAAGTCACCATTGGTCTCATGATGAGCCACCATTGGCCTCACAATTTTTTTACGGTTTCCTTCCTTTCGGCAACTGAGACGCCTGTATCTTTGTAGTGAATGGTTTTATGATACCCTATCCTTAGTGTAATTAATAACTTTACCAGGCTCAAAGGGATATTCAGTGTCTGCTTAAAAAAAAGACTTCTATCAATAAGTGCCCTTTGCGAGGCATTGGAAAACCTCTGTGGTTTTTGTAGTTGAACCTGTGTTTGAAATTCCCTGCTCGACTGAGGGACCTTACAGAATATTTTATGTGTGGGGTACAGAGATGAGGTAGTCATTCAAAAAATTATGTTAAACACTATTATTGCACACAAAGTCCAAATGTTCAGCTTTTCATTTTCTATTAATTTGTAAAAATTTGAAAAACATAATTCTACTTTGACATTGTGGTATTGTGTGACAAAAGTCAGTGACAAAAAATATCTTAAATTCAGGCTGTAACACAACAAAATGTGGAAAAAGTCAAGGGGTGTGACTGCTTTCTGAAAGCACTGTATTTCTTAATTTTGTGCTTTCAATATAATCACCTGTTTTACCCCTCATTATTTTGGGCATTGATTCATTGCTGTCACTTCGACTGTCCGATGGAAAATGAAAATAGTTGCCCGTCAGTATTTGGGTCAATTGGTTTATATTTTCAGAGTTTTAATTGGAACATGTTTTATCGTTTTCATACCGCTTCACATACCCCCTTTGCCTTAACCACAGAATAAACATATTGAACGCTCTACTAACCTACATCAATTGACTTAGAAACTGCAAAGTTATTTATGTAGCCTGATAGTAACATTAATTACCCATACATCACAATGACATTTTTTGAAAATGGAATACAGAAATATCTAATTTACATAAGTAGTCAAACCTGAGTCAATACTTTGTAGAAGCACCTTTGGTGGCGATTACAGCTTTGAGTCATGGGTATGTCTCTATTAGCTTTGCGCAAATTTTCTCAAGTTCTGTTAAGTTAGATGGGGTGAACAGCAATCTTCAAGTCGTTCCACAGATTTTCAATGGGATTCAGGTCTGGGCTTTGGCTGGGCCCCTTAAGGACTTTCACATTCTTGTTCTGTGTTGCTTTGGCTGTATCCTTGGGGCCATTGTCCTGTTGGAATGTAAATCTTTGCCCCTTTCTAATGTCGTTTGCACTCTGAAGCAGGTTCTCATCAAATATTTTCCTATATTAGGCTACATTCATTGTTCCCTCTATCCCTACCAGTCTTCCAGTCCCAGTCTTCTAGTTCCAGTTCCCCTTAGAATGATGCTTCATGGTGGGGATGGTGTTAGACGGGTGATGAGCTGTGACTGTTTTTTCCCCCAGACATAGTGCTTTGCAGTAAAATGTTTGTCTCATCAGATCACAGAACATTTTGCCTTATGCTCTGAGTCTTTCATGTGCCTTTTTGCAAACTCCAGGCATGCTGTCATGTGCCTTTTTCTCAGGAGTGGCTTCCGTCTGGCCACTCTCCCATAAATGCCAGATTGGTAAAGTGCTGTAGAGATTGTTGTCCTTCTGTTCTCCAATCTCACCAAGGAACTCTGTAGTTCTGTCAGAGAGGTCATTGGGTTCTTGGTCACCCTGACCAAGGTCCTTCTTGTCCAGTTGTTCAGTTTGGTCGGATGGTCCGCTCTAGGCAGTCTGGGTAGTTTCATATTTTTTAAATGATAAGACCACTGTGCTCTTTGAAACTTTCAACACACTAGAAATGATTTCATACCCTTCCCCAGATATATGCCTTATCACAATTCTGTCTTGGAGATCTACGGACAGTTCCTTGGACTTCATAGTATAGTTTCTGCTCTAACATGCACTGTCAACTGTGGGACCTTATATAGACAGGTGTGTTTCTTTCCAAATGTTATTTTTATTAGATTTTACCATTATTTTACCAGGTAAGTTGAATGAGAACACATTCTCATTTACAGCAACGGCCTGGGGAACAGTTACAGGGGAGAGGAGGGGGATGAATGAGCCAATTATACTGTAAATCATGTCCAAACAATTGAATTGACCACAGGTTGACTCCAATCATGTTGTAGTGACATCTCAAGAAGGACCAATAGCAATGCGGTGTGAATACTTATGTAAATGAGATATTTCTGTATTTAATTTTCAATGAATTTGTTAACCTTTCTAAAAACATGTTTTCACTTTGTCATTATGCGGTATTGTGTGGAGATTGGTCAGAAAAGGGGGTATGTTAAGCGGTATGAATACTTTCTGAAGGCATATTTTGCCAAAAATGTAAGTTCTCCCCCAATAACGGAAGGAAACACAGCAACAGATATGACTTGTTTTATACTTGCTCTAGGCCTTTTTGTTCTCTCTTTTTTTTGACGTGTATTGTAACTCGAGCTCCGTCTTGTCTGCTGAGAGGAACCTGTGGTCTGGGTTGTGGTTGACAGCTGGGGAACTATTACACTAAACAAAAGTTGTCATGGCGTCACTGTTCCCATGACAGTGAGTGTAATCTGATCTCGATCAAAGACGGTGAATTTTACTGTGTATGCGGAGAACTACATCAATAGGCAACAATATTCTGCTTTTCAAATCTATAGTTACATGTATGAACAGCCTTCTTTTATTACATCTGGCAGGACGTGATTTCATTTTCAAATAGTTCACAAGGACATTCGTAACCCTGTGTCACCTTATACCACAAAACAAATAGACAACTTAGCCTATGTGGCTTGTGTTGAGTAGATATTTATGTTGGCTACGAAGTGCACCGTGCATCTGTTTTTGTGCAAGTGCAAGTGAAGTTGGTGGCCCTCAGCCACAGATAACAGAATGCTGCTGGTTAAAACAGACGAGGCAGTAGCTCTCTCTCGCTGTGATACGTTGACCCCTGCTCTTAAACCCCATACTATTCTTAACCCCCACCCCACCCAGAGAACAACTTATAAATTATGTTCATTTCCTGCTGGTCCCACGGCATATGCCTTGACTTTATTGTTCTGTTATCTCTTATCCTGCCAAAGCTTTGATTTATTTTCTCTTTCACACTTTTAGCTAAACATATCATCTGAATTTGGAACTTTGTTCCTGACAGGCCTTGTCTTACCTTGCTCTCACCACAGGCTCCAATCTCTTCCCAGAGGATGCATGCAGTGGAGGCGGAGAGGAATTCTGCGGGATTCAAAGACTTTGCCTATCCTCTCCGGTTTCTTTCTTTGACTCTTTACTTTCCTTCCCCCTCTCCACGTTGACCTGTTCTGTCTGTGAGTGTCTGACGCCTCTCATCCCGAACCCACAGCACAGCCCAGGAGTACCATGAGTAGAGAGTTAAGGCTGAGGAACTGCAGCCCTGGTGTGCAGGCTTTTGTTCCAGCCTAGCTCTTAATTGTTTTCAACTTGATTGAGATCTTTTTTTTTTTTTTCTTTTTTAGTTTATTATTTGAGACAGGTGTGCTGAACTGGAGAAAAAAAAGTTGGGTATTTTAAATTGTCACAATTGTTTGTATAGGCTACTGTTTTGGTTTTGGTTTGGATTCACAGTCCAGTGTGGAAACTAAGAGTAGCCAGTGAGTGTGTAATAGAAAGTGCAGCGTGCAAGGAAGGTCCCAGGGTTCCGGTCCGGAAGTACGCTTTCCACTGCATCTACAGGCTAGCTCCTGTATTGCAGTTCAGCTGAAATCTAGCCCAAAAAGGCAATTCCCATCGATGACCCCAGAGAAGTCAAAATTTGATTTTATGTAGTGGTTTCTGTTACAGCAACACAGCTCTACATATCCTCAACACTACCAAACAGAAGTTAAATGCTCAGAAGTCAAATGCTAAGTACATGTATTAACACAGCAGGCACATTTCCAGACCACATTAAAATATCACGATTGATATGACTAGAGCACTGCGACAGACCTGTAGCCCCCATCCTACAGAGAGAGAGAGAAATAGAGCTTGGCTATCATCTCTGTCTCCCCCCCTCTTCCTCCTCCTAATACTGGGGACAGCTTCTAAGTAATGTTGTTGTCTGGCTGAGGTGAGATGTTCACAGAACTGTCTGATGGGCCGTGGAGATAAACGGTACACACTCAGCCTCCTGCATGTCACAGAGTCAACTGTAATTAGTGGCTGTGGAAACTGTGGGGAAATGTTTTTATTTGACAAAAAAACAACAAAAAAACACATGCAAATGCATTTAAAAATCCTTGAGGATAACACAAAAACATTTAAAAACGTATTTCCATTGTTGTCCTCTTGTTGATTTGATCACGAGCGCCTTGGGAATTGTTTGGCGTCCATCAGTGTGTTGATGGCTTGATTGAGAATGGGTGGCCAGGGTGAACATGCATTGTGTTATCAGTCATGGAACAAAAAATCAGAATTGAAAACATTTAAGGGCTTTTTGAAGAGGATAAGGATGATTTTTATGTCGATGTATGATTACTATCATACTCATTCACATTAGGATACAAATGCCTTAGTGATTTTACAGCTTTGAGCACAATTGTAGGTAGCATCTGCTTGTGCAGCCATATCACAGTGGTGGTGTCCGAAATCTGTCTTGCCTACTACTTCTTTAAACTGCATACTGTGTACTAATCGTACTACATACTATTTAGAACATACTGTTTAGTAAAAACGTATGCAGTAAGCAACAAATACTAACATACTACTCATCCATACTGAGAAGGTGTCACCTGAATGTGCAATCGCGCTTGTTCCCAGTGCTTCATTTGATCTGGATCCTGGACCTGTTTCTTTCCAGAACCTATTTGAGATTCACTTATTATGATCTCTCTATGCTGTGATAGACGTGAGCCTAGAACTCTCATCTCTACAGCGTTGCACTTCATCATTATTTATTTCCTTCTAGAATCATAGCCGCGAGAAGGGTTCTGGAGGAGCTGCAGCACCCGGGATAAATTGAAATACATTTGCTAAAGTTATAGAGTTACTGCTGTCTGTTCAGAAAGAAATGAAATCATTTAGAATAGCCTACTACATCATGAAAATGCATATGATGAGCCACAGAGGATCAATAGCTTCTTAAAAAAATTGGCTAGCTGTGAATTCGCTCATTTGTGTGGTTTTAAAAAGATTCTGCCGAAGTCTCCAGTTATGTCAAATGACATACAATTGCATGAAATGCGTTCATAAACGGCCACATTTTCCCCAGACTATGCCAATGCAATGATATGCATGCAATGCCTTATTGTAAAGGTGATTTCTTTCCCCTTCATGTGATCCGGTACCTCAGCGTCCCCCAAGTCACACCCCTCTTGCGCTCACTTTTTGATCCGACACCTCCCAATTTACAAAATGAAGCACTGTTGTTCCCCACCATTCATACATTTTTGTAGAGTGCATCCCCTATTCTAATTGTCAGCTGTTGTCGGACATAAAGAAAGAACAATTCTCTTCCTCAATAGTGTGCATCGAATTCTATTAGATGAAAAAACTAAATTAGTATGACATCCTGGCATTTAATTTCATGTATACTTGCTTTTCTAAATTTCCCATACTATAAAACTATATTTTTCCTCAAACGGCCTACTATTTAGGACTCAAGTATGGGTATTCAGACACGGCTAATGTTTGTTTCTGCGGTCCCAGTATTTTGTCTAACCAGATTTTTTTTTAAATCACACTATCAGCTTGTTTTAACATCTATCTGAAATACCCCCCAAAAACAAGATTTACTCAGACTGCATATATATGAGGTTGTATAAAAATGTAATCTTAGCATATCTATAATCTTGTTCCCAGACTCACTTCCGCACCAATTGCGAGGAGAAACTGGTGGACCAATGCGTCACACTTGGCCTTTGTTAGCCAATAAGAAAGACGTGTGAAACTCCTGCCATGATAGGAATTGGTTTAATCGGCGTAATCTACCAACCAATCATATCCCACAACACCTTCCCTCACTTGTATTGTACACCTCTGTCATACCGGTCCAACATCTTGGCAATAAAGATATTGTGTTTGTAACTCTTATTGGGATAGTTTTCCCCACAAGCGCGACACACATCGACCACAGATTTTAAGGGTGTAGTCATTCTTCTCCTCAGTGAAGCCATAGCTAGCTATGGTAGGGCCTGTAGTTTTTTCTCTCTTTGAGACCAGGGGGAATGCTTTTGCTAGCGATGGAGAGCAAACTTTTCACTCGTATACTGTCCAGTCTGCTCAGGTAGATTACTGGACCACATCTAACAGATAAAAAGACACACACACACACACACACACACACACACACACACACACACACACACACACACACACACACACACACACACACACACACACACACACACACACACACACACACACACACACACACACACACACACACACACACACACGAGATAAGAAAACAAGCATACATTTCTGTCAAGAAAATTCATATTGAGGTGTATATATGCAAGACGACCCAAGAATCACTTTAATGGGAGCAGGTACATGTATTATAATATTCTGTACACCAAACTCAGACAGTATCTACACCTTCGCCATTCAGCTATGTGATTGAAAATCTTGAGAGCAGAAGTAAGGGGAGCTTTGATACAACAAAGCGTCAATATAACATCAAAAAGGTTTGCATCCTATCCCTTTGACCGCTAATTTTGAGGGGACATTTTGCCCCTAATACTGGTATTTGTGAGCGAAGAAGAGAGCCTCATCACACGTCGAATCACTGCAAGGTTATTGTGCCTTTGTTTACCTCTAACACTAACACATTTTCTCCCTACTACCAGCCTTTGGTGGGGGGTAACAAGGTGGGCATCAAGTATCTGGGGAGTCCCCTGTGTGTGGGCACGGATGCCCTTTATAGGCAGAAGAGCAGGAATACACTGTCGCATCATGGGTACTGCAGGAAGGCAGTGGGAGGCATGAGGAAAGATTAAATATGACACTTGACTGATGAGGCATCATACGTCAGAATATGAGCCACCTCTGAGTTAGGTGGAGGTGTCTTGATGTGGTTGACACTGACTTCAGTAGCTGAGACTGTGTCCTTCTGTGGGAACTAGTGACAGTAGCTCAGATTTTAAGAGTGTGTGTTTGTATCACAGAGAGTTTTTCTAGGAGTAGAGGGCAGGTGCGTTCACGTGTTTGTGCCTGCATACAGAGGAGTCAGGAGTGTGTATCTGCAGAGTAAGGGGGGCAGGTGTGTGTGTGGAGTGTTGTGTATGTGTAGGGAGATTTTTTAGGGTAGCATGCCATGTGTACCAGTGCTCTCTTCGTTTGGCTCTTGTCTATGCTGGTGCTCTGCTCCGAAGCCAGGAAAGACCATCCAAAGAAGACCAAAGAAAGAAGAATAACATTAGATCATCAAAAGCCCATTAGAAAAGGTAAGAGGGGCTTTACTGTAAATTATCAGGTTACCATTCATAATTAGCATTTTATGATGTAATTACATGTAAATATTCACACATTGGTGCCACTCTATACTGTGCCATGGTAAGAATCAGCTATGGTCTTTAGGAATTTGGTGCACAATAGTTAACACACAATTAGTTAACTGCAAAATATATTTGCCACAGCAAACCATCTCCAAACAAAATACACAAGTCTGTTTTCCAAAGCTCTTTAGGAGTACCTTTCCCCCTCTAGTTTATGATCGCGGATTGCATACCTGGGCTCAAATAGCATACAGTTTCTTTCAAATACTGTATCTTTGCTGTGCTTGATTGAGCTTGCCTGGCGCAAGGGAATCAATGTAATAGTACCAAAAGTGCAAGGCTCAACACACTCAAAGTATTTGAAAGAGAACAAATAATATTTGCACTTATCAGAAATGTATGTCAAAGCAGAGTTCTAGGATCCCAAGGCAAACACAGCCACAGAGACAGGTGTGTACAATGAAAAAGGTCATTTATTAAAAGTTCATGATGACAAAGTGACAACCCACTGGGCACAGACATCATTGTAATGTCTAGTTTTGATTTACATTTGGTTGAGTTGTCAACGAACGTGAATTCAATATGAAATCACATTTCAATATGAAAAAAAAAATCTAAATTTCCCTTACGTTAGTGGTAGTGGATCTCTACTCTGTATAGCTTGTTCCATCTCATCCCACAGATGATCAATTAGATTGAGATGTGGTAACCTGGCAGGTCACTGCAGTAAGCTGAATTCACTGACATGGGGCATTATCCTGCTGAAAAAAATCAATTTGCAGATGGATACACTGCTGCCATGACGGGATGCACCTGATTGTCAAGGATTTTCAGATATCCTGTGGCATTCAAAACGTTGCTCCACTTTTATCAAGGGCCCAATGTGTGCCATGAAAACACACCCCACACCACCACCACCGCCAGCCTGCAATGTTGACACGTGGCAGGATGTATGCACCTACCTCATGTGGTTTTCTCCATACTCTATTAATCACATCTGCGTGAAACAGCAGGAACCGCGATTCATCAGACAGATTTCCAATTCTCCAGTGTCCAACGTTTTCGTTCGTTAGCCCACTGCAACTGCAATTTCATTGATTTTTGCTGGAAGTGGAAATCTGTAAGGTCGTCGGCTGCCATACCCTAAAGGTACGATGAGTTGTGCATTCTTTTATGGGTCTTTGGGAAACAGCGACGTACTGGACTGTCAGTTGACTGTCTGTAGCCCGTCTGTTTCTCTGCACAATGTGTCAGCCTCCTTTCATCAATGACCCGCTTTTGACCACTGGCCTGCCGTCGGCTGGATGTCCTTTGTGTGGTGGACCATTCTTGATACACACGGGAAACTGTTGAAAAACCCAGCAGCACCTGGCACCTACCCCGTTCAAAGGCCCCTTACATCGTTTGTCTTGCCCATTCACCCTCTGAATGGCGTACATCCACAATCCATGTCTCAATTGTCTCAAGGCTTAAAAATCCTGTCTCCTCCCCTTCAGCTACACTGATTTGAAGTGGATTTAACAGGTGACATCAAGAAGGGATCATGGCTTTTATCTGGATTCACCTGGTGAATCTACGTCTATGTAGATCATCCCTAATGGTTTTGTACACTCAGTGTACTGTACCAGTCAAAAGTTTTTCTTTATATATATATTTTTTTTTACTATTTTCTACATTGTAGAATAATAGTGAAGACATCAACACTATGAAACAACACATGGAATCATGTAGTAACCAAAAAAGTGTTCAACAAATATATATATATATATTTTTTATTCTTCAAAGTATCGTCCTGTTGAAAACAAATTATAGTCCCACTAAGCGCAAACCAGATGGGATGGCGTATCGCTGCAGAATGTTGTGGTTGCCATGCAGGTTAAGTGTGCCTTGAATTCTAAATAAATCACTGACAGTGTAACCAACAAAGCACCCCCACACCATCACACCTCTCCCTCCATGCTTCACGGTGGGAACCACACATGTGGAGATCATCCGTTCACCTACTCTGCTTCTCACAAAGACACAGCGGTTGGAAACAAAAATCAAAAATTTGGACTCATCAGACCAAAGGACAGATTTCCACCGGTCTAATGTCCATTGCTGTTTCTTCGCCCAAGCAAGTCTCTTCTTCTTATTGGTGTCCTTAACAAGTCCAATAAAGCAAATGAAAGACAAACTTCTTGTTAATCTAACCATTGTGTCCGATTTCAAAAAGGCTTTACAGCGAAAACACAACATATGATTATGTTAGGTCGGAGCCAAGTCAAAAAAACACAGCCATTTTCCCAGCCAAAGATAGGAGTCACAAAATCAGAAATATAGATAAAATGAATCACTAACCTTTGATGATCTTAATCAGATGACACTCATAAGACATCATGTTACACAATACATGTATGTTTTGTTCGATAATGTGCATATTAATATCCAAAAATCTCAGTTTACATTGGCGCGTTACGTGCAGTAATGTTTTGATTCCAAAACATCCAGTGATTTTGCAGATAGCCACAGAAATCCCAGAAATACTTATAATAAACATTGATAAAAGATACAAGTGTTGTTCACAGAATTAAAGATAGACTTCTCCTTAATGCAACCACTGTGTCAGATTTCAAAAAAACTTTACGGAAAAAGCATCATCTGAGTACGGCGCTCAGAGCCCAATCCAGCCAAAGAAATATCCGCCATGTTGGAGTCAGCAGAAGTTAGAAATAACATGATAAATATTCACTTCACTTACCTTTGATGATCTTCATCAGAATGCACTCCCATGAATCCCAGTTCGACAATAAATGACTGATTTGTTCCAGAAAGTTCCAGAAAGTCCATAATTTATGTCCAAATAGCCACTAGTTGTTAGCGTGTTCAACCGAGTAATCCATCTTCATGAGCACTACGTCCAGACAAAAACTCAAAACGTTCCGTTATAGGTCGTAGAAACATATCAAACGACGTATGGAATCAATCTTTAGGATGTTTTTAACATAAATCATCAATAATGTTCCAACCGGAGAATTCCATTGTCTGTAGCAAAGCACTGGAATGAGAGCTAACTCTGTCGGGAGTGCTCATCACAAGCCTGAGACACTCTGCCAGACCCATGACTCATTCAGCTCCCATTTCCCCCTCCTTTATAGCAGAAGCCTGAAACAAGTTTCTAAAGACGGTGGACATCTAGTGGAAGCCGTAGGAAGTGCAACTTATCCCCATAGACACTGGTATTTCGGTAGGCCAAGCTTTGAAAAACTACAAACCTCAGATTTCCCACTTCCTGGTTGGATTTTTCTCAGATTTTTGCCTGCCATATGAGTTCTGTTATACTCACAGACATCATTCAAACAGTTTTAGAAATGTCAGCGTGTTTTTTTATCCAATACTACTAATAATATGCATATATTAGCGTCTGGGACAGAGTAGCAGGCAGTTTACTCTGGGCACGCATTTCATGCAAAAGTGAAAATAGAACTTTGTTTCAGGCTTCTACTGTGAAGGGTGGAGCGAATAAGAGCTGTTTGAATCAGAGGTCTGACTGAAAGCCATTAGTTTAGTCACACGCACAGGCCGTGAGCACAAGCTCCGTTTCTTTTCATTTCTGAGGACAAAGGAATTGTCCGGTTGGAATATTATTGAAGATTTATGATAAAAACATCGTAAAGATTGCTTCTATACACCGTTGACATGTTTCTACAAACTGTAATAGAGCTTTTTTGATTTTTCGTCTAGACTTTGTGTTCGCACCTTGTGCATTTTGATCACTGGACTAAACGAGCGAACAAAAAGGAGGTATTTGGACATAAATTATGAACTTTATCGAACAAAAAAAACATGTTGTTTGTTTGTTTTGTTTGTTTTGTTGTCTAACATAGAGACCTGGGAGTGCCATCAGATGAAGATCATCAAAGGTAAGTGATTCATTTTAACTCTATTTCTGACTTTTGTGACAACTCTCCTGGTAGGAAAATGGCTGTATGGTTTTCTGTGGCTAGGCGCTTACCCAACATAACCGCAAAGTGCCTTTTTTAAAGCCTTTTTGAAATCTGACACATCGGTTGCATTAAGGAGAAGTCTATCTTTAACCTGTCTAGGATCAGCGTGGCGCTAGCGGCACACCCCCCCCCCCCCCACTGAAAAACCAGTGCCGCGAAATTCAAAAAAAATATTTTTTTAAAATATTTAACTTTCACACATTAAAGTCCAATACAGCTAATGAAAGACACAGATCTTGTGAATCCAGTCAACATTTCCGATTTTTAAAATGTTTTACAGGGAAGACACAATATGTAAAGATGTACATCTATTACCTAAAAACACATTAGCATCATCCACCATCTTTTATTTGTCCACCAACACCAGTAGCCATCACCAATTCGGCTAAACTAAGATATTTATAGCCCCTAACCAACAAAAAAACTCATTAGATGACAGTCTGATAACATATTTATGGTATGGGATAGGTTTTGTTAGAAAAAAGTGCATATTTCAGGTAGATGGCATAGTTTACAATTGCACCCACCATCACAAATGGACTAGAATAATTACAATGAGCAACGTGTTTACCTAACTACTAATCATCAAACATTTCGTAAAAATACACAGCATACACGAATCGAAAGACACAGATCCTGTGAATACAGACAATATTTCAGATTTTCTAAGTGTCTTACAGCGAAAACACAATAAATCGTTATATTAGCTTAGCACATAGCAATTAGCAGCCCAGCATTGATTCTAGCCAAAGTGAGCGATAAAAGTCAACATCGCCAAAAGATATTAATTTTTTCACTAACCTTCTCAGAATTCTTCCGATGACACTCCTGTAACATCACATTACAACATGCATATACAGTTTGATCGAAAATGTTTATATTTAGCCACCAAAATCATGGTTAGACAATGTGAAATGTAGACAGGCTGGTCAGAAAATGTCCTTGCGCCACTTAGACAGTGATCTACTCTTATACATAAATACTCATAAACGTGACTAAAAAATATAGGGTGGACAGGGATTGATAGACAATTTAATTCTTAATACAATTGCGTTATTACATTTTTTAATTTATCCTTACTTTTCAATACAGTTTGCGCCAAGCGAAGCTACGTCAAAAAACATGGCGTCCTAAGCCACTAAAATGTTTCGACAGAAACACGATTTATCATAATAAAAATGTCCTACCTTGAGCTGTTCTTCCATCAGTATCTTGGGCAAAGGATCCTTTCTTGGGAGAAATCGTCTTTTGGTGGAAAGCTGTCCTCTTGCCATGTGGAAATGTCAACTGCGTTCGGGATGAACTGAAAAGCGTGCCCAACTTTTCACATCGTTGCAAAAATAAATGTCCCAAAATCGCACTAAACGGATATAAATTGCTATAAAACGCTTTAAATTAACTACCTTATGATGTTTTTAACTCCTATAACGAGTGAAAAGATGACCGGAGAAATATAACAGGCTAAACTAACGCTTGGAACAGGTGCGCGCCGGGGTCCTCTAGGCTCATGACGCAGCTCCCAAAGAATGACTAGCTTCAGGGTTTTTTGATTTGTAGGGCCTGTGAACGCGCAATCGACCCCGTTGGAATCGTCATCACGTAAAGGCATCCAGGGGAAGACGTAAGAAGTGTCCGTATAGTCATAGCAACGACAGTGCCCTTTTAAATGACTTCAGAAGAGTGGCCAACATTTCTCAAATCTGACTCCATGTCAGGGAAATTGCTGTAGAATGGGCTCTGTTCCACTTAGAGACAAAATTTCAACTCCTATAGAAACTATAGACTGTTTTCTATCCAATAATAATAATAATATGCATATTGTACGATCAAGGATTTTGTGGGAAGCCGTTTAAAAAATTAGCCACATTAGCATAAATAGTCTAAACAGCGCCCCCATCCCCAACAGGTTAAATGTATGTTAAACACTTGTATCTTAGATCAATGTTTATGATGAGTATTTCTGTAATTTGATGTGGCTCTCTGCACTTTCACCGGATGTTTGTTTGAGACAATGCATTTCTGAACATAACACGCCAATGTAAACTGAGATTTTTGGATATAAATATGAACCTTTTCGAACAAAATATACATGTATTGTGTAACATGAAGTCCTAAGAGTGCCATCTGATGAAGATCATCAAAGGTTAGTGATTCATTTAATCGCTATTTCTGACTTTTGTGAGCCCTCTCCTTGGCTGGAAAATGGCTGTATGGTTTTCTGTGACTAGGTGCTGACCTAACATAATCGCATAGTGTGCTTTCGCAGTAAAGCCTTTTTGAAATCGGACACTGTGGCTGGATTTACAAGAAGTTTATCTTTAAAATGGTGTATAATACTTGTATGTTTGAGGAATCTTAATTATGGGATTTCTGCTGTTTTGAATTTGGCAATTTCACTGGCTGTTGTCGAGGTGGGACGCTACCGTCCCACTTGTACCAGAGAGGTTAAATAGTTATTTTTCCCTCATCAATCTACACACAATACCCCATAATGACAAAGCAAAAACAGCTTTTAGAAATGTTTGCCAATTTATATATATAAAAAATAAATGATTGAGCCGTTTAGCTAGGTCTCTGCGAGAACCAGAATGCCAGGGTTCGTGTCATGCACCCAGACATCCAGAAGGTCCATATTTGACATCAAGCGTTGTATGTTTATGTGTGACAACCCTTCAACATTGTTTTACTTAGTTACTTTACACCACTGCCACATCCGAGTGGTAACTGAATGGTTTAATGAGCATGAAAACGATGTAAACCATACAGTGTGCCATGGCCGTCTCAGGCACCAGACCTCACCCAATTGAACACTTATGTGAGATTCTCGAGCCGCGCCTGAGACAACGTTCTCCACCACCATCAAAAAAACAACAATTGTTGGAATTTCTCCTGGAAGAATGGTGTCACATCCCTCCAATAGAGTTCCAGACACTTGTAAAATCTGTGGCAAGGCACATTGAAGCTGTTCTGGCAGCACAACGCCCTATTAAGACACTTTATGTTAGTGTTTATTTGATTTAAGCAATTACCTGTAGCTCGCTGATAACACTGGCCGCTGGTTGTGGCATGGTGATTTCACTGGCCTTGTCAGTGACCACTGCAGCATACAGTGCCTTTGGAAAGTATTCAGATCCCTTGACTTTTTCCACATTTTGTTATGCTGCAGCTTTATTCTAAAATGGATTAAATAAATAAAAATCCTCAGCAATCTACACACAATAATACCCCATAATGCCAAAGCAAAATAATACACAGATTTACCTTATTTACATAAGTTATCAGACCCTTTGCTATGAGACTTGAAATTGAGCTCAGGTGCATCATGTTTCCATTGATCATCCTTGAGATGTTTCTACAACTTGATTGGAGTACACCTGTGGTAAATTCAAATGATTGGACATGATTTGGAAAGGCACACAGCTCTCTATAAAAGCACACACTCGATAGAAATAACATCTGTTTTTGCTTTGTCATTATGGGGTATTGTGTGTACATTGATGAGGGCAAAAACTATTTAATACATTTTAGAATAAGGCTGTAACTTAACAAAATGTGGAAAAAGTCAAGGGGTCTGAATACTTTCCGAAGGCACTGTATATGGCTTTCTTTACTTTTTTTGTAAGCAATTATTATTTAATAACAACAATTGGGTGGGCTTTTATAATGTTTTATAATATATGTTACGTCTCTATATGAAGGGCATTTTCGACTGATCAAAAATGGCTGCCATTTATCAGGATCATTACCAGATGACAATTAGACATTAGGGGGTCACACATGCTTATGACAAGTCTTACAATGCATAGCCAAACCACAGCATAATGACATAATAATGCATTAATATTTTCTCATATCCTAAATGAATATATTATTTCTTAAGGATCCTATCCATAACACTGGACTGGTTGAGGCATCGTCCGAACTGACAGGGTATTAAAGCTATTTGGGACCTTAACCTTTTTATATAACCATAAAAGTGACTGACAAAATTTTTTCCCCAGCTATAAACCCAGACAAAATTTGTTTGGACCTATCTGACAGCTCTGATGTTGTCTTTGTGTCGTGGAGGAACCCTAACCGTGAAGTAGGAGACCACTGCTATGAGAGCACACTACAATACAGGAACCACTGTGACACGGACTGGCAGGTACAGGACTTTTAATGCTCTTCTAAGTTCCTACAGAGAGAAACTATTTTAGGACGCATGTTAGCTACAGTAGGATTATAGCTAATGAAAGTAAAATGGTTGCTACCGTGGAAACAGAAGGTTGCCGTCTGCTCCTTTTTCTCAGTCCCTAATAAACGGTCAGTCACAGGTGCATAGGTTTCGAACAGACAGATAAATACCCACACACTGCCTGTCACGCCCTGACCCTGACCTTCGAGAGCCTTTTTATGTCTCCATTTGGTTTGGTCAGGGTGTGCTTTGGGGTGGGCCTTCTATGTTTTGTTTTCTATGATTTTGGCCGGGTATGGTTCTCAATCAGGGACAGCTGTCTATCGTTGTCTCTGATTGGGAACCATACTTAGGTAGCCCTTTTTCCCTCCTTTCGTTGAGGGTAGATGGTTTTGATTGTGGCACTATAGCCCTTAAGCTTCATGGTCGTTTTTGTATTGTTTATTGTTTTGTTGGCGTCATTCCAAAATAAAAGTAATGTACGCTAACCACGCTGCACCTTGGTCCGCTTCTTCCAGCATCGGCCGTGATACTGCCAAAAAAAATCCAATATAGAGCGTCAGATGTCTTGCCATTGCCAGCTTACGTAAAGATGTGGAAACAGATTATATTGATACTAACAGATACTAGATAGGAATTACAGTGCATTCAGAAAGTATTCAGAACCCTTGACTTTTTCCACATTTTGTTACGTTGCAATCTTATTCAAAAAGTATATACAACACCGCATAGTGACAATGTAAAAACAGATTTTATGACATTTTTCCAAATGTATTACAAATAAAACTGATAAACCTTATTTACATCAGTATTCAGACTCAAAATTGAGCTCAGGTACATTCTGTTTCCATTGGTCGTCCATGAGATGTTTCTACAACTTGATTGGAGTCCACCTGGGGTAAATTCAATTGATTGGACATGATTTGGAAAGGAACACACCTCTCTATATAAGGTCCCACAGTTGACAGTGCATGTCAGAGCAAAAATCAAGCCAGGAAGTGAAAGGAATTCTCTGTCGAGCTCGGAGACAGGATTGTGTCGAGACACAGATCTCAGAAAGGGTAGCAAAACATTTCTGCAGCATTGAATATCCCAAAGAACACAGTGACCTCCATCATTTTTAAATGGAATACATTTGTAACCACCAATAATCTTCCTAGAGCTGGCCGCCTGGCCAACTGAGCCATCGGGGGAGAAAGGCCTTGGACAGGGAGCTGACCAAGAACTCAATGGTCACTCTGACAGAGATCCAGAGTTCCTCTGTGGAGATGGGAGAACCTTCCAGAAAGACAACCATCTCTGCAGCACTCCACCAATCTGGCCTTTATGGTAGAGTGGCCAGACGGAAGCCACTCCTCAGTAAAAGGCACATGACAGCCCGCTTGAAGTTTTCCAAAAGACACGTAAAGGACTTTCAGACCATGAGAAACAAGATTCTCTGGTCTGATGAAACCAAGATTGAACTCTTTTGCCTGAATGCCAAGTCTGGAGAAAACCTGGCACCATCCTTACGGTGAAGCATTGTGGTGGCAGCATCATGCTGTGAGAATGTCCTCCAGCGGCAGGGACTGGGAGACTAGTCAGGCTCGAGGGAAAGATGAACGGAGCAAAGTAGAGAGAGATCCTTGATGAATACCTGCTCCAGAGCCCTCAGGACCTCAGATTGGGGCGAATGTTCACCTTCCAACAGGACAACGACCCTAAGCACACAGCTAAGATAATAGAGGAGTGGCTTTGGGAGATGTCTCTGAATGTTCTTGAGTACATACAAAGACAATTTTCCTTATCTTTGGGGAGTCTCTCACATGCCTTTTGGCGAACACCAAATGTGTTTACTTTTCTTTTCTTAAAGCAATGGCTTTTTTCTGGGCACTCTTCCGTGTACGGCTTAAAGTGGTCCTATGAACAGACACTCCAATCTCTGATGTGGAGCTTTGCACCTCCTTCAGGGTTAACTTTGTTCTCTTTGTTGCCTCTCTGATTAATGCTCTACTTGCCTGGTCCTTCGGTTTTCGTGGGTGGCCCTCCCTTGGCAGGTTTGTTGTGGTGCCATATTCTCTACATTTTTTAACAATGGATTTAAATGGTACTCCGTAGGATGATCGAAGTTTTGGATATTTAGTTATAACCCAACCCTGATCTGTACTTCTCCACAGCTTTGTCCCTGGCCTGTTTGGAAAGCTCCTTGGTCTTCATGGTGCCGCTTGCTTGGTGGTGCCCCTTGCTTTGTGGTGTTGCAGACTCTGGGGACTTTCAGAACAGGTGTATATATACTGAGATCATGTGACAGATCATGTGACACAGATTGCACACAGGTGGATTTTATTTAATTTGTTTTGTGACTTCTGAAGATAATTGGTTTCACCAGATCTTATTTAGGGGCGTCATAGCAAAGGGGGTGAATACATATGCACGCTGTCACGATCGTCTTCGTGAGAGAGAGAGGACCAAGGCGCAGCGCGTGAAAAATACATCTTCTTTAATGAAGGAAAAAACAACCACTTACAAAATGAACAAAACAAACGATCGTGAAGCTAAACAGAACTAAGTGCACAACTGCAACATAGAACATAGACAACACCCCACAAAAGCCTACTGCCTATGGCTGCCTTAAATATGGCTCCCAATCAGAGACAATGAATGACAGCTGTCTCTGATTGAGAACCAATCTAGGCAGCCATAGACATAACTAGACAACATTACTCTACTCTGCCCCATACACATACAACACCCCTAGACACTACAAAACACATACATTCCCCATGTCACACCCTGACCTAACTAAAAAACATAAAGAAAACAAAGAAAACTAAGGCCAGGGCGTGACACACGCACCACTTTTCCATTTTTTATTTTTTAGAATTTCTTAATCTTTTTTTTTTTCACTTCACCAATTTGGACTATTTTGTGTATGTCCATTACATGAAATCCAAATAAAAATAAATTTAAATTACAGGCTGTAATGGAACCAAATAGGAAAAACGCCAAGGGGGTGAATACTTTTGTAAGGCACTGTGCTTGGCTGTAACTTAACAACATTTGGAAAAGGTCAAGGGGTCTGAATAGTTTGATTGCACTGTATATTACTGTGTTTGATTCTGAACAGGGTGTTGTACTGAAGGAGTTCTCCTACCAGGTGGACAAGCCAGACAGAAAGAGGAGATATTACTTCAGGATACGGATGAGATACGACTGTCTGCTTGGTGACCTGAAGACTTGGAGTGGATGGACACCAACGAGATACTGGAGAAATGAGACCGAGACAGGTAGAGCGATTCTTTCTGCCTTTGGCTTTCTATGTCCCACTCCTTCTCCCCCTCACTTTCCTTTTATTTCTCACTCTCTCTCACATTTAACCATAGGTCAATTGTTTAGCCCATTAACAAAATAAAGGAACAGTAGTATATTTGATGAATGAGGCTAAAATGACTTTTTCAAATACTCATACTCTTTCTGTCAACAGGTCCCTGTGCCACAGAGATAAATGCCATTGTTTATGTTGTGAGCATTGTACCTATGTTGATCTGTTTCCTGCTGATAGTCACTTTCTCGCAGAAAAGGCAAGTGGTCAAGTCTATTCTATTCTTCAATGTTATGCTAACGATTTAAGAGCAATTTGGAATTGTGTAGACCCTGAGTAGGTCATACATACATATAATCATAATGCGATAATTGTTTGCCAACAGGGTCAGAAGACTCTTCCTACCTCACATCCCAGACCCCCAACACACCTGTGAAACTCTCTTCAGTATGGACCAGATTCAGGTAACAGACTGAAATTATATTCATAGTTGATAATATAGTTTGGTAAACACTTACTTTAACTTACTTTGAGGGGTATACGTAAAGCAGTCATAAAACCTGTATGAACAAAGTATTCTTCAAAACATATTTATTCAACACCATTCATATGGAGTTTAAGTTCTACAGAGTTGCATACAAGAGTTTTAGCGACCTACAGTGCCTCAATTAATAACCTCTTACCTTTCTATCTCCCTGTTGGCAGTGGCACAGTACTTTCACAGAGCCCAGTGTGGAATGTCAGACAGTTGACATAGAAATTGTCAGCACAGCAAAGACTGAGGAGGAAGAGGACAAAGAAGCAGAGAGGGAAGATGGACAAGCTGAAGAAGAATCCACTCATATTGACCCGGTTGCTCATCTAACAGACCTAGGCCTCCAGAGCTACCCTGACTTGGAGGTCAATGGAACGTACGTGTTCTGGTGAGGGACGGACCAAGATCTTTATTTCATTTTGAATTAAATTAACATGACTGAAATTGTGTTGATGAGGTGCTTGTGATGATGATGGTCTTAGACCAATGATGTACTGTATATGACTGTATGTGACATGATTGAACCAAAGGACTTGAAATTTTGCACACTTGTCTTTTTTGCACAGTTGTATAGATTATTTGAAATCTTATTTTTCTCTTCTTTATTTCTGATAGATAAAACAACAGTAGTACAATAAATAATAAGGACAATTTATATTATATACTGAACAAAAATATAAGAGCTGGCAACAATTTACAGCTTATGCCTGCCCATACCATAAGTCCACCACCATCATGGGGCACTCTGTTCACATCAGCAAACTTTGACATCAGCAAACTGCTCGCCCACACAACGCCATACCCTTGGTCTGTGGTTGTAAAGCCGGTTGGATGTACTGCAAAATTAAAAAATGATGTTGGAAGCGGCTTGTGGTAGAGAAATGAGCATTCAATTATCTGGTAACAGCTTTGGTGGATATTCCTGCAGTCAACATGCCAACTGCACGCGCTCCCTCAAAACTAGAAATATCTGTGGCATTGTGTTATGTGACAAAAAGTCACATTTTGAGTGGGCTTTTATTGTCCCCCAGCACAAGGTACATCTGTGTAATGATCAGGCAATTTAATCAGTTTCTTGATATGCCACACCTGTCAGGTGGATGGATTATCTTGGCATAGGAGATATGCTCACTAACAGGGATGTAAAGAAATTTGTGCACACACTTTTAGAGAAATAAGCTTTCAGTGCATATGGAACATTTCTGGGATCTTTTATTTCAGCTCATGAAACATGGGACCAAATCAAATCAAATTGTATTGGTCACATACACATGTTTAGCAGATGTTATTGCAAGTGTAGCGAAATGCTTGTAACCAACACTAAACATGTTGCGTTTATATTTTTGTTCAGTGTATATTGTTGTTTTGACATATTATTACACATTTTGTACATTTTGCAGCATTAATTAATACATACATGTTCAAAAATATACTTTGTACGTGTTTTTGAATTATGTACATGTTATATCGTCTGGATGTTTATATTATTTTGAGTGTTGTAGAACGATAAACAAAGAATAACACAAACACAAATGTAAATGTTGAATAAAACCTACAAAAAAATATAATCAAATAAAAGGAATGGCTTAGCTTGAGAATATTTGTGGCTCATGATGGTGGGTAAGAGATTATGTTTTGAGCTCATGTAAGGGGTGGATAACTGGTGGCAGTGAAGTCAAATGCAGGAGAGCAGAACTTGGTAAATTTTAATACACATAACTACCGGCATACAAAAAACAACAAACACATGGGCACAAAACCCGTATCGCACCAGTCAGACAATGCACATGTACTTACAATAAATATTTACCGACAAGGACATGGGGGAAACAGAGGGAACATATATAACATGTAATTAGGGAATTGAAACCAGGTGAGTGTGAAAACAGGACAAAACAAATGGAACATGAAAAATGGATAGGCGATGGCTAGAAGACCGGTGACGTCGACCGCCGAACACTGCCCAAACAAGGAGAGGAACCGACTTCGGCAGAAGTCGTGACAGGATCCCTCCTTGATGCGCGGCTCCAGCAGCGCGCCGACACCGACCTCAGGGACGACCCGGAGGGCGAGGTGCAGGGTGATCCGGATGGAGACGGTGGAAATCCCGCAGCATAGAAGGGTCCAACACGTCCTCCTCCGGACCCCAGCATCTCTCCTCCGGACCGTACCCCTCCTAGTCCATTAGGTACTGTCATGACGTTGCCCTCTTTGGATACAGCTCTGCACCATCCCCCTATCTCTGTCTCCCACACCCAGGCTGCTGTGGTCAGAGAGGTCGTAAATTCCTGGATGAGATTATCTCCTCATGGCCACAGTATAGAGAGAGAGTGAGTTTTCATAGAGCGAACAAAGGAATTTCTTCCACCTCACAGAACTTGAGGTTCGAACAATATTTATGTTCTGGAGAATGTATAAAAGATCGGTGAAGTATCCAGCTAAGAACTGGTCCGTTTGGTACAATTTTGTGAAACTCATGAGAGACAATACGGCCACATTACCATAACGCTGCTTATACAATAGCCTCAGCTATGAGGCTTACATCTAATTGTTGTATAAGATGAATGAGTGAGGTTGATACTGTTTGTGAAATTGTGCAATGTGATTTTGGACTGTTTAACTTCTTGGGGTAGGGGGCAGTATTTTCACGTCCGGATGAAAAGCATGGTGCATTCACCTTATGACAGATACAGTGGGATATTTGTAATGTTGCACTTCCTAAAGCTTCCACTAGATGTCAACAGTCGTTAGAACCTTGTCTGATGTTTCTAATGTGAAGTAGGGCTGAAGGAGAGAGGAATGAGTCAGGTCTATCATGACCTGAACATGCCCTGACCATGCGCGTTCACGTGAGAGCGCACTTCTGAAGACAATGGAATACTCCGGTTGGAACATTATTGAATTATGTTAACTTCTTATGGCTGGGGGGCAGTATTGAGTAGCTTGGATGAATAAGTTGCCCAAAGTAAATGGCCTGCTCCTCAGTCTCAGTTGCTAATATATGCATATTATTATTAGTATTGGATAGAAAACACTCTCAAGTTTCTAAAACTGTTTGAATGATGTCTGTGAGTATAACAGAACTCATATGGCAAGCAAAATCCTGAGGATCAATGAAATCAGGAAGTGAGAAATCTGAGCTTTGTATGTATTCACCAAAGTCCCCAATGAAATCCCCTTGAGATATTAATGATGTTGCACTGCCTAGGGGTTCCACTAGATGTCAACCATCAATGTAAATTATAATGAGACTTCTATGGTGTCGTGGGAGTGAATGATAGCAGAATCTTTCAAGTGTCTGGCAGTCAGCCATTTTCTGATCACGCTTATTCCTCATGGTACCCACTTGCGTTCCATTGCACATGAAGACAAGAAGGAATACTCCGGTTGGAATACACCTGGGTTTTCTATGGAGACCAGCTTACCTCGATAACGAGAGGGCCAAGGTTTGAGAGGAGACCGAGTTTACCTCAGTTATGAGAAGGCTAAGGGTTGAGACGATTGCTGAATCTTTTAACCATCCCACGTGGTTAAACTCTTAGACTATCGATACCGATAGAATAAGAACAAGTCTTTGATATTAATTACTAGTCTGCAGCTAGGAATTCGGTATCATTGAACGCGAAGACCGACAACCGCCGAAACATCTATTCTATAACAACATGAATGAATGTCACTCTGAACTATCCACTCTAACCACGACAGAGAGAGAGGGTGGACAGACTCTCCAACAGAAACAGAGTTTTCAACAGAGATCCCGACGACACACTGAGCGTAAATATTAATATTGATTACAATTGTTCCCGAATGAGTGAGCGTTCATGTGCAAAGGATTAGCATTTCAATTGTTATAATTATCACTCTGTCTAACAAGCCGCCATACCGGTTTAGCCCACTAGGGCGCCCCCCCCTATCGTTTCTTATTTTGTTTGTTTGTGTGATGCATTTCTGTGAATTAGTTAGTAAATAAATTATTTTAAGACAATTGATGTATGGATGACTCATAGTGAGGACTGGGTTCATGCAGATAACCAACAATTTACGACGTTTGGAATGAGACTAACGTGAGGTAAATAATAATTCATTAATCAGAAGACAAAGTGATCAAATATTAAAATATCTGAAAGTTATATTAGGAAAATTATAACTTTATAATCTGAATATTTTCCTTGGTGCCCCGACTTCCTAGTTAATTACAGTTACATGATTAGTCAGTTTAAACTACATTGAAAAAACATACGTTACGATGATATGGTGACATGTATCAAATCAAATCTAAGACGGAGATGTTCGTCTTTCATAACGACAGCTAAACAGAAGCCATATCAATGTCCTCTTTCGCGCGCTCAAGAAACAGGAAATGGACGGTCACGTCAAACAAAGACCTTTCATTCCACCTCTGACCAAGATAGACACAAAATTTCTTCTCTCACCGCATCTTGACAACCAGGGGATGGCGTAGGAAGTGTTTGTAGACTCCTACGTCACGCGCCCATGTATAGGCATGCAGTTGAACAGAGCATAGATTTCTGACATTTCACTTCCTGGTCAGGAAAAGTGCTGCAGAAGGATTTCTGTTTCACTCAGAGAAATAATTTAAACGTTTTTAGAAACTAGAGTGTTTTCTATCCAATTGTAATAATAATATGCATATTGTACGAGCAAGAATTGAGTACGACGCCGTTTTAAATGGGCACATATTATCTGGCTACTCAATACGCCCCCTGCAGCCATAAGAAGTTAACTTCTTATGGCTGCGGCCCGACACCGGTACACTTATGACAACATCCAGCTCAAGTGCAGGGCGCAAAATTCAAAATATATATTTTTTAAATATTTAACTTTCACACATTAACAAGTCCAAGACACCAGATGAAAGGTGCACATCTTGTGAATCAAGCCAACATGTCCGATTTTTTAAATGTTTTACAGGGAAGACACAATATGTAAATCTATTAGCTAACCACGTTAGCAAAAGACACCAATATTCTTACTCCATCAGTTTATGACTCCATCAGTAGCTATCACAAATTCGGCCAAATAAAGATAAAAATAGCCACTAACCCTGAAACACCCTCATCAGATGACAGTCTGATGACATATTTATTGTATAGCATATGTTTTTTTTTTTTTTTTTTGCATATTTCGGGTATAATTCATAGTTTACATTTCAGCTACAATCAGAAATTGCACCGAAAGCAGCCATAATATTTACAGACACCAACGTCAAATACCTAATTACTCATCATAAAACATTTCTGAAAAATACATAGTGTACAGCAATTGAAATACAGGCATCTTGTGATTCTAGACAATATTTCCGATTTATTAAATGTTTTACAGCGCAAACAAAATGTAGCGTGATATTAGCATAGCCACAATAGCCAGAAACACTTGAGCGCCCACGACCAGTCAACATGCACGACAGATATTAGAAATAGCATCATAAAATGTTTCTTACTTTTGGTGATCTACCGTCAGAATATTGGATAAGGTGTCCTTTGTCCAGAATAGTCGTTGTTTTGATCTGGAACGGCAAATATCCCTCTTCATTTACCATGGGCACTTGCCAAGTGACACGGATTACTCCAACGTCAACAAAGTTAGAAAACGGAACACGGCAAAACTCCCGAAAAAGTTTCAATAATCTGATTAATCACGTAATAATAATTAAAGAGAGTTTTCTGATAAATAAGTCTTCAGTTTTAATGATGCCAAAGACAAGACATATTTGACGCCCCCGTGCGAGGAATCTAAGATAAAATTAGACTTTGCTGTGGAATTCTATATATCAATTGTGCAAACAGAATTGTACAAACAGACTGCTTTCTATACAAATTGATTGTGTGTGTATTCCCATTGGAACAAGCTATTTTGGAGCTCCTCCGGTCGTGTGTCATTAGCGTCAGAGCAATGAGTGAAACATTCCAGATTTAGTCCGTTAGGGCAAACGGTACTATTTCTGTCGGTCAATATTAACTTCTAGAGCAAGGTCATAGAGCCAGTAAGGTTAGAAATTAGAAGATATCTGTTCGGTGACCGAGCCAAAGTAGTCTGTCCGCCTACCACATGAAGCAAGTGTGGTCAGACCACAGGCATATCTGTATTTATGTACCATGTCGCTCCGGTCAACATAACGCTATGCCGAATGGGTTAATGTGAGACGTCACTAGTAAACCCACCCTTTCCATGGTGAGAGGACCCTATTTTGTGCTTGGAAGTGATATTTCTGAACAACGTAGGATTTGCTTGTACGAGATGATAAGCTAACAAAATGGAAACATTATTTTCTGTGTCCCGTTTAAATTCCTCCGCCTTGCGCGACAGAAGTCCCGGCCTTTGTACTTCAGTTTGATATCAGCATTCTGCATCACTGGTGGTGAAGAATCGCAAGTACATCTCTTAACTTCTCTAGGGTATGTGGGACGGTAACGTCACACCTCGTCAACAGCCAGTGAAACTGCAGGGTGCCAAATTCAAAACAACAGAAATCCCATAATTTAAATTCTTCAAACATACAAGTATTTTACACCATTTTAAAGCTACACTTGTTGTAAATCCAGCCAAAGTGTCCGATTTCCAAAAGGTTTTAGGACGAAAGCACACCAAACGATTATGTTAGGTATGTTTGCGCGTTTAGTACACAATCCAAACTCACGAGTTGCTGGCAAGTCCAGGGGAAGGTCCAGACGAAAAGTCATGTTACAGTTCGTAGAAACATGTCAAACGAAGTATAGAATCAATCTTTAGGATGTTTTTATCATAAATCTTCAATAATGTTTCAACCGGAGAATTCCTTTGTCTGTAGAAATACGATGGAACACAACTAACTCTCACGTGAGCGCGAGTGATCAGCTCATGCCAGACCCCTGACTCAATCAGCTCTTATTCCCTCATCCTTCACAGTAGAAGCATCAAACAAGGTTCTAAAGACTGTTGACATCTAGTGGAAGCCGTAGGAAGTGCAATCGGACCAAATTTACAATGTATCTTCTATAGGCAAAGAGTTGAAAAACTACAAACCTCAGATTTCCCACTTCCTGGTTGGATTTTTCTCAGGTTTTTCCCTGCCATATGAGTTCTGTTATACTCACAGACATCATTCAAACAGTTTTAGAAACTTCAGAGTGTTTTCTATCAAAATCTACTAATAATATGCACAATTTAGCAACTGGGACTGAGTAGCAGGCAGTTTACTCTGGGCATGCTTTTCATCCAAATGTGAAAATGTTGCCCCCTAGCCATAAGAAGTTTTAACAGCGCATTCATTCACCACTCTGTCCAACGGGAAACTCCACCCACTACATAGGCAGAGAGGTGAAACAAACTACCTCAGCCCAGACTTACAGTGGCAAGTAGCAGAGATGCCGCTGACAGTGGGAATTACATTAACATCACTCGATTCCTGTGGTGTCAACAGACATCCCCAAACAACCCCTCCACCCCCGACTCTCTGAAAATGAGTGTGCAACTGGTAGTCGCTGATATTTCAGTCAGATGTCGAGCGAGATAGGTATGTCAAGGGCTCTAGCTATTAGACAGATAGCTAGATATAACTAGCAGGCTAAAAGGATGAAGTTAGAAGCTAACGTTGTACAGAGCCTGACCCCAGCAGGAGCAGTTGACTGAAATTAAGCTAGCTATAATCAAAAGATAGGCTGCTATAAATTCTCATAATGAAATTTTTTTCTTCATAGAGAATAGTGAGACAGACAGTGGTGTGTCAGGCTGCAATGAAGGAGGCAAAGGGGACATAGAGAAGGGAATCATTGGAGTAAGTAGGGAGACCCATGTGGGGTCCCATAAAATGTAAATAGGGTCATCTGAGAGGGTCTTTAATCTTATCAAACACAGTAATAACTTGTTTCTCTTCAAATGGGTATAGCATACAACATTTTACAGTCATCTGAAGGCCTTTTACACTGTCACAATTCACTTTCATGTCATTATGTGTTGGGACAGCCTGTGGGACCAAATATTTTGAAATAGAAAGACCATTTAAATATAAAGACAATTTTATATAAACAGAACATACAAAAATGTCAAACATTTTACTGAGTTACAGTTCATATAAGGAAACCAGTCAATATCATCAGTACTGACTTACCACTCATGTATGTAGTAATAAGTAGTGAAACTACTTATTGTTGAGTAGAACTTTAAGGTAGTGATGAGTAGTAAATTCGTTTTTTTTTCTCATGAGGTTGTGGCGATATACTGCCATCTAGTGGTGACTAGAAACAGTTGCATAATAGCAACAATATTAGTGCTTGAAAAAGTACTTGAAAGTCCTTGAATTTGACTTTCCACTGTCTCTACAAACCCGGTTACAATTACATTTACACCATCATTCAGCATTAGACCAGGGATTTACAAACATGTTCCTGGACAGCAACTGTCTTGTAGGTTTTCACTCCCAACAAGTGAGCTTGACTAGGTTTGGGTTGGATTGAAAACCCATTTTGGACGGTAGCTCTCCAGGTACAAGGTTTGAGAACCGTGGGGTAATAGAAACAGAATAGGCGGATTTGATTATGCTGAGCCGGGAGCACCGACGTGAACGGGCAAAAACAGAGATAATGTTGTCAGCAAGGCAGCATGGTGCATCATCCAGAAACATACATCTTTTACATAAATTATATGTTTGATTTTTCTAAATAGTTTTCATTGGGAAGAAAGATCGAGCATTTGTATCAAAAGCAATCACTTTTGCATGTGAATCACAGGGAAGATCCCAATTGCATACTCTTCGCGTCCTGGCTTGTCTTTCTCCTCCAATGTGTTTTGAGAAAGGACACGAGGAGAGAGGATGCAAGGAGTATGCAATTGAGATCTTCCCTCCGAGTCTTCCTCCTTCCTCCATGGGCTATCAAACTTTCGTCTGGTGCAAAAGACTCTTACCCGGGCCAGATTAATCGAATCCCCTTGTTGAATAGAACGGGTGTTCGCATTCAATACAATGATGGCATAATGAGTGTTCTGCCGGCCATTGTGAGTGTACCCATAGGAGCAAAGCAGGAAGTGTAGCCATCAATCTGTACTGTGATTTGTTGAATCAACTCTATACAATCCATTGCATAAGACATATAAGTTAGCATGATTTGAATGAACATTCTACATGACTATGGAAATTATTGCATCATGCACGGCAAGCGATGCTGATGCACCAAGTCTGAAAGCACCAGGAACCTTAACAGTTTTTCCCCCCCAAGCCACAAGACTGCTAAATAGTTCAGCAAATAGCTACCCGGACTATCTGCACTGACCCTTTTTGCACAAACTTTTTTAATGATCACATGATTGGAGTGGCAGGTAGCCTAGTGGTTAGAGCGTTGAGCCAGTAACCGAAAGGTTGCTAGATTGAATCCCCTAGCTGACAAGGTAAAAATCTGCCGTTCTGCCCCTGAACAAGGCAGTTAACCCACTGTTCCTAGGCCGTCATTGTGAATAAGAATTTGTTCTTAACTGACATGCCTAATAAAATAAAATAAAAATACATTGTTATTGCTGTTTATTATCTGTCACTTTATTCCTAGTTATACATACATATCTACCTCAATTACCTCGTACCCCTGCACATCGACTCAGTACTGGTACCCCGTGTATATAGCCAAGTTATCATTACACATTGTGTATTTACTATTTTTATTATTACATGTTTTACTTTCTCTATTTTCTTTCTCTCTGCATTGTTGGGAAGGGCTCATAAGTAACCATTTCACTGTTAGTCTAACCTGTTGTATACAAAGCATTTGCAACCAATAATTATTGATTTCAAGACAGTACCAGGCACCATTGCAAATGTAACCATGAGTTTACCAGGGTTAGCGGTTCAAAGCCCGTCCTAGTCATTCTGATTTCTATTCCCATGAATTGACCAGAATGAATACACCCCTTAGATGGAGAATAGTGCTGTTCCAGGTGGTCTGCATAGCACACAACCCCAATGATTGCATGACATGTTATTGATGACGTTCCACAACATCATTAAGCCAGCTAAAGTTAGTTACAAAATAAGACTGAAAAGTTTTTCCACCAGCTCCTCGTCGGTTACAGGAGTTTCAACAGGGTTGATGTTGGTAGGTAGGTCTGGTGTGTCAAATTTGAAGACTGGGTCTTTGTATATGAATCCGTTCATCTTCCCACCGCTTGACAGACTGGACCAATCGGGTTCTAAAGTTGAATGTCTTCTCTTCAGGTGCTCTCTTCTCTTCCCAGTTCTTGGCCTGTTTGGAATAATCCACAGGTCTTATTGGATCGCCTGAAAGTTGTATAACAGAATAACAAAACAAAAAATAGAAGTCCTAATTAGTCTTTCCTCCTCCTGATAAATTATTGGAGGCATGAGTAGAGGAACATTGGGTCCCCTCTGAAAATTGTGTGAGAATATTAACAAAGATCAAATCAGAGACAGTACAGTTCATTGTCTTGTCCTCATGTCTGTTCCACCAACCCTCTCATTCTTCCATTTCCTCCCTGGCAGGTATAAACAGAGAGTCATTGGTGATGTTGACTGGTAGAAAACAGAGTCAGTCATTACATGTCAATTCAGGGCATGAGCTGATATCCTAAATGTTTTAATTGACATCATGTAAAGGTTGGGCTAGTTTGCTCCTGCACTTAGCTAGGGCCAGAGCCATATATTTATCTATATGTGACCCGATTCAGAAAACTAGGCGTATGTCGGAAGTCACGACTTCACAGGAGAGCCGTTTGAACGTAAAAAATATTTGATCAAAATGCGTTTTTTGGCAGAAATGCCTTCTCGAACATGTGAACTTTCATTTGCCTTAATATCAAACTTGTATGCCATCTGTAAATACGAATAAAATTGTTACATTACGAGCCTAGTTGGTTTAGCCACAGAAAAACGGGGAAACCTTCCCATTAGCCATGATTGGCTGAGATAATGAGTGGGCTGGACATGCCGAGAGATGAGTTTGGATTGGTCTGCGATGTAGCGTCTTGTGTCTATAAAATGAGCTGGTCGTAATGCGTAGATAATCCTTTCTATTGCAGTTTTTTCAAAAGATATAACGTTAGCCATGGAGAACTGAAAATATGCTGCTACTGCTCTCAATAACATTACTGCCCTGAATTTATGAGGCCCTATCAACAAATGTCAGTGGGAAAAATTTGTGATGGACTACTTTCTGTAGGACGATCATGCCATACTGACTCTCTCTGACAATGAAAATGAATCAGACGCTGATGAAATCCCTGACTTAGGTAAACACATTTTCATTGAAGAAGGCATTGTAGAGCCTTCTGATGACACTGATAGAGAAGAAACGGCTACAATCAACAGTGTTGTTGTCATGGAAGAAGTTGAGTTTTGAAATCTGTGGTATGATTGGTATGATTTCAAAAATATATATATTTTACCTTTATTTAACTAGGGAAGTCAGTTAAGAACAAATTCTTATTTTCAATGACGACCTAGGAACAGTGGGTTAACTGCCTTGATCAGGGTCAGAACGCCAGATTTTTACCTTGTCAGCTCGGGGATTCGATCGTGCAACCTTTCGGTTACTAGTCCAACGCTCTAACCACTAGGCTACCTGCCGCCCCAAATGATAAGGAGATGAATAGAATTCTGGCGTTTGATTGCAAATGGGAGTCGAAAAGAGAACACAGAGGGCTGTTGTATAAAACACATGTCTCCTGATTACATCTTCAAACTAAGGGCAAACATGGCATTGGACAGTGTGAACCAGAGTGACTTGACACAACGGGCCAAACATACTGTTCAAGTTAAACTGAAACGACACAGGACGTCTTATTTAATGAAAGGGGTTGCAGTCTGGTGTTAAGCTTTCGTCCATGTATATGGGTAAGAATCTAACATTGAACCTATTTTGGTTAACTTTAGCTGGCTATGACAATCGGTTTGTATTGCTAGTTAAAGACTTCTGTTAGCTAGCCAGCTGGAGTTCGATGGCCGAACTTACATGTATGAATTTTGCTCAACAAGTAAGAAGAATTTCCTCCATTATACTGATTAACGACATAGATGGATAGATAGATATACACTCAAAAAAAAGTATATATATATGGGAGGCAGGCAAATACATTTCACTGAGCGGTGTAAAGACAGATTGACAGGGGTGAGACAATTCATTGTAATTTATCTTAATATTATTTTGTTGTTTGCAGGTGCATGTGCATCCTTCTGACCCTATGCAACTACTTTTTAACTCCTCGCAAGTTTGGCTTGTTTGGTGTCTGCTGTGAAGGAATACCACAACAAGTCAACTACTTGATTGATGAAGGCGTGTCATCCAGCAAAGGCAGCAGCGCAGTCATCAACTACATGCACCATTTCTTCAC
Organism: Salvelinus fontinalis; assembly: GCF_029448725.1. Classification (NCBI taxonomy): domain Eukaryota; kingdom Metazoa; phylum Chordata; class Actinopteri; order Salmoniformes; family Salmonidae; genus Salvelinus; species Salvelinus fontinalis. The sequence continues at coordinate 50,596,096 of NC_074687.1, forward strand.
CAACTACGGAGTTGGGGAAACACGTGTGGACCTGAATTGTGATAACTACAGTGGCCAAAACAAGAACAAGTTTGTGCTCTGGTATTGTGCCTGGCGGACCATGCACAAGCTCCACCACAATCGGGACCTTCACTTCCTGTTCACACGCCACACCAAGTTTACCCCCGACCAGTGCTTCGGCCTCATCAAGCAGCGCTTCCGATAGACCAGAGTGAACACTTTGTCTGATATTGCTGGTGTTGTGGAGGACAGCACTGTGACGGGTCAACATCCCACAGCTGGTTGGAGTGGAGGATGGTACGGTGCTGGTGGAAAGCTATGGCTGGCAACAACAACACCTGACTCCGTACTTCAGGCCGCTGCCACAGATCAAGCAGTGAATATCATTTTCATTGCATCGTATGAAGTTATTTTTCTTATCTAAACCAGGGAGGCGTATTGATGTTGTGCAAGGTTGTAATGTCTTCTTGTTATTTCCTGTTTTACAGCTTTGATGCTCTGGAGCCTGGTGTTGTTGTCGCCAAGGAGCGTTCGGACTCAGTCGGGACCAGGTTTCAGCTGCTGCACAATGCTGACATCCTTCCTCCCATAAGATAGTCTGCCTGTACGAGCACCACCTGGACTGGACACTGCTAGACAAACTTATATTTTTGAGAAGATCAGGGAGTTTTGCGACGAAGAGGCTATGGACATCACATGCCCTGTACCAAAATCAAGGGAAGGACAGAAATAGGCTCTCTGTATCTGTTGTTTGTTGGTAACCTTGTTATTTATGAAGTTTTTGGAACAGATCCCTGTTGGAACGTTCCACAAATTATACCCACCCAAACTGCGGCTGTTGAATGACTTCATGCGTCATGTCAACACCATAAGCAGGATGTCAGATGGCCTGCAGCCATGCCTGACACAAAGCTCCATCGCAGATAGGAAAAGAGTGGAAATGTGCAGTCTATTTGTATCTGACCGGAACATTATTGCTCCCGGGTACAATGCACTTCATATTGGCTAACGTTACTCAGGTACTCAACTACTAACGTTATACGCCTAGCCTTACTTTACTTCAGAGATTACTAACCACTTGCCTAGCTTTGTTTACTTCTTTTTATATTGACTTCCTTTCTTGAAGACCAATAGTAAGTTGCTCATTCGTCCCACGTCCTGTAATTATATCAACCATGAAGAAGAGTATCTACCGGATTACAGACTATTTGGAAGACCTTGGCGCTAGCACTACTTTTTACATGAATCAAAGCATTTCTTTGGCAATTCAATGCAGAGACACCAATCCTTGTTTAGATAACAATAAAAACCAATCGTTTTTAACGTATTTTAGGTAATTTTGGAAATTCAGCATTTAAAAAAAATACAGAAATCTAAATACTCAAACAATGGACCTATAAACTGTCTGGGGTAATGACTAATGGCCAGGTAAGTGTTATAAAGTGCTCAGAAGTGTTTTTGGGTTAACTTGCCATTTAAGTTTCATTTTTTGGGGCCTTTAACTTCTTCTGGCTGCAAGCCCGAGGCCGGCCACAATATGACAACAGCCACTTCAAGTGCAGGGCGCGAAATTCAAAATATATTTTTTTGAAATATTTAACTTTCACACATTAACTTCTTGCGACTATAGGGGGTGCTGTTTTCTCATTAGCATAATTAGCATTACAGATTAAACGGCTTCCTACTCAATTCTTGCTCGTACAATATGAATATTATTACTATTATTGGATAGAAAACACTCTCTAGTTTCTATAGCCGTTGGAATTTTGTCTCTGAGTGAAACAGAACTCAATCTACAGCACTTTTCATGATAGGGAGTCAGATTTCAAACATTTTGGCCACTGATCTGGAGTCAGTTTAAAGCTCACTGTAAATGCTATGGAGAAACAGACACTGCTTACGTCTTCCCCTGGATGTCAGTGCGTGATGACGCTTTGAATGGTGTCGATTGCGCAATCAGTTTCTCTATAAGACACCAAATAGCGGAAGTAGCTTCACTTTGCTGCCTGCGCCTTGCGCGCGAAGGACATCGGACTCGCCTCCTTCCAAGCGTTAGTTTAGCCAGTAATATTTCTTCGGTCATGTTTTTACCCGTTATAGGTGTTAACAGCATCATAAGGTAGTTAATTTGAACCGTTGTATAGCAATTTATATCCTTTTAGTGCGATTTTGAGGCATTTCTTTGTTGTGCACTTTGAAGCGCTGGGCACATTTCGGGGTCCCGGTCGTACGTTAGTGGACATCTTTCGACCAAAAGAAGATTAGACCCAAGAAAGGATTCTTTGCCCAAGATTCTGATGGAAGAACAGCTCACAGTAAGAACAATTTATGATGATAAATCGTGTTTCTGTCGAAAAATGTTAAACGCTTACGCCGCCATTTTGTTTTGTATAGCTTCGCTTGGCGCAACCTGTATTGAAAAGTAAGGATAATTTAAAAAATGTAAATCAGCGATTGCATTAAGAACTAATTTGTCTTTCGATTCCTGTCAACCCTGTATTTTTTAGTCAAGTATATGATTAGCTATTGATTAAACTAGATCACTCAAAGATGGCGACCGACATTTCCAGGCTTGTTTTGCTACTATTTTCATTGTATAACCACGTTTTTTTATGGCTAAATATGCACATTTTCGTACAAACTCTATATGTATGTTGTAATATGATGTTACAGGATTGTCATCTGAAGAATTCTGAGAAGGTTAGTGAAAAAATTAATATATTTTGGCGATGATACGATATCGCTCTCTTTGGCTAGAATCAGTGCTCGGGTAACGTTTGCATATGTGGTATGGTAATATAACGATTTATTGTGTTTTCGCTGTAAAACACTTAGAAAATATGAAATGTTGTCTGAATTCACAAGATCTGTGTCTTTCCATTGCTATGTGCTGTGTATTTTTAAGAAATGTTTTATGATGAGTAAATTGGTAATACAAGTTGCTCTCTGTAGTAATTCTAGTCGCTTTGGTGAGATTTGTGATGGTGGCTGCAATGGCAAACTATGATTTATACCTCAAATATGCACATTTTTCTAACAAAACCTATCCTATACCATAAATATGTTATCAGACTGTCATCTGATGAGGTTTTTTCTTGGTTAGTGGCTATCAATATCTTAGTTTAGCCGAATTGGTGATAGCTACTGGTGTTGAGAAAAAATGGTGGACAAAGAAAAATAGTGTCTTTTGCTAACGTGTTTAGCTAATAGATTTACACATTGTCTTCCCTGTAAAACATTTTAAAAATCTGAAATGGTGGCTTTATTCACAAGATCTGTATCTTTCATTAGGTGTCTTGGACTTGTGATTTAATGATATTTAGATGCTACTATTTAATTGTGACACTATGCTAGCGATGCTAATCAGTGTGGGGGGGGGGGGGGGGTGCTCCCGGATCCGGGGTTGAGGCTCGTTAGAGGTTAACAAGTCCAATACAGCAAATGAAAGGTACACATCTTGTGAATCCAGCCAACATGTCCGATTTTTAAAATGTTTTACAGCAAAAACAGCATGTATATTTATGTTAGCTCACCACCAAATACAAAAAAGGACAGACATTTTTCACAGCACAGGTAGCATGCACAAAGCCAACCTAACTAACCAAGAACCAACCAAACTAACCAACAAACAACTTCATCAGATGACAGTCTTATAACATGTTATTCAATAAATCTATGTTTTGTTCGAAAAATTTGCATATTTCAGGTATAAATCATAGTTTATATTGCAGCTACAATCAGAAATTGCACCGAAAGCAGACAGAATAATTACAGACACCAACATCAAATACTCATCATAAAACATTTCTGAAAAATACATAGTGTACAGCAAATGAAAGACAGGCATCTTGTGATTCCAGCCAATATTTCCGATTTCTTAAGTGTTTTACAGCGAAAACACAATATAGCGTTATATTAGCTTACCACAATAGCCAGAAAGACATGCCATTTCCCAGTAGCAAAAGGTTAGCGATCGTAACAAACCAGTAAAAGATATATAATTTTTGACTAACCTTGATTTTGACTAACCTAAGCTTCATCAGATGACAGTCCTATAACATCAGGTTATACATACACTTATGTTTTGTTCGAAAATGTGCATATTTAGAGCTGAAATCAGTGGTTACACATTGTGCTACTTTACACATTAGCTACTTTTTCCACAACTTCTAAACAGCAACGATATTTTTCTGACACTTTTTATGACACACATATTCTGACCAAATAGCTATTCATAAACATAACAAAAAAATACATGTTGTATAGGAAATGATAGATCCATTATTTCTTAATGAAATCGCAGTGTTAGAATTCTAAAAAATAACTTCATTACGACATCCAGCTTCGGTATAGCTGAGTACCCAAACGTTGGGCGCCGACGACTAGTTCACATGCACGACAGATATATGAAATAGCATCATAAAATGTTTCTTACTTTTGGTGATCTTTCATCAGAATGTTGGACAAGGGGTCCTTTGTCCAGAACAGTCGTTGTTTGGATTTAGAACGAACACTTTCCCTCTCGATTTAGGAAGCGCACTTGCCAAGTGGCGCGAATCTCTCCATGTCAACAAACGGAAGAGAACGGAACACGGCAAAACTCCCGAAAAATTTTCAATAATCTGATTAAACTATATTGAAAAAACATACTTTACGATGATATGGTCACATGTATCAAATAAAATCAAAGCCGGAGATAGTAGTCGCCTATAACGATAGCTAAACAGAAGGCAAATCCATGTCTCTCTTCGCGCCTTCCTGAAAACAGGAAATGGAGGATACGTCATTCCATGAGCTGTAATTCGAGTCCAGATCAAGTTACACTGTCCATTTCTTCTCTCACTCCTTGTCGACATCTAGTGGAAGACGTATGAAGTGCATCTAAACTAATAAATAACAAGGGATTTATTAGGCAGCCCCTGGAACAGAGCCTCAATTTCAGACTTTCCACTTCCTGTCAGGAAGTTTGCTGCAGAATGAGTTCTGTTTCACTCACAGATATAATTCAAACGGTTTTAGAAACTAGAGAGTGTTTTCCATCCAATAGTAATAATAATATGCATATTGTACAAGCAAGAATTGAGTACAGAGCTGGGCTTTACGGAAGAGTGGCCAGAAAAAAAGCCGTTGCTTAACCTCTCTTGGGCACGTGACACGGTAACGTCCCACCTCTTCAACAGCCAGTGAAACTGCTGGGCGCCAAATTCAAATACAGAAATACTCACTATAAAAATTCAGAAAACAAAACATATTTTACATAGGTTTAAAGATTAACTTCTTGTGAATCCAACCACGGTGTCAGATTTAAAAAATGCTTTACGGCGAAAGCATACATTACGATTATGAGAACATCAAACAAGACAAATCATTACAAACAGTAGCCAGCCAGATAGAACAGTTACACAATTTAGAAATAGAGATAAAATTAATCCCTTACCTTTGATGATATTCATATGGTTGCACTCAGCAGACATTCATTTACTCAATAAATGTTCCTCTTGTTCGATAAAGTCTCTTTATACCAAAAAAACATTTTGTTTGCGCGTTTTCTTCAGTAATCCACAGGCTCAAACGCAGTCAAAACAGGAAGACAAAAAAATCAAAATTGTATCTGTAAGGTTCATAGAAACATGTCAAACAATGTTTATATTCAAACCTCAGGTTGTTTTTAGCCTAAATAATCGATACTATTTCAACCGGACAATAACGTCGTCAATATAAAATGTAAACAAGAAACGCACTCTCGGTTGTGCGCAAGAAAAAGCTCAGTGAAACTTTAGGGTCCACTCATGCAGACTGCTCTTACTTCCTAATTTTTCAGAATACAAGACTGAAACACTTTCTAAAGACTGTTGACATCTAGTGGAAGGATAGAAACTCCAAGTTGAGTCCCAAGTCAAGGGATACTATAATGGCATTGAATAGAAAACTACAAACCAAAAAATAAACTACTTCCTGAATGGATTTTTCTCAGGTTTTCGCCTGCCAAATCAGTTCTGTTAACCTGTTAAGGCTGGGAGCGCTGTTGTCACTATTTATGGTAATTGTGTAATTTTTGAAACGGCTTCCTACAAAATTCTTGATCGTACAATATGCATATTAATATTATTATTGGATAGAAAACAGTCTATAGTTTCTATAGGAGTTGAAATTTTGTCTCTAAGTGGAACAGAACCCATTCTACAGCAATTTCCCTGACATGGAGTCAGATTTCAGAAATTTTGGCCACTGTTCTGGAGTCAGTTTTAAGGCCAATGTTATTCCTATGAGTATACGGACACTGCTTACGTCTTCCCCTGGATGCCTTTACGTGATGACGATTTGAATGGGGTCGATTGCGCAATCACAGGCACTATAAATTAAAAAACCCTGTAGCTAGGAACTCTTTTCCAGCTGCGTCATGCGCGTGGAGGACACCGACCCGCACTTGTTCCAAGCATTAGTGTTGGGAGTAATCTTTCTCCGGTCATGTTAAGACTCGTTATAGGAGTTAACCTGTTGGGGATGGGGGCGCTGTTTAGACTACTTATGCTAATTTGGCTAATTTTTTAAACGGCTTCCCACAAAATCCTTGATCGTACAATATGCATATTATTATTATTATTGGATAGAAAACAGTCTATAGTTTCTATAGGAGTTGAAATTTTGTCTCTAAGTGGAACAGAGCCCATTCTACAGCAATTTCCCTGACATGGAGTCAGATTTGAGAAATGTTGGCCACTCTTCTGAAGTCATTTAAAAGGGCACTGTCGTTGCTATGACTATACGGACACTTCTTACGTCTTCCCCTGGATGCCTTTACGTGATGACGATTCCAACGGGGTCGATTGCACGTTCACAGGCCCTACAAATGAAAAAACCCTGAAGCTAGTCATTCTTTGGGAGCTGCGTCATGAGCAAAGTGGACACCGGTGCGCACCTGTTCCAAGCGTTAGTTTAGCCTGTTATATTTCTCCGGTCATCTTTTCACTCGTTATAGGAGTTAAAAACATCATAAGGTAGTTAATTTAAAGCGTTTTATAGCAATTTATATCCGTTTAGTGCGATTTTGGGACATTTATTTTTGCAACGATGTGAAAAGTTGGGCACGCTTTTCAGTTCATCCCGAACGCAGTTGACTTTTCCACATGGCAAGAGGACAGCTTTCCACCAAAAGACGATTTCTCCCAAGAAAGGATCCTTTGCCCAAGATACTGATGGAAGAACAGCTCAAGGTAGGACATTTTTATTATGATAAATCGTGTTTCTGTCGAAACATTTTAGTGGCTTAGGACGCCATGTTTTTTGACGTAGCTTCGCTTGGCGCAAACTGTATTGAAAAGTAAGGATAAATTAAAAAATGTAATAACGCAATTGTATTAAGAATTAAATTGTCTATCAATCCCTGTCCACCCTATATTTTTTAGTCACGTTTATGAGTATTTATGTATAAGAGTAGATCACTGTCTAAGTGGCGCAAGGACATTTTCTGACCAGCTGAGCTACATTTCACATTGTCTAACCATGATTTTGGTGGCTAAATATAAACATTTTCGATCAAACTCTATATGGATTGTGTAATATGATGTTACAGGAGTGTCATCTGAAGAATTCTGAGAAGGTTAGTGAAAAAATTAATATATTTTTGGCGATGTTGACGTTATCGCCCACTTTGGCTAGAATCAATGCTGGGCTGCTATGTGCTATGTGCTATGCTAATATAACGATTTATTGTGTTTTCGCTGTAAGACACTTAGAAAATCTGAAATATTGTCTGTATTCACAGGATCTGTGTCTTTCGATTCGTGTATGCTGTGTATTTTTACGAAATGTTTGATGATTAGTAGTTAGGTAAACACGTTGCTCATTGTAATTATTCTAGTCCATTTGTGATGGTGGGTGCAATTGTAAACTATGCCATATACCTGAAATATGCACTTTTTTCTAACAAAACCTATCCCATACCATAAATATGTTATCAGACTGTCATCTAATGAGTTTTTTTGTTGGTTAGGGGCTATAAATATCTTAGTTTAGCCGAATTGGTGATGGCTACTGGTGTTGGTGGACAAATAAAAGATGGTGGATTATGCTAATGTGTTTTTAGGTAATAGATGTACATCTTTACATATTGTGTCTTCCCTGTAAAACATTTTAAAAATCGGAAATGTTGACTGGATTCACAAGATCTGTGTCTTTCATTAGCTGTATTGGACTTTAATGTGTGAAAGTTAAATATTTAAAAAAAATTTTTTTTTTGAATTTCGCGGCACTGGTTTTTCAGTGGGGGGGGGGGGGGTGTGCCGCTAGCGCCACGCTGATCCTAGACAGGTTAAAAACATCATAAGCTAGTTAATTTAAAGCGTTTTATAGCAATTTATATCCGTTTAGTGCGATTTTGGGACATTTATTTCTGAGACGCTGTGAATCTCTGGGCACGCTTCCAGTTCATCCCGAACGCAGTTGGCATTTCCACATGGCAAGAGGACAGCTTTCCACCAAAAGACGATTAGACCCAAGAAAGGATCCTTTGCCCAAGATACTGATGGAAGAACAGCTCAAAGTAGGAAATTTTTATTATGATAAATCGTGTTTCTGTCGAAAAATGTTAGTGGCTTAGGACGCCATGTTTTTTGACGTAGCTTCGCTTGGCGCAAACTGTATTGAAAAGTAAGGATAATTTAAAAAATGTAATTCCGCGATTGTATTAAGAATTAAATTGTCTATCAATCGCTGTCCACCCTATATTTTTTAGTCACGTTTATGAGTATTTATGTATACGAGTAGATCACTGTCTAATATGGCGCACGGACATTTTCTCACCAGCTGGGCTACATTTCCCATTGTCTAACCATGATTTTGGTGGCTAAATATGCACATTTTCGAACAAACTGTATATGTATGTTGTAATGTGATGTTACAGGGGTGTCATCTGAAGAATTCTGAGAAGGTTAGTGAAAAAAATAATATATTTTGGCGATGTTTACGTGTAAACTTTTGTAAACTATGCCATCTACCTGAAATATGCACATTTTTCTAACAAAACCTATCCCATACCATAAATATGTTATCAGACTGTCATCTGATGAGTTTTTTTCTTGGTTAGGGGCTATAAATATCTTAGTTTAGCCGAATTGGTGATAGCTACTGGTGTTGGTGGACAAATAAAAGATGGTGGATTATGCTAATGTGTTTTTAGGTAATAGATTTACATCTTTACATATTGTGTCTTCCCTGTAAAACATTTTAAAAATCGGACATGTTGGCTGGATTCACAAGATCTGTGTCTTTCATTAGCTGTATTGGACTTTAATGTGTGAAAGTTAAATATTTAAAAAAAATATTTTTTTTGAATTTCGCGGCTCTGCCTTTTCAGTGGGGGTGGGGGGGGTGTGCCGCTAGCGGCACCCTAGTCCTAGACAGGTTAACTTCTTATGGCTGCAGGGGGCGTATTGAGTAGCCAGGTTATATGTGCCCATTTCAAACGGCGTCGTACTCAATTCTTGCTCGTACAATATGCATATTATTATTACAATTGGATAGAAAACACTCTCTAGTTTCTAAAAACGTTTGAATTATTTCTCTGAGTGAAACAGAAATCCTTCTGCAGCACTTTTCCTGACCAGGAAGTGAAATGTCAGAAATCTATGCTCTGTTCAACCTCATGCCTATACATGGTCGTGTGACGTAGGAGTCTACAAACACTTCCTACGCCTTCCCCTGGTTGTGAAGATGCGGTGAGAGAAGAAATTTCGTGTCTATCTTGGTCAGAAGTAGGAATAAAAGGTCTTTGTTTGACGTGACCGTCCAGTTCCTGTTTCTGGAGCGCGCGAAAGAGGACACGGAAATGGCTTCTGTTTAGCTGTGGTTATGAAAGACGAACATCTCCGTCTTAGATTTGATTTGATACATGTCACCATATCATCGTAACGTATGTTTTTTCAATATAGTTTAATCAGATTATTGAAACTTTTTTGGGAGTTTTGCCGTGTTCCGTTTTCTAACTTTGTTGACTTTGGAGTAATCCGTGTCACTTGGCAAGTGCCCATCCTATATGAAGAGGGATATTTGCCGTTCCAGATCAAAACAACGACTATTCTGGACAAAGGACACCTTATCCAACATTCTGACGGAAGACCACCAAAAGTAAGAAACATTTTATGATGCTATTTCTAATATCTGTCGTGCATGTTGACTAGTCGTGGGCGCCCAAGTTTTTCTTGCTATTGCTGCTATGCTAATATCACGCTACATTTTGTAAATATGTTATCAGATTGTCATCTGATGAGGTTGTTTCTTGGTTAGTGGCTATTTTTATCTTTATTTGGCCGAATTTGTGATAGCTACTGATGGAGTCATAAACCGATGGAGTAAGAATATTGGTGTCTTTTGCTAACGTGATTAGCTAATAGATTTACATATTGTGTCTTCCCTGTAAAACATTAAAAAAATCGGACATGTTGGCTTGATTCACAAGATGTGCACCTTTCATCTGGTGTCTTGGACTTGTTAATGTGTGAAAGTTAAATATTTTAAAAAAAATATCTTTTGAATTTCGCGCCCTGCACTTTGAGTTGGATGTTGTCATAAGTGTACCGGTGTCGGGCAGGTTAATCTCACAGACACTATTTTAACAGTTTTGGAAACTTTATAGTGTTTTCTATCCAAATCTACCCGTTATATGCATATCATATCTTCTGGGCCCGAGAAACAGGCCGTTAAATTTGGGCATGCATTTCATCCAAAATTCCAAATGCTGCCCCCTACCCTAGAGAAGTTAAAGAAGGAAATAAGCAAACACATTTGGCATTCGCCAAAAGGCATGTGGGAGACTCCCCAAACATATGGAAGAAGGTACTCTGGTCAGATGAGACTAAAATTGAGCTTTTTGGCCATCAAGGAAAACGCTATGTCTGGCACAAACCCAACATCTCACTTCACCCCAAGAACACCGTCCCCACAGTGACGCATGGTGGTGGTAGCATCATGGTGGTGGCAGCATCAAGGTGGTGGCAGCATCATACTGTGGGGATGTTTTTCATCGGCAGTGACTGGGTGGTGCTAAACACCGGGAAATTCTTGAGGGAAACCTGTTTTAGTCTACCAGAGATTTTAGACTGGGATGGAGGTTCACCTTCCAACAGGACAACGACCCTAAGCATACTGCTAAAGCAACACTCAAGTGGTTTAAGTGGAAACATTTAAATGTCTTGGAATGGCCTAGTCAAAGCCCTGACCTCAATCCAATTGAGAATCTGTGGTATGACTTAAATATTGCTGTACACCAACTTGAAGGAGCTGGAGCAGTTTTGCTTTGAAGAATGGGCAAAAATCCCAGTGGCTAGATGTGCCAAGTTTATAGAGAAATACAAGAAGAAATTTGCAGCTGTAATTGCTGCAAAAGGTGGCTCTACATGGTATTGAGGGGGGGGGGGGGGGGGTGAATAGTTATGCACAATCAACTTTTCTGTTTTTTTTGTCTTATTTGTTGTTTGTTTTACAAAAAAATATATTTTTCATCTTCTTGGTGGTAGGCATGTTGTGTAAATCAAATGATACAACCCCCCCAAAAATCTATTTTATTTCCAGGTTGTAAGCCAACAAAATAGGAAAAACGGGGGGTGAACACTATCGCAAGCCACTGTAACACTGATGTCCGGGAGGGCTCCCGGGGCTACAAGCCACCATTTGTTTAATTCCAGAGGAGCTCATGGCAGAGGTGAAGAAAGTGTTTGATTCATCATTGTCCGAGAGAGAGGCTGCTCAGAAGCTACACCGGCTACGCCAAGTCTCCTGTAGTGTGGCCGACTATACTGTCGATTTCCGCACGTTGGTCTACAAGAGAGCCAGGAACCCGGGAAGCCTTGTTCGACACATTCCTATCACAGTTCCTATCAACCTGTGAGTGTCAGGCAACCACAGCGAGTCAATCCAATTTCTACTTATCGAATCCATTCAGGTTCCCGTTGTGTTGGGGTTTTCATGGCTCCAGAGACACAATCCCCCTTGTTGACTGGACTGTGGGTTAGATGTAAGATGTAAGATGGCGCCGACAGAGATAGTCGCCTCACTTCTAGTCCTTAGGAAACTATGCAGTATTTTGTTTTATTTTATTTTATTTATTATTTTATTTATCATTTCTTACATTGTTAGCCCAGACAATCGTCAGTGTTATTACATACAGCCGGGAAGAACTATTGGAAATGAGAGCGACGTCAATTTACCAATGGTACGACCAGGAATATGACTTTCTCGAAGCGGATCCTTTGTTCGCACCACCACCCCGTACATTGGATCTAATCCAAAAGGCCGACCCAAAACAACGTCGCAGCATAAGAGGTAAACAGAGCGGCCTCCTGGTCAGACTCCGAAGGCGTGCACTTCACCCACCGCGTTCGAGTACATTAGTCACCAACGAAATTAGGGCAAGGGTTTCTTACCAGAGAGACATCAGAGATTGTAACATTCTCTGTTTCACTGAAACATGGCTCTCTCGGGATATGTTGTCGGAGTCGGTAGAGCCACCGGGATTCACACTGGGAAGAAAAAGGGCGAAGTGAATGCTTCATGATTAACAACTCATGGTGTAAACATAACAACATACAGGAACTCCTTTCCTTTTGTTCACCTGACCTAGAATTCCTTACAATCAAATGCTGACCATATTATCTCCAAGAGAATTTTCATCGGTAACGGTCACAGCCGTGTATATCCTCCCTCAAGGCGATACCACGGCGGCCCTCAAGGAACTACACTGGACTTAATGCAAACTGGAAACTATTATATCCTGAGGCTGCAATTATTGTAGCTGGGGATTAAAAAATAAATAATTGAGAACAATGTTACCTAAATTCGACCAGCATATTGATTGTAGCACTCGTGCGGGCAATTCAATGACTCATTGCTACTCTAACTTTCGTAATGCATACAAGGCCCTCCCCCGCCCTCTCTTCTGCAAATCCGACCCTACTCCATTTTGCTACAAACATCATAGAGACAGAAACTCAAACAAGATGTGCCCGTGACAAGAACTATTCAACGCTGGTCTGACCAATTGGAATCCACACATACACAAGATTGATTTGATCACGCAGACTGGGAAATGTTCTGGGTAGCCTCAGAGAATAACATTGATTTATTCGCTGATTCGATGAGTGAGTTCATAAGGAAGTGCATTTGGAGATGTTGTACCGACTGTGACTATTAAAACCTACCCTAACCAGAAACTGTTGATAGATGGCGTCATTTGTGCAAAACTGAAAGCTCGACACACCGCATTTAACTATGGAAAGATGACTGTGAATATGGTCGAATATAAACAGTGTAGTTATTCCCCCCGCAAGGCAATCAAAAAAACTAAAGGTCGGTATAGGGACAAAGTGGAGTCGCAATTCAATGGCTCAAACACTAGACGTACAGTATGTGGCAGGGTCTACAGGCAATCACTGACTACAAAAAGAAAATCAGCCACGTCACGGCCACTGACGTCTTGCTTCCAGACAAACTAAACACATTCTTTGCCCGCTTTGAGGAAACAGTGCCACCAACGTGGCCCGCTACCAAGGACTGCGGCCCCTTCCCCCTTCCTTCTCCGTGGCTGACGTGAGGAAGACATTTAAACGTGTTAACCCTCGCAAGGCTGGTTGATTTCCCTAAGCGCGTCTTCAGAGCATGCGCAGACCAGCTGGATGGTGTGTTTACGGAGATATTCAATCTCTCCCTAACCCAGTCTGTTGTCCCCACATGCTTGAAGATGGCCACCATTGTCCCACTACCCAAGAAGGCAAAGATAACTGAACATAATGACTATCGCCTCGTAGCACTCACTTCTGTCATGAAGTGCTTTGAGAGACTAGTCTTATATGCCACCCTAGACCAACTTCAATTTGCCTACCGCTCCAATAAGTCCATAGACGATGCAATCGCCATCACACTGCACACTGCCCTATCCCATCTGGACAAGAGGAATTACCTATGTAAGAATGCTGTTCATTGACTACAGCTAAGCATTCAACACCATAGTACCCTACAAGCTCATCATTAAGCTTGAGGCCTTGGGTCTCAACCCCACCCTGTCCAATTGGGTCCTGGACTTTCTGACGGGCTGCCCCCAGGTGGTGAAGGTAGGAAACATCTCCACTTCGCTGATCCTCAACACTGGGGCCCCACAAGGGTGCGTGCTTAGCCCCCTCCTGTTCTCCCTGTTCACCCTAGACTGCGTGGTCATGCACGCCTCCAACTCAATCATCAAGTTTTCAGACGACACAACAGTAGTACTCTTGATTACCAACAAAAAGAAGACCGCCTACAGGGAGGAGGTGAGGGCCCTCGGAGTGTGGTGTCAGGAAAACCTCTCACTCAACGTCAACGAAACAAAGCAAAGGACATGATCATGGACTTCAGGAAACAGCAGAGGGAACACCCCCCTATCCACATTGAAGTGACAGCAGTGGAGAAGGTGGAAAGTTTTAAGTTCTTCGGCGTACACATCACAGACAAACTGAAATGGTCCACCCACACAGACAGTGTGGTGAAGAAGGCTCGAAAATATTTGGCTTGTCACCTAAAACCCTCACAAACTTTTAGAGATGCACAATTGAGAGTGCGGTCTGAACAACGCATCACCGGGGACAAACTACCTGCCCTCCAGGACACCTACAGCACCTGATATCACAGGAAGGCCAAAAAGATCATCGAGGACAACAACCACCCGAGCCACTGCCTGTTCACCTCGCTACCATCCAGAAGGCGAGGTCAGCACAGGTGCATCAAAGCTGGAAGACATCAAAGACTGAAAAACAGCTTCTATCTCAATGCTAATGCCAGACTGTTAAACAGCCATCACTAACACAGAGAGGCTGCTGCCTACATACAGACTGGAAATCATTGGCCACTTTAATAAATGCGTCACTAGTCACTTTTATAATGCCACTTTAATAATTGTGGTAACCCTTGAGGTGTTGGGTTGCGCTTGCAGAGATTAACACGGAGATAGGGAGGTTTTAGTCTGCAAACAAAACTTTACTAGGCCATAAAATAAACATAACAAATAAAATCACATAGGTTTGGCTCGGTTCTTCTTCTCAGCTTTGGCTCTGTGTCGGTCTCTCACGGTTTTCTCTCATGGTGTGCCACAGTGCTCCATTTATGAGGCATCCACGTCTGGTTGGCACTTTCTCCTAATTACCTCCACTCAGAGCCATCCGTGTCGGGGGTGCCCAGCTCGTGTACTCCCAGCAGAGGGAGACAACATTGCATCACGTATCTCCCCTCTATTACCAACCCCCGGGGTAGACCTCCTGGGATACCACAATGTTTGCATATCTTACATACTCATCTCATATGTACATACTGTATTTTATACCATCTATTGCATTTTGCCTGTGCCGCTCAGTCATCGCTCATCCATGTATTTATATGTTCATATTCTTATTCCATCCCTTTAGATTTAAGTGTATTAGGAAATTGTTGTGGAATTGTTAGATATTACTTGTTAGATATTACTGCACTGTCGGAACTAGAAGGACAAGCATTTCGCTACACTCGTATTAACATCTTCTAACCATGTGTATGTGACCAATAAAATTAGATTTGATTTTGATCAAGGGTTGGAGCCCGTTCTGGCACGCTCATTGCCTCGGGACGTCTTCCATCGGGCCCTATGACTGCGCCATCGACCTTCTCCCCGGCACTACACCTCCTTGGGGGTGGCTTTATGCCCTGTCTGGTCCGGAGACCAAGGCGATGGAGACAAACATTGAGGACTCTCTGGCTGCAGAGGGTATACGTCCTTCCAGACGGGTTGTTCTTTGTGGAGAAGAAGGAGAAAACCCTGCGCCCGTGTATCGACTACCGGGCCTGAATGACATCACGGTTCATAAACGTTACCTATTTCCACTCATCACCTCGATGTTCGAGCCTCTCCAGGGGGCTACCATCTTCTCCAAGTTGGACCTGTGGAATGCCTACCATCTGGTACTGATACGAGAAAGGGATCCAGAAATGACTCCTTTCAAAATACTGCAATCTTTTTTTGTAAGGGGAATCCTGACAATGTCTGGAATTCTACCATGCCGGAACTCTGTAACTGATGAATTGGAGCAAGAGGAAAATAGACACAGGAAATTGAGGGATAGGACCAATGATTTATCTATAGACTAGATGACTGATGGGGTGCACTGTGTTGAAGCCATCGTGCCTCAATCTTAGCACAACCCCACTGTTGGAAGCTATAGAAGTTAATTTATTAATGTCTACATTCGTTTTTTGCCAGATTATATATTGCACCTTAATGCATACTTTTAAGTTATAATAAAATTATTTGAGCTAAACATACAAAATAAAATGGAAAAAATGAACTTAAAAAGCTTCCTTCAAGTATAATTTTATAGATTGCTAATTTGACTTTCCCCACCACAACAACAAATAATTGTTATAATTTTGTCCTTGAAAAATATATTTGAAATACTGTAGGATTCCATTCATTTCAATTTGGCCATGTACTGTAATAATCTCAATCCGGCACACCCAGAAGAGGAGTGGCCACCCCTCAGCCTGGTTCCTCTCTAGGTTTCTAACTAGGTTCCTGCCTTTCAGGGAGTTGTCCTTGCCACCGTGCTTCTACATCTGCGTTGCTTGCTGTCTGGGGTTTGAGGCTGGGTTTCTGTATCGCACTTTGTGACATCGGCTCATGTAAAAGGACTTTATAAATACGATTGATTGATATGGAGGACTGCTCATAATGGGGGAGTGCCAATATGGCCAACCGGGGGCTTCAAAGCCTATTAAAGGTCAATACATGGCATCACCAGGGTTTATATACATCATTGGGTAGGACACAGCAGCACACATGTTATAGGAAGAGCCTGGCTGAATACTCTAGTGCGTATTGCCACATTGACAAACCAATGAACAAATGCTTTGATCATCTTATTACTATATTTCCACTATTAAGCCACACACACTCAGTGTACAGCATATTTTAGATTTTTTTTATTAGTGTCTGGAAAAATCTATCTCCAGAAATTATTTGAATGGAAAAATGACCATTGACATAGTATGTGCAATGTATTAATGAATACACAACTAAATAATTAACATCCATAACATCATCATCAAACCTCGTCTTGCTAACACCAGCCTCTCTACGTTCTTGATTCGCCGTGTAGTCACGTGTCACGAGTCAACCAGTCTAAATCAAACCGTCTGTCACAGTGTGTTTTTCCTCTACGCCTGCGTTTTCTATTCCCTTTTTGCTAGTTCTCCCGGTTTTGACCCTTGCCTGTTCCTGGACTGTACCCACCTGCCTTACCATTCTGCCTGCCTTGACCTCAAGCCTGCCTGCCACTCTGTACCTCCTGGACTCTGAACTGGTTTTGACCTTTTACCTGTCCACGACCATTCTCTTGCCTACCCTTTTGGATTGTAATAAATATCAAAGACTCAAACCATCTGCCTCCCGTGTCTGCATCGGGGTCTCGCCTTGTGCCCTTATACCATCACCTCATCAAATGTAACTAATTTGAGCTTCTCACAACTACAACCATGCTTCTGGAAAAATAGTTCTATATTTTTTCTCCCTTTTTTTCTCTCAATGTTTCATCTTTTTTTTCCTACCAACTAGTCTGTGGTGGGTTACATCTCTTTGAAGAGTCAACCTGCAGGCACCTAAGCTCTAACCTTACATTGGGGGACCACTCACAACCTGACTATTACAATCAGGGGAAAACAGGTCTATTTTGTTTTCTAAAGGGCAGAAGGGACTGACCAGTTGCTAATTTGTTTGTCTCTATGATAATCAAAGTGGAGAGCATCATGGGATTTCTTTTTAAATGTTTCATTATCAGTGATCGTGAATGTGTTATTGTCGAATTCATCGTCCTTCAACAAAATTGAGGCTCTTTAAATGTCTTCACCAAACTTTTAAAATGACTAAGCGGGTTGGTTACATTTATTGGGCCTGGTCTGCAGGACAGCCTTCAGGTGCTTTCACACAACACAATATTCACCATGAATGTTCACTATGAATTCCCGATATTCTTCGGGACTTCTGGGCATCTTATTAGTCTGATGACCCATCACATCGCTCCAGCCAAACGCCACGCCCACGAGCGTTTCTTTTCCACAATGAGTCTGGATTTGCTTTCCTCCCCCATGTCTTGTAGACAGTAAACCTATTCTGACCATTCTGATTGGTTCCATATACTGATGGGTTGGGCCAGAACCGTCCTACACGAATCATGAATCACGTAATTGCCTTTGACACTCTGATTGGTTGGAGAAGATCCAATCGCTGATTAACTTATTTTGTACAATGCCCCTCATTTTGACATCAACACAAGTAAATTAGAGGATGGCAGTTTCAGACTGAATGCATGCAGCGATCAATAGAGGATGAGCTGTCAGGCAAGCATCCTATGGAAATAATGGGGCAAAATGTGAAAGGAGCTGTCTACGGGCTTTGATGGACAGGCTCCCAAACAAAATCTAAACATGGTTGATAATTATTGCCCCCGTGCATATTCCATAAGGTTTTGCTGTTCTATTGGAAAGTCACATCTTATGATTTTGAAATTAGAACTACTGTCGTGTGTGAAAGGTAGCAAGGCTATAAGAGATTGAAAATGATGTACAGGCTGAAATATGTATTTGTTTTGTATGTGCAATCAATGATTTATTTTTATGGCAACTCAACAACCAGGAAAGGTGGCACAGACTTCCGTAAAAACTGCAGATAACAATAATATGAATAAATTCTGGTTTAATGGTATAATGACTTATTGCCATAATTATCCAATTATCCAGTACTGGATAAATTGTATATCAGTGACTCTCAAAATATTTGGCAAGATAGGATAATGGTTAATAAATATAATGGTGCGTGTTAAAGGACTGTTGTATTAGTAAATACTCTTCACACACAGTTTATAAAGTCGGAGTGCATGTATCACTGTCAGGGGTGCACTATCTTACAGTACTGTACTGAAAGCCTTCTAGCTAATGTGTTACTTTGTTTCTCCACACTGCAGTGAGAGAGAGTTGTAGAACTCAGTCGATGTTTAACGGTAAGTTTATTTGTCACGTGCACAGGATAGAGCAGGTGTAAAACGGTGCTGTAAAACGCTTACTTACAAGCTCTTTCCCAACAATGCGGTACTCAATATCTGGTCCACTGGGGTTGATGGCCGCTGACAAAATGATGTACCATTCATTTTCAGTAAGAGGAGCTCGGTGAACAGAGCGTGCATAAAGTTGGGGAAGCTGAACTACGTATATGCAAATTCCGGGCAATATCGCATGTGTAATTGACCAATCGAGGCTTGATAGCTTCCAGCCTGTGATGGATAGACTGTTGATACTTGGTACTACCTAGCATGCTGTGAGTATGCTGCTCAGAAAAAAACACCTGCATGGCAATTAACTCTCAGCAAATCATGCATTTAAGTAAAAAATCCCTGTTATCTCTGAAGCTTTTGGGGAACTCCCTATTCTGTACCACTGTACTGTGTGTATGTTTCTCCCTAACGCAACACTATAGCCAAGCTAATACCTCTACTACTGTATCTCTCGTGAGCTCCAACAAATAGCTGCTGATTAATAAATCAACCCCTGTAAATATGTCGGTCATGTTTCTTTAAAAGCTACTTTATAATGGTAATCAGGATCATCAACAACCCAGAGGATTACATCTTCACACTTGACTCTCTAAATTATCCTCCCTTTGCCCCCGGAAAAGCGACCTTCTTCTTGCTCTTAGGTGGCTTGCTTCTCCTAAGTGTTTAGGATAGTGCATGTGTATCAAAGCTCGACTTTGCTCTCTTAAAGTGAAAGTAAGCTCTTCCGCTCCTCTTGTCGTTCCAGTGATGTTGGTGAGTCACCCAGGAGCTGCAATGTTTCATGTATTATTGCACTGTTTTAGTGTGGGAAGACCTAACCTACCGCCTGGCTCAGGCACTCATTATCATAAGACCCCCCCAGACATTCAGTCAGTGGCACAAAAGAGTTAGTCAAGTCACACACTTTTACAAGGTGCCAAAGACAGCACAGAACACACAAGTGGTGCAGGAATGAATTTTGTATGGCTTTGCTGTAACAATGACTGTAACTCTCAACCCATCAGCTGCATCAGTGACAGAAGCTGACAGTGTCAAAGTCTTTGTCTTTCTCACATAAACTGTCCCCGAAGCTGTCGTGTGATTGAGATGTAGAACACAAGCAGCTTTAAAAGGGAAAGTTGTTTTTGTTCCAGTCCTCTGTTTTTAATATGTCATATCTCTCCTGTCAGGGCTCTGGGGCGTGGGTGTCTAGTGGTGGGGGAGGAGTGTTACTGCTGGCCAAACCCAGCAGAATCTGACCACGTCTTACCTGTATGCTAGTGGTAATCTTTTTCGCCTTGTCAAAAAGCTCAAAGCAATTGAAGCACAGACAGGCACTTTGTCACCTGGTGTATGCAGAGATGTGTGTGTGTGTGTGTGGAGACAAGTGGGTGAAACAGATGTAGGGAAACTGTCAAATGTAAACCCTGCAGAGGCCTTCCTCTCTATTTTGAGTCAAAGAAAAGAGGCAACAGTATCAACATATTTCCTCTTAAGCCTTTGCGTTCATATCTATCTAGTCGAGTCTTTGCCAAATAGCTGGACATGGAAACAAATACCTTCAATTGGATTCTTGGCACTGGTGTTTCGCTGTGCCGTCTTCACTTGTACATAGCGAGTCAAATTGAACAATTCCTGAGGACCAACATCTATCGAAGTCCTGATTGGAAATGTTTTTTTTCCGTGCCATCTAGATGTATTCCTAGCTGCTCCACAACGTTTTTACTGTCTGCCATATTCGAGAGAGAACAGAGAGAGGGAAGGGTTGGGCAAAAGAGAGAAAAACAGTGCTCACCTATTTAATTTCATGAAAGATTAGAAGAGGAGAACTCTCGCGTTCTCTCCTGGCATGTCTTATCTCTCCGCACTCTGACACTTGATTGCAGAAAGGGTTGTCACGGTGAGGCGCCACGGTAACGCCTCTAATTACTCAGAAGCCAAATAAAGACATTTGATTTTCTCTGTGAGGGTGACAGGTTTGCCGACATCCCTGACAAATGGAGGAATATCTTGCAAACTGTGTGTGTGTGGTGTGTGCATAGAGTGAGACACTCCTAAAAGTGAAACTTAGACAGGGTTAAAGCTTGACAGCTACAGTATTCTTTATTTTTTTTCTATGCTAATGCCCCCACCCAGATACACAGGATATAGAGTTTCTCCAGACTTATAGTGCCGAGGCTGATCTCCCTTTTATTCGTTGGATATTGGTTGTGACCTCATCTATTCACCAACACTGTCATTCCCAAGCGTGTATCTCCAACTGTTCTACCATGGTCATAAAAGGAGACAAACCCAGACAAACCTGTTACACAAATCCAAAGGAAGTCTAATGAGTGTTGTGTTTAGCTCCTTGACTTAGGATCCTGTTTGAATTCAAAAACACAAAGTTTAATGTCTCGGTTTTGTGGGATGCTTTTTTTATGGAGGATTTGCCACTACTGCAGATGAAAGGCTTTCTCTGTGGATCCCTGGTGAGCTGTACGGCAATATAGGTTGGGCCTAGCTGGACTTTGCTTGTAATCCGGCCTAGCTGGACTTGGCTTGTTGGTCGAGCCCCCAACCCCCCCCCCCCCCCACACACACACACACACACACACACACACACACACACACACACATTTTACCCTGCTCCAGAAATGTCTTAAAGAAATAAATGTATTTTTATCGTCAATTGCAGACAAGGTCCAACCGAAACTTGACTTCTGCTTTTAATTCAACCCCTCTGAATGAAAGAGGTGCAGGGGGCTGCCACATTGGGTGCCTGGGGAGCTGTTGTTGTGGAGGGTTAACTGATTTGATCAAGGGCAGAACAATAGATTTTTCAACTTGTCACCTCTGGGTTTCGAACTAGCAACCTTTCGGTTACTGGCCCCAACACTCTAACCGTTAGGCTTCCTGTCACCCTCTACTCCAGTGCAGCAGCAGCTGTGCAGGATGCACTCTTTCATCATTATTAAGAATTCACACTTACAAACTAGCCCTGTTCGCCAACAAAGGACCTTATAAATGACCTGTATAGATGCTGAAACAATACTGAAACATGTTCATTAAAGACAATGCTTTCTTAAAAAGAAAAGCATCTCATAAATATTTATATCGAGCAAATCTCGATACAGAAACTCCCTCTCTCTCTTTCTCCCTCTCTTCCTCGACAACTTGTACGTGTGATGTGAGAGAGGCATTGCCTCAGCCGCCGTGACTGTAGACGAAAAGGAGACACATGCGCGACTGCAGAGTCTGTGTCATCTGTGACGGCTGCTAGCTTCTTTTCTCCAGGAGCAGAGCTGCTTGTCTAGCGACGTACTATTACCGCGCCGTGGAAGAGGTGTTTGTGAGAGAGGGTGACACACTATTATCCTTTAATCTGAGTTCTCAGCTTGTTGAGCATCAAATTGAAATATCCTGAACAGATGTAAAGACACGTGAGCCCGAGTGCGCAAGCTGTATCGCTCTTTGTTTCATCTGCTGATGATGGGAGCTTTAAGGAGAACATTTTTTAAATGTCATCACTATTCAAACGGATAATTAATCCGTACCCCCAGGCTTTGATTATGCGATACCTAGTGTGTACTGCTGGTGTTGCCTTAATGAGACACTCATCAGCACTCTGCCTGTGCCTTCCCCAAACAAACACACTGTTTGCATAAGGTACTTAAGACTCTGCAAAGGTACTGACAGTGTGTGTGTCTGTGTGTGTGTGTGTGTGTGTGTGTGTGTGTGTGTGTGTGTGTGTGATAGAGACAGACAGAGGATTCAATCTAATTCTAATTCAAAGCACAATGCTGTGGGTAAGATCAGATCATGGTAGTTGTTGAGGTTTGTTTACAAGGGGAACCTTGTCAGACTGTCTGCCAACAGGCCCCTTTGATGCACACAAAGACATGCAAAAAAAAAGAAAAAGATATCAGACAGGTAAGTTAATTACACACACATACACTCTCCTGCTATGGCTCTGAGCTGTGTCTGGTGAAGAGAGAGACAGTGTCCAGGTTAAGAGAGGGGTGATGTGATGCAGTGTAGGTAGATGGACACGCAGGTTTGGACTGACATTGCGCAAGATGGGAGAAAGCCAAGAGAATTGGGGGTGTGTGAGAAACTTGAATCCTGTCAATTTGAATGCCTCAAGGCCAACCAACCAGCCAGGCAGATGGCTGAGGCAGCCATTTAAATCAGGAAAGATTTTCAGGATAATCCCTCACCCTTGACCAATCCCTAAACAGCTCTGTTACCACAGCAATTACTGGGCTCTTCCATGGATGCAAGCGGTGTGCACTGACCTGCGGCAGGCGTTACAAAGTGTGACAGAAAACGACAGCCACCGCATCCACACACACTCAGTGGGGTGTCTATTGGCACACAGTAATTACAGCACCCGTATGCTTTGTGTAAATGCAGGTGGAAGGATACAGATCACAGGACAGTAGCGGTAACACACACACACACATAGTCAACAAACACACACAACAGACAAACACACATACTGTAGACATCCTTCTACCACACAGCAACTACCTGCCAATCTGTCTCGTTAACGACATGAGGTTGGGGCAAGAAGCAAAAGCATCCGTCAATTATTACCGATGATATGTGCAATCATCCTCAATGAGATGCACCTAATCATGTGTTGGAGTGAGCAAGGGGGAATACAGTAGCAGGTGTAGATTATTCCTTAGTGAGGCCTGTATTATACACTATTTTATTTAGGGCGTGTGTTGTACAGTGCTTTAGCGATGGTAGCGCTGCAGTGTTCTGTCATTGCTATGGCACCCTGAGGGGGAATGGGAAACCCACAAATCACTGGCTTAAATCTGATAGGCCCTTAAATACAACTATGACAAGAAAGCCATACACTTAGAGTTTCTATGGGTTGCTTTGTACTAATTTTGCTGTATTCAATTTTTTGGGGGTGGATTTGGTGGTGTGGTTATGTGTGGTTATTATTTCCCTCTGAATTTTTGCCGTCAGCGATCCCACACACAAACACATGCGCAACACACTTCGTGTGTGCTCATGTTTGTGTGTATTTGATTATCTAGCCTGCAAATTGAAGCCCTCTGATTGAAATATTTGATAAATGGATACATGAATCATAGAGAAACGCTCCATTCTCTTACATTATGTTAGAACTGTAGCTCAGCTACATGTAAAACAAAAACACCCAAATCCTACCCTTGGCCTCGTCGCTGACTTCTCCCAAGGTGCTTTTCTATTATCCTCCATACAGGAAGTATATGTGGCCATGTCAGATTTCAAACCTTCATGAGGGACCATTTTTAACACGACACCCGCCTGATCCCAGACGTCTGTGATGGATACACATGTAGAGACTTGACAACACAGTGCTCTCTCTCTCCTTTCTCTCCTTGACAGATAATAGCACGTCACTTGTCACTGAGGACCTAAGATGCTCCGTGCTAGCAATTTAGCATGTTAGCGCTCTCTAGAATTGACATTGAATGTCTTGTGATAGCGGTTCAGCTAGCCTTCTTCCAGAAGTGACATCTAAGTAGGGGCACCGGGACCCGCTGACAGTAGACCGACCCACGCATCCCCAGTGCCTCTAAATCCAATCCTATGCTTGACACGGGCAGGAATTTGCTTTAGACAGGTGAGTGATAAGGTCCTGGGCTGCATCCCAAATGACACCTTATTCCCTATCTAGTGCAATACTTTTCACCAGGTCCATAATGTTTTGATCAAAAGCATTGCACTACATAGGGAACAGGGTGCCATTTGGGACAGCGCCCTACTTTCACCAGGATCAGAGAAGACCAGAGTGTTGCGGTAGCGAGACAGATTAAGTCGTGCCTGAAGAGAGAGATTGAACAGTAAAAGGATATGATAATGACCCGTTTAAAAATGGTCAATGATAGATATCATCTCTTGAGTTCGGCAGACAGAGATTTGAGTCTCTTTAAAGACAAGCTTATCAATTATTAGTCTGATCAAGAGTTTTCCTGCATTTTACGGAGGACGAAATATGCCTCACTCCCCATAGAGCATTGTCATAAGCTGTCAGGGCTATACTTTTATTGACGTTTGCTAACTGATAACTCACATGGGATATAATAGGATACAAATATGTTTTTAAAGAATATAGATACAGTCTTGGGGGGAAAAAGGTGCTAAGTAGAACAATATAGGGTTCTTCGATTTGTCCCCATAGGGAAACAATTTTGCGTACTTGGTAGGACCCTTTTGTAGGGTTCTTCATAGAACCCTCTGTAAATGGTTCTCCCTAGAACCCACTATTAATGGTTTTACCAAGAACCTTTATCATCTAAAGGAAGGCTATGAAGGCTTCTACCGAGAACCATTTTATCTTTGAAGGGTTCTACCTAGAATCCTCTATGAACGGTTCCACCAGACTTATTAGCTTTTAAATTAAACTCTTTATGACAATACACGGTGCATTACATGTATCACAAGGTCTATCTTTGATTGCCTAGTTATACCCTAACACAGTGGTGCAAGGTCTACAGGTCACATTATGCTGGCTTGCAAAGTGATAGGTAATTCCTATTGGAATCCAGTGCTAGGATACCCAACAATTCAAACTTTTAATCACTCGCAACATACATTCAGAATGACTGCCAGGGTAGGGAATATTGATAAATGACACTACCTAAACCATCTAAACTGGAAAAATCACCTCAGTAATGGGTGCAATAAGTCCAACTACTAACAGATTTGATTAGTGTAGAAAAATGGATGTTGTCTATCTTTGTGTAACATAAGCTCAATCAATCAATGCAAAAACAACAACAGATTTTGAAACAATAAAAATCAACTTGCTGTGGAGAATGCTGGGAAATATCTTAAGAATGGGCATGGTTTTGAATGTTTTACTCTACACAGAGTAAAACTTACAAATCACACTCACCTCTGGTTATTAACACCAACACTGGGGTTATTTTATACAACTGAATGGTAATTTACCTCGTTATAGTGTTAATTTAACTCCTGAATCAACTCTAGAAATGTTACACAGAAAAATCTACACTTGGTAACGCTGGCCAGTTTGCTGTGTACAAATATTCCCATATAATGTAGGTACAGTTAAAACATCCTCACAGCAATATTTATTTTATTTTCTAGAGGGTTAAAGTTCAAACACTAAGGTAAATACTAATGTTCAAGGCACTATTTAAAAGAAATAAAGAAAAAATACATTATAAAAGCTTATTCAGATTCAGAAGGGTTCTATGTACAACCCTTCCTGGCTTCCAAAGAATCCTTCTTGTTTTCTTTCATAAACAGTTCTTACAATAAAAAAAGGTTCCAGGTAGAACCCCTTGCCTTACAAATAACCCTTGTCTTCCAAAAAGGGATAATGATTCTTGGTAGAACCCTATCCCTCTGCAAAGAACCCTTTTCAAACCCTTTTTTCTAAGAGTGTACATGTCAAATTATTAATAATGTTACGTATGGATAATTATACGGCAACGTTACAGCACAAGAGGGTTCCCTGAAAGACAAAGCTGATCGTGGACTACAGCAAATTGAGGGCCGAACTCGCCCCTATTCACATCGATGGGGCTGTAGTCCACATCACTAAGGATCTATCATGGTCCACACACACCAATACAGTTGTGAAGAGGGCAAGAGAATGCCTTAAGATGCTGTATTTGGCATGGGCCCTGAGATCCCCCAAAAGTTCTACAGCTGCACCATTGAGAGCATCTTGACTGGCTACATCACCGATTGGTATGGCAACAGAGGGTAGTGCGTACAGCCCAGTACATCACTGGGGCCGAGCTGCCTGCCATCCAGGACCTCTATACCAGGCAGTGTCAGAGGAAGGCCCTACAAATTGTCAAAGACTCCAGCCACCCAAGTCATAGACTGTTCTCTTTGCTACCGCATGGCAAGCGATTCCGATGCACCAAGTCTGGAACCAACAGGACCCTGAACAAGCCATAAGATTGCTAAATAGCTCGTTAAATGGTTAACCAAATAGCTACCTGGACTATCTGCATTGACCCTTTTTGCACTAACTTTTCAGTCTCATCACATATGCTGCTGTTATTGTTTATTATCTGACACTTTATTCCTAGTTATATGTACATATATACCTCAATTACCTCGTGCCCCTTCACATCGACTCAGTACTGGTACCGTGGTATATAGCCAAATTATTGTTACTCATTGTGTATTTATTATTATGTACTTTTATTATTATGTTTTACTTTGCTATTATTTCTCTATTTTCTTTCTCTTTGCATAGTTGGGAAGAGCTCATAAGTAAGCATTTCACTGTTAGTGTCTACACCTGGTGTTCACAAATACATGTGACGAATACACTTTGATTTGAATACCTCCCTCTCGCCTCCTGTCTATTCCCTCTCCTATCCTCCATTCTGAGTGACACAAGCTGTGATAAACATATCCCCTGCTTTCTCCTCTGTCTTTCCTTCTTGACCTTTTCCCCACTCCCTCTTTTCTCCTCTAACTTTCCCCCCACTTCGCCCTTTCTCATCTCCTCTCTCTGAATGAAAAATGCTGTGATACTCAAGGCAAAATTGTCTGCAGCACCATAGGCATTCCCAATCCCTCCCCCTTCCCTTCCATCTCCCCAGATCTCTCCGGTCAATCAGAGCCGATTGGCAACAAGTCTCTGCATCCCTCACAAAACAATTATTGGGGTTGTTGTGGAGATGGGATTCCCGGACCGCTTATATCTCCTCTCAACTCTGCTCTTCATCGGGCCATGCCGTAGGAAGCAATTATTGCTGGTTGCCAGCTGACAGGCCTATTCCACCGCTAGCACCGACTGGCCTGAATCCTCAGGCGCTCTCTAGGCAAATAGCATCCTAAACCACTCCACGCACTCATCTCAAATATCTTACCAACTGTTGGCTTCTATCACACACATATTGTTCCCTTTGCTCCACCTTGAGTTGTGTTGGGGGAGCGAGATGGACACACAGGCGAACAAAAAGGAGGTGCTTTAATTTTAATGTGCTGTAGTGTTATGTAGGCTGGGGTGGTATGTGTGTACACAAACATAACGGGACCCCAGTGGTTCCTCCATTGTCCTATCCCAGACCCTCCAGGAAAGAGGAAAGTAAGAGAGGAGAGGGAGAGATGGCTTCTCCTTCTGTCAAGGAGCAATGAAGTACCAATGGTCTTTCCACACTTTTGTGTTGATGCGTTTTTGTTTGGCCTGCAACCTTTATTTTGTGTTGGTCTGAATTTCGCACGAATTGTACTCACTTTGGTTTAAATCAGGGATGGTGAACTCTCCTCCTGGAGTGCAACTATAGGTGTGCAGGTTCCTGCTCCAGCACCGTTGAAGCACACCTCATTCATGTCTGTATGTGCCCTGATGTGTCATGTGTTCAAACCAGTGTAAACACACAGGCTATAACCTGAGCAGCATGTTCCGTAGAAAGCCATATAAGGATAGAGATCCTGGTGGAGAAGTGTAGGAGCTGGAAAATGGATACGGATTCACCAAAATGGATCAGAGTAAATGACAATGAGAAAACCAAAGACTCATCTGTCAATTGACTTACTAATTTAATAAACACATTAAAGTTCAGTGAATGCTATGATCACTATAATTAATGTATGGGGTCTCCCCGTCTTTCTTACACACTATCCCTCTCACTGCGGTTGTGAAATAATAAATGAATTAGAATGGATATTGCCATCAACTAATTATCATGCAAATAACGCCGCAACAAAGGATAGGGGGACTGGTATTCTCTGCCAGGAATTCCCCAACGTGCTTGAAGCTGTCTACAGTGCAATTAGAAAAGGAAGAGAGTGAGCGATGCATTAAACGACAGGAATGGCTGGCACTTACTCATAGTCAAATTAATTCCGTATTTTTTCCCTCTTGCCCTTGTCTGAGGCAGGGACCGTTTCATCTCACACGCTCCTCTCCTGGAGGAGCTATTTTCCTACCTCTGTCCGGGAATTCCGTGCCTATAATAGTAACAAAATAAATAAAAGGGATCGCTGGCGATGCAGCGGTAGCAAAACACCAACTTTCTGATAATTACCTGACATGTTGATCTGCATCAGGCCTCGTCTCAGGTCTTGTAGCGAGGCAGCTAAGAATTAATGTCCCTCCGCCGAGCAGGCGATCTAGCCTTTGATCAGGGCCGGGTGTTGCAGATGTCAGCATCACTTAATTGACTTCAGGGGGAGAGGTTTCAAAAGGAAAAGACCTCACTCTGTTGCTGTCTGACTTTTGCTGGATAGGCCACACAGCCCTTTGTCTGTTGACACAAGGCCCAGGGATGGTATCTTGGTAAATACTGTTGTGGTGATTAAAAGGGAACAGACAAAGCAGGTCTTGAACCATCAATCATGTGATAGCAGGACAAGCACACAACCTCCTGTGGCATACAGTAAAAGTCCAAACCTCTTGGTAGTGGCCCTAGTACATTACAGAGATACATACAGAGGTAAATATAGAGATACATACAGAGGTAAATATAGAGATACATACAGAGGTAAATACAGAGGTAAATATAGAGATACATACAGAGGTAAATACAGAGGTAAATATAGAGATAC